>NW_016690299.1:1921621-1961227 GCF_001604755.1 Lepidothrix coronata | reverse complement strand
GATGGCACTGGATGGGCTTTAAGGTCCTTTCCAACCCAAACCATTTTGGGATTTTATGAGAAAATAACCCAAAGAAATAATGAGAAATTAATTCACTTCTTATTCAGTAATCTGAGCCCAGAAAAGGGTTGCTGAGGGGTGTGATCTGAGGGGTCTGGCAGCACAAAACAGGAGTTGTAGCAGCTTTAATTAAAGGATGTGACTGACAGAGGATGCCTGACACGTGTGTTTACTGATCAGAGCTTAGGAGAACTAGGAAACATGGGCTCACTTCCAGTGTTTGGCCAAGGAGATTCAAATCCATATAAATATGATCTCAAATAAAACCCAGGCCTTAGGTGAGTTCAGGAAACCTTCCCAGCCTATCCTATTTATACCTAATTAAATCCAGAGGGGCACATGCTTGTTCTGTTAGTGTTCAGAAATATTTTTAGTTTCAATTGTCAGTTTAAATCCACGAAGACAACAATGTGCCCGTCTCCAAAATTGTGTTGGAATACTCCCTTATGACAGCAATCCATCTGATAATGTTCTGGAACAGAATTAACCTCCAGAATGTGAAAGCTCCGCTCTTAACACATTTGTAGTGTATTTGGCAGCTTTGCATAAACTATAATTGTCTTGTTCTCCATGTTTAGGGAATCAATGGTGGGCACAGTGTGTTTTTTTGCTACAAGTGTGTCCTTTTGGTGACAATATTAAGAGATCCATTTGTAAACACCGTGTGTCCTTGGCTTACAGAAAACGTGCTTATTTGTGTAATAGATTCCTCTGACAAGACTCAGCCATTCGTTGTAAAATACTTGAGACCCACTTCCTCAGTGCATTCCACGGGCTGCAGTTGTTGCAATCCTTGGAAATTTTTTCTTTCCAGTGTCATCCAACATGACTGAACAATCCACGGTGGAAACAGCAGTCCAGGAATGCAGCCGGGCACCGGATGAAACCACGTACGGTGACACTTGGGTTGTTGTATTCGAGGTTTGTGGGTGTGCATCTCCTTATTTCTCCCCGGGAAATAAATGTCAGGCATTTTCTGCGGTGCTGCACATGCAGTAATTGCTTCTGTGCTTTTGTCTCCCCGGTGCAGGTTTGTAATGTTCCTCCTCAGAGGGTTTGTTCTCGTGGATTGGCCTCCGGGGAATTCTAAATATATAATCTGACGTTCTGGAATTCAAATGCTGTGGTTGTGTGTTCCGTGTGGTACAGGCTGAATATTAACCAACACTTCTGTTCATGCTTTTCTCTAGATGAAAATAATCTCAGGTTATCTTCGGGCCTTTCTTGTCTGAGAGCACTTTGAGAAGTTTTCCTCCGTGGTGCTTGTTCCTGCTTTTTTGTATAGTTTTCTGAAACCCCTGATTGATTTTCCCTCTCTGATAACGAGCTGTGGAGCAATTACTGCAGTTCCTGAGAACTTTGTGATGGTGATGAATGTGTTTCCTTTAGTGTTTATGTTGTACTGACATTGCAATGCAAAGCATGAAAAGAACTGGTTGGCTGGGCATGTCAGTTGGATGCTGTCATCCCACAGCCTCTCAAGATGGAGGAAATTTGGGTTTGACTTTTCTCCTTGTCGTTGGAACCTTTATGATGCAGGTGGTTTGAGCGTGGCTTTTCTTTGTGGTGCTTTTTATACTTCAGAGGAATCTGCCTGCACAGATCCTCAGTGTCCTGAAGGGAAAAGCTCTACAGATCACAAGGACAGCTCTCTTTAATTATTTAATTAGAAGATGCAGTTGTATCCAGTGGATGCAGGACGAAACAGAATATAAAGTAGAAGGATGCAGGAGAAATGGTGATAACACAGGGTGACAGCGAACAAAGCAGATGTAATTTTATTCAACATATTTGTTACTGTTTGTTTCATCCACTTCATCGAATCACAGAGTGGTTTGGCTTGGGAAATAATGTTCAAGTAATGCTGTAAATGAATTCTTGTTTCAGAGAAAATGTTTTCAACATTATTGGAGCCTTTGACATTCCACGTTATATTTATAATGCAGAAAGGAAGAAGTTTCTACCGTAAGTCTTCCGTATTTTAAGTTTCAATTACTTCTTGGTTTAAGAAAAAAAAAGCCTCTATTTCTATAATGTTTGAAGTCTGTTTTTAATCTTTCCCTCTTGGGTCTGTTCACCTCAAGCCTGAGTGAGAAAGGTAGTAAATGTTTCAGACCATAAACCATGTTTATGCCATCTAATGAATAAAAAAGACAGTCAGGCTGAGGACATACATCACTAAATGTAGCTTGGGCTTGTTTTTCTCTGGCATTTGGCTGTTTAAATTTTTTTTTTAAATAAATTTGGTCTGTCTGTTGGGTGTATTTATTTCTTAGTCTGTACCTTGCAGCTCCCTGAAGCCCTGGGGGATTTCTAAGGAGAACTCCAAATGCTAAAACAAAAAGAAAAATTAGGAGCGGCTGGAGAAACTGGAGGAATAATACTCTTGTTCATGGCCACTTAAAAGGCATAACTGCTTTTTATTTAAAAAAAATGGATTTCTGCAGAGGCCCATTTGGGTGGAAGGATAAATCTCAAGGCCTGGGAGTTAGCAGGAAGGGAAATGGATGTAGCCTTCGAAATGCAGGAACACAGGATCCAGAGCAGGAATGTTCCTCGTGGAGTAACTAAATCACGCAGCAGTGTTTGGAGCTTTCTCAGCCTCCCGGAACTTTTAGATCAATAAGTAATTTTCGTGCCTGGAACGTGCCTTTTCGTTTAAAACCTTGACTGTGTTGAACTCCTTGCAGTCTGTCGATGACCGACCTCCCTGCGCCGAGTTTATTTGGGACTGCCAGGGATAAAGCAGAGCTGTTCCGTGAGCGCTACTCCATCCTGCGGCAGGTCAGGAAGCACTGCCTTTCTGTGAGCAGCAGAGCTGTCCTCGGGGATCTATCCTAAATCCTCCTCTTCCAAAAATACACTGTGCTATTGCACCTCTTTGCCTCGTGCTTTCACATAAACTCCCTTCCCTCCTGGTGGTCAGAAATAACTTATTTCAGAGACCGTCACAGAATACATTCTTTTAGGCTTAGTCTTATTATCCAGATCATCTATTTCTTGGAAGCAAATTCTTGTCAGAAGAGCTGATTAATTAAAAATGGCTGGATAAAACAGAGTAAGAACTTTATGAAGTAGTTTGCACAGTGGTTGTAGTGAACTGGCTTTTTGACACTGCTCATTTGTTTTTAAACCGACTTACTTCAATTTTGGTGTCTGCAGAGGACTCACAGACACGAGTTGTTCACTCCCTCACCAATTGTGGCTCACCCTGATGACAGCAAGAGCAAATTCCAGGTAAAAAAATCGTGTTCTTTTCAGTTTTAATCCAGTTTTAAGCAAAATAATCCCGGCAGCCTTTACTGGAAGTCTTTTCCTAAACTGTGCTACGTTCAGACACGTGCCCCTGATTTTTCTAATGAGCCTGTATCCTCTCATAGCTCATTTGTGTATTTATGTAAAACATGTGCTGAGTGGTGCCTTGTCTTGCTTAAGAACAGGCACCTGGAGGGTTTGATTTAGTTCTGATTTGATTCTTTGCCTTTGGTTCCAGCTAAAGACCGTAGAAACTCTCCTGGGCAATACAGCCAGAGTGGGAGAAGTGATTGTGCTTGGGATGATCACTCAGCTTAAGGAGGTGAGCTCCTTCCTCCTTTTATTTGTGAGTTGCAATATGTCAGAAAATGAGAGCACCTAAACATCTCACCACTGGATCCATTCCAATGGGCTTTTCCACGAGCAGCTGGTGCCAGTGTGAGAGGGGAAAACGTCTTTGTCTTCTCACTGCAGAATTTTGTAATGCTTTATGTCAGCAAACAGAACCAGTCAGAACTTTTAGGCTTGTCCCTTCCTGAAGGGCTGGAGCTTCCAGTGACTGTGTTTGGACTTGGCATTTCCTTGGACTGTGATTTTAGGGGAGGGATGCACCAGCAGTCCCAAGTGCAGCAGCTCAAAGGGAACCTGCTGAGATACACTTGCTATAAACTACATTATTTTCAGTTCTGCCAGTGTGTTCTAAGCTTACAATATTAAACCCAGCCAAATTATTTGTAAATACTGACTGATAGATGCCTCTTATGGAAGCATTTATGTGTTTGGGTATATTTTACTTTATTAAATCTGCTTTTTAGGGGAAATATTTCCTAGAAGACCCCACAGGAGTCGTCCAGCTGGACCTCAGTAAAGCAATATCCTTTTTCTGTGATGGAAGAGCTGAAGGAATTTCCTGTAGACCTGCAGAATTTTAAATTGAATAGTAAATCAATACTGACCATTAAAAATTATATATTGATAATTGCAGCGCTCTCTTTCTCTCCTTTGTTTCAAATTCCTTGGCTGCTGCAGCTCCCTGCCCTTTCTCCTAGGACAAGGTCAGTATTCCTCCTAGTGGAAGCAGAGCCTGTTTCTGGTTTTGGGCTCCTTATGGACTTGCCTGCTCATATACCGGGGAATTTCCAGGCTCTTCAGGCAGCCTGTGAACTTTCAGTAGCATCCAAATGTATTACACCAGCTGGAAGGAAGATTTTTGGCTAAAGAATCTACTTTAAGAATCCTGATCTAAGAAAAATACATTCCTTAACCTCCCTGCACCAGTTCCACAGTGGGTTATATACTGAATCCTGCTTTGTTCTGGCAGAAGGTAAAGCAGAGGGGATTGTTTTTAGCTTGTGATAAATTATTCTGTTCAGGCTGTCACTGCCACATGTGGCTGAATGGACAAGTCTCATGTTGACAAGGCTTGACCATAAGTGAGTCTGTGGCTGAGATTTTTGGCCATAAACCTGTTACTTTGTGGGGTCTGGAGGCAGAGAGCAGGAATTTGAGGGTTTCAGGGTGTTGGGGGGGATGTGAGTACCTGTAGCAGCTTTGAGGGTTGGCCTCAGCCTGGCTCCAGCGTTGGAGGAGTTATGACTGGACTGGGAAGATAAACTAGGATATCCAAACTGTGATTTAACAGTCTGAAAATGCTGCTTTGTGTTGGCACAGCTTGGTCCTTCAAAGGCTTTAAAGAGTCTTCTCCTTAAGATGTTGTCGGGCTTTGCAGTTTGGGAGCCTTGTTCTGTCACAAAAGTGGCTATTTCTGTTTGTGGAATGTTCCTCTGTGCAATATGCACAACTCAGCCTGTTTTCTAGTGTGTTCTGTGTTTAAAATTTAGAGAGTGAATAGAAGTTGGGAGCACAAACGATAGTGGGGACAAGTGTCACCCTGTTCCTTGTAAAAGATGGGACAGGCCTTGAGACAAAGTGCATTTGATGGGGACTCTTTCAGGGCAGGGCCAGCAGAAATGATGCCTGTTCCCCTGCATTCTCCCTTGGGTTGAGGGGGTTGTTTTTGTGGCTGTGCAGCAAAATCCATCCAGAGAAGCGTGTGGGGTTAACAAAACACTTGGTTTCTTGCTCAGCCTGTTTTCCAGCCAGATCCTTCCGTGGCCTGGTTCTGGGACTGGTGCTATCACAGGAGGGATTGATGGAGGCTGGGAATAGCTGTGCAGCCCAGCTGCCAACCCTCTGACTAATGTCTAGGACATGCTGCTGTTCGAAAGACTAAAGGTTATTTTGCTGTTCCAAAATCTCTTAGGTTGGTACGAGGATGAAGTTTTTCATGTGAACGCTTTTGGATTTCCGCCCACTGAGCCTTCTGCTACCACGAGGTATAAAACTGACTTTTGGCAGCCTCACTCCTTATTTTCTTCAGGGTTTCTAAGTAAGATCATTAGTATTTTAAAATTTCTGTGACATTCAAGTATGTTATTTGTCCTCCTCCCCAAATGCTTCAAAATAAATACAGTTTTAAGGAAGCAGTTCTGGGACTTTCTGCTCTGCTTGGACCAGCACTAAAGCTTGGAGTGTTGGCAGAAAAACCCTTGCAAAGGCCTTTGGGCTCTGCATGTTAATTGAAATTGGGATCTAAGCCCTTCTCAGTTGCAAAACTAGGGAATTGTTACATGGGAATAACAAATTCCTTGTTGCTTGAAGAGTGGATCATAGAATCCCAGAATCCCAGAATGGTCTAGTGGAAGGTGCCATGGAACCCCATGGCAGGGGGTTGGAATGAGATGAGCTTTAAGATCCCTTCCAACCCAAACCATTCTAGGATTCTGTGATCCTAATTTGAATATCTGAATGATGTAGAGCCTTCTATGGGAACATAAACTTCTTTGGAGGCCCTTCTTCGTCGTCAGTAAAGGCTTCTGCCAAACTAAAGCAGCTGGAGGAAGAAAATGAAGATGCCATGTTTGTGTTTCTTTCTGATGTGTGGCTGGACCAAGCAGAAGTGCTGGAAAAGCTTCACATGATGTTTTCAGGTGGGTGAGAATTGCTTTGACTCTAAACCTTGTTTTCATCCTTTGTTTTCATAAATTTGTAGTACTAACATTGCTTTGGCCAGTAGCCATTTTATGGGCTGTGACAAGAACGTTTCTCTTGCTCCTGAAAGTTCTTCCTAGGCTTAATTTTAGAGAAAACTCTTATTTCAGAGAGATGAGCACTGCTTCCCACTGCTAGAGGGCAGGGTTAGATGGGATATTGGGAAGAAATTCTTGGCTGGGAGGGTGGTGAGGCCCTGGCACAGGTTGCCCAGAGCAGCTGTGGCTGCCCCTGGATCCCTGGAAGTGTCCAAGGCCAGGTTGGACAGGGCTTGGAGCAACCTGGGCTAGTGGAAGGTGTCCCTGCCCATGGCAGGGGGTTGGAACTGGATGAGCTTTAAGATCCCTTCCCACCTAAACCATTCCATGATTCTGTGAGTAGAAATGTTGACAACACTGGGATAACAAAGCATCTGTGAATTGCTTCTCTGTATTCCAGAGCAGTTCAGGAACAGCTTGTCCTGTCAGCCTCAGATAGAATGGAAGTGTGAGAGGGTGGCTGCTTTAAAAATAAACATCGCGAAATTAAGGGTGGGAAAACTGCTCCTCGCCTAAAGAGAACAGGACACAAATTAACACACTCATCCAGAAGTTACAAAACCAGTTCAGTATCTGGATCAGAGCTGGCAAATCCTTGAAGCAGAGGATTGGACCCGATCCAAGATTTCAGGTGCCGAGGTGACAAAAGGGACTCTTGTCGGTGAGATTCGTGTGCTGAACTCACCCGGCAAAGGTGCAGACGCTGCATTTCCTATTTCAGGATTCTAATAGGCAAGTGATTACCTTCATAATTATGACCTAAGAGGAATAGCTGAGTGGAATAGCAAGGAAAATATTGATGAGCCGTTTCTCTGGCATAAGCAGTTCTGTTCTATTTACCAACCCGACTGAAAACCACTGAAGTAAATCCAAGTCTGGTCCTGCATGTGAGGAAAATGGAGAGTAACTGGGATGTGAGATGAATGCCTGAGTAGATGTTTCTATTTTTATTTTAGGGATGGGAATCAGGTTTCTTCTTTCACCCACTGCTATGAAGCCTTGTGCTTCTGGGTGATTAGGGAGATTGTCAGGATTCATCAGATCCTTAAACTACTCAGGCAATTCCAGTTACTGTTGCTTTATAATGCCAAAGAATGAATTAAATATTGGTAGAGCCTTGAATTAGAGTGATCATGGAGGTTAATAGCAATCCATTGCTGCCTACTTGCTGTTTCTCTCTTTAAGGAGCTAGTACATTTTAAAATTGTGTTATTTATCATACTGCATGTTGTATTATTCTCTGGGCTGGGTCAGCAGTTGGATACACAAAAAACAATGTTGAGACTGGGCTCCCTTGAAGTGCCATTTGTACATTGTCATCACCCTTTTTAAGCTAAAACCAGCCTGTATCAAGAAAATAGTTCATGTGTATTTATAGCAGCAGAGCTTGAAGTGCCGTTTCAGTTTCTGCCTTTCATGGAAGGGGCTGGAAGCTGAGTGCTGGAAGATACCAAAGTGAATGGAATATAGTCACAGATCCTCTTGTTTTCCCAGGTTATTCCTCTGCACCTCCCACCTGCTTTTTCTTCTGTGGAAATTTTTCATCGGCGCCATATGGAAAAAATCAAATTCAGTCACTGAAAGGTAGGGAAGTCTCTGTAAACAGTCAGGCATGTGCACTAAATTAAAATAATGATGGCAAACAAAGGAAGAGAGCAGAAAATAAACCCTTGTTTTCTAAGTGACACATTTTTAATGCACTTGGAGGGCTGATTCATACAACGTGTGTTTATTATCTAACCGGCTGTTCTATTTTTTCCTGGCTCCAGGTTCTTTGAAGGCCCTTGCAGATATTATATGTGAACACCCCAGCATTCATAAAAGGTACAGAGCAAAGGGGAATGGTGTTTATTTTGTGAAACCTTTTAATTACTTCAAGGTAGTAAGGGATAACCCTGTTTTCTCTTCACTGTGAACCAGCTGTGATCAGATAACGAGCTGGTTTTGTAACAGGCCTGCAAGTTTGTTTTGGGAGCAGTGTGAGGCTTTGATTTTATCTGAAATAGCTGGGGCATGGAAACTGCTAATGAGGGAGCCCAGGTCTCTCCCTGGGATATTTTTTTCTGGCTCCTGATCTTTGAATTCCTATCCTTAGACCTACTTTCCAGAGTCTGTGTAAAAGTGATACCTTTTCACTTTTTGCAGTAGTCGATTTGTGTTTGTCCCTGGCCCTGAAGACCCTGGTCCTGGTTCTATTTTACCAAGGTCAGTTTGCTCAAGCATTTGGAGTTAAATAGTTAAAGAAGGGAAGAATTTTTGTTGATCCATCTGCTGCTATTTATTTTAGACCTCCCCTGGCTGAAAATATTACTCAGGAATTCAGACAGCTGGTGCCATTTTCAGTTTTCACCACAAATCCTTGCAGGTAACGGTGCAAGTGCTATTTTTATTTATTTGTTTATTTTACTAAATGACTGATCTATGTAATTTTCAAAACCTACAAATTCTGGAAAAATTGGTCTTAAATTTGTCAAACCAATAGAATTCTTCACATGCATGAGTTGTAACTAGTTCTAAATGCATTAAGACATAAATAAATCAGTGATGAAAGGCAATAGAGCTAGAAGTTTGACAGTGCTATAAAAATCCTGCTCAACAGCATCATGTCTTTCTGAATCTGGAGGAAATGAGGGGAAGATGGGTAAATATTATTTTAATTCAAATGTGCTTTTTTATTTGGCTGTATTAGAGAGAGATCAACTTTATAATGCAGCTCCCTAGTTTTTAGGTTCATCTCATTTAATTTCATTACTGTTTTCCACTTAGGATTCAATACTGCACCCAAGAAATTATTATCTTTCGTGAAGATTTGGTCAACAAAATGTGCAGAAACTGTGTCAGGTTCCCCAGCAGCAACATGGACATTCCCAACCACGTGAGTGAGTCGTGTTGAGCACCTTTTGCCAGGATTTTTGACCTCTTTATTGACCAGCAGGTCTGGATTTCGGGTGCTCTGATCCTCATTCTCACAACACATTGCAAGAGGAACCCAGAGGGACTGGAAGGAGGATCTATACATTTAGTATTTTTACCTTTCTTTTCATTTTGGCAGTAAAATATCTCAAACCATGATACTTTCAGGTGGTATTGAGCCATTCTGTCACACTGCAGGTGCCCTTGAACCCAAAACTTCCTAGCAGCCAATTTTCTGCGCACCAACCATGAATGTCTACCAAGAAACATTGATTCCTAAAGGCAGAATTGAATACAAATTATTTTTTTTGAAGATTTGATTGGTTATCCAGTGCCATTTGCAGTAAAGCAGCATGTCACTTTTCAAAAAATTCACCTGCTTGTTTTGTCTTGAAGTCTGCTTTTTATACATCAAATTATGGCTCTAGTTAATGAACCCTCAGCAGGAGCTGATGGGATTTACTGATATAATTGGATGAGAATGAAGCAGGTAGTACTGGCTCATTGCAGTGATGGATGGAACCTGGCTTTATTTATTTTACAGGGGGTTTTTTTGTTTGCTTGACTCAGAAACTTGTTTTAGCTCTTTCTTCCTTCATCACAACAGTGCTCAGTGTCTTTGTGAACCCACAGTGGACAGCGATGTACCTTGATTTTGGTGTGCACATTTGCATTCCTGTCGCTTCCCTGTGCTCACAGAGGGCTTCCTTTCCAGGAAGGAATCACGAAAGAAATGTAGAATTATGTATTGCAACCCTTTCTGCAGATGCTTTTGCATACTCCACTTTATCTCTGCCTTTTTTGGCCCTCTCACTGGTTTTTTTTTTAATTAAAAAAAAAATGTAGGAAATTTTGTTGCTAAGAAAGGAATCGAAATCATTTGGGAATCAAATGATTTCCTCGGTTCAGGGGAAAAGACTGTTAAAGTGTGGATTTTGTTGTTAACTAATACTGTAAGGAAAGCCACGAGGGGAAAAAAAAACAATCTATAAAATGAAATTTATGGCATTGTTGGTACTTCCTGGGCTGGAGGAACAGGTAAGTAGATTTTTTTGGAGAGTCTGAACGATCAAGTAGTTTTGATATCTTCAAATAAATATTGTAAAGAAAGCCATGAGGGGAAAAAACCCAATCTATAAAATGAAATTTATGGCATTGTTGGTACTTCCTGGGCTGGAGGAACAGGTAAGCAGATTTTCTTGGAGAGTCTGAACGATCAAGTAGTTTTGATATCTTCAAATATTGCCTGATATGCTTTAGAAAGGACTTTGTGTATCAAAAAACCCCACAACACAAAAATGAAAAGAGCAGCTGAGTGCTGCAGGGGAGCTGCTTCTTTACTCCAGAAATTATTAACGATCAGAGGGAGTCAGATACAAAAAAGAAAAAAAGAAAACATCTTCAAGTTCAAAGCTTCTTTATTAACAAGCATTGGCATCTGTAGGAATGAATTTGACTTGGAAAAAAGCGTTCAAACCGACGATTTCTGCTTCCCTTGCAGTTTGTGAAGACCATTTTGTCCCAGGGCCACCTGACCCCGCTCCCGCTCTACGTCAGCCCCGTGTACTGGGCCTACGACTACTCCCTGAGGGTTTATCCCGTGCCAGACGTGCTCGTCGTGGCGGATAAACACGACCCCTTCACTGTCACCAACACCGACTGCCTCTGCATCAATCCCGTAAGATTCCCTGGGGCCTTCCCCAAATCAAAAGCGGCCACGGTCGCCTTCCAACGTGTCTCTCCCCATCTGGTCGGTGTTTCACTTACACGAGCGTGGTTTGTACGTTTTCCTTCCCAGGGTTCGTTCCCAAGAAGCGGATTTTCGTTCAAGGTGTTCTACCCCTCCAACAAGACAGTTGAAGACAGGTAAATCTATTCACTTCCTCATATAAAATGAAGCGTTTCCTTGTGTTCTGACTTCCTGATTGTCAGGAGGAACGCAGAAAATTGATAACATAAAGAGAAGCGAATGTTTTATCAATTTAACTGACTTACGCTTCATACTTAGGCAGGGTAAGAAATCCAAAATGCCCAGAAGTAATAAATTTAGAAATTGCAGACAAATATCAATGATGGGAAGCAGAATGCAGAAGTAAAAGGAAGGATGACTGTACTGTATGATTTTCAACAATTGAAACCTGATTGGGAAACGGATTTGTTTCTGGGGATGATGCTTGTCACGTAACTTAATTAAATTTAGGAACAATTCTTGGTTCATTTTGTGATCATCTTCAAGCCCAGAAGCCACTTTCATGCTCTGATTTCACATATTTTTAAATCTGTGCTTATTCATTCCAACTGTGGCCTTCCACTGACTGGAAAAAGACCAGCTGCAACACCAAAAAGTATTAAAAGTATGAAAGGCCTTACAATGGATGAAAATTTGCCTGTTTGAAATAACGATGGTATAACCCCATAGGAAAAACATAGATTTATCTTGTCTTATGGTTTCTTGCCTTGTTACAGAAGCCTTCCAAGGGAATTAATAATGAATCAGCCCATGTAACCTTTATTTGAATATAAAAAATACCATACTTTAGGTCTTTAAATAGTTTAAAACATTATCAAGTATTTAATAGAGCAAGACATAGAACAGTATTGTGAACTATCTTTGGGGAAAAAACCCTAAATATTGTTTTTCTTTGGTATTTTCAGCAAGCTTCAGGGGCTGTGAATTTCTGCAAGACAGCAAAAAGAGAGTGAGCCCATGTGAAGCCAACTCCAGCTCTTATTTTTTAGATGTCTTGATTTTACGATGTATTATGGACGTTTTATAATAAATGTCAAATTTTGTTTACAAATAAACTTTTACAGGAAAAAACACTGGTGTCAGTTGAGTGTAGAGTCAGAGTCAAGAATTGGCAAAGCATAGAAAAAGGCAACTGTGTATAAAACAGGAAAGATCTGTCTTTAAAAAAAGAAATTAAGGATAGGGAGAACTTTGTCTAGTTGAACTGAGAGCTGGTTATCTGCAGGAGATAGTGGGAATGTGGAATAGGATTTGTCTTTGGATGAGAAAGGTCCCGAAAAGATTTGTGAGGTGTTGTTTGATGGCAGTACCTAATCTGTTTGCAGATTGTGTTACGCAGATAGGGATAGGAGAGGTAAGATGAGCAAGGACGTGGTCCTTTGAACTTCTGGAGAAGGCTGGGAGGAGGAAATCTTGCAGAAGGAGCAGTCAGGAAGGTGGGAAACAGTCAGGGATTGTTTTTTGATGAAACCAAGCAAAAACCTCCTCCACACACTCGTGGGCATTGAGACCAGAGAATCAGCCTGGGACTACCCCAAAGTGCCCAGACCAGGTGTAGAACAGAGAGAGGACCCTTGTCACCAGGAATTGTGTTTCACAGACACTTCCAAATGTGCTGGCATGGCCTGAGAACAGCTCAGAGGCAGGAACAGAGGGAGAGCAGGATCTGGGCTCTGAGGGGCCATCGGGTAGGCGATGGGACGTGGGTACAAGAGGCATGAACTGGACGGCCAAGGATTTAAAACCCAAACCGCAGGACTGGCTGCACTGGCACTTCTGAACAGGCTCCCTGAGGGGATGGCAGTGCCAGCTCAGGGATGCAGGACAAGTGGGGAGGATGTGCTTTTCAGACAGATGAGATGATGGTGGAAAAGCACCTCGCTTGAAGACAAGCACGAGGGCCAAGAGCCACCAGGAAGCCACTGAGAGGCGGAGAAACGTTCAGCAAGTTCAGATGGAGAGCTCAGGGGTGGAGAGGCCTCGACCCTGAGGGCGAGCCCGCCATGTTGTTTTCCGTCTCCATAGCAACTGGCCGGAAGTGCCCCGGCGCCGCCATCTTGTTTATCGTTACCACAGCAACGCTCGCCATCTTGTTTACCGTTACCACAGCAACGCCCGCCATCTTGCTCGGTGTCTCCACCACCAGCCCGCCCGGGCCGTGCGGGGCCATGGCGGGCGCGGGGCGGCTGCACGACCTGGACCTCAGCGCCGAGGAAGCTGAGCGCCTCCGACGCGCCTTCCGCGACGAGAAGTTCCGCGCGCTGTTCGCCGAGTACGCGGCGGAGCTCACAGACCCGGAGCAACGCCGGCTGTACGAGGAGGAGGTGGCGGCGCTGGAACGGGAGCGGGGCGTGGAAGTGCGCTTCGTGCACCCCTCGCCGGGCTTCGTGCTGCGGACCAGCCAGGAGGGCTCCCGCCGCTGCTACATCAACGTGTGCAGCAACGCGATGCTGGCGGAGCCGCGGGCCCACGCCGAGCGCGGCGGGCAGCGCTGGGCCCTGCCTTACAGCCTGGCGCCGGGCCGAGAGGAGCTGCGCCGCGCCGGCCGCCGCCGCCTGCTCTACGACGTGGTGTTCCACCCGGCCGCGCTGCGCCTGGCCGCCCGCAGCGCCCCGTTCCGCCGCCTGCTCTGCGACACGGCCCTGGACGCCGTGGAGCGGCACTGCGGGGTGCGGCTGGACCGCGCCAACGCCGCCGTGCTGCGGGGGACCCGCTACAAGGGCGTCCCGCAGGCGCCCGTCATCCGCTCCCCGCTGCCCGGCGGCGCCACGAAGCCGCCCGACGGCGGAGAGTCCCCGCTGCCGCCCTTCCCCTACCCCGCCCCGCCGCCGGCCGACAACGGGGACTCGCCGCCGCCGCCTCCCTTCCCCGCCCCGCCCGCCGCCGGAGCCGCCCCGCCCGCCGGCCCCACCACGCCGCGCTGGAGCATCCGCTACCGCTCCTACGTGGACCTGCAGGACTACCGGCACAGCCGCGACTCGGCGCCCAGCCCGGTGCCGCGGGAGCTGGTGGTGACGGTGGAGCTGCCGCTGCTGCGCTCGGCGGCGCAGGCGGAGCTGGAGATCCGCGGGCGGGAGCTCAGGCTGGACTCGGTCCGTCCCGCCTACCGCCTGCGCCTGCGCCTGCCCTACGCCGTGGACGAGAGCGGCGGCCGGGCCGCCTTCAACCGGGCCCAGCGGCAGCTGCAGGTCACGCTGCCCGTAGTGCCGCCGGCCCCCGCCGGGCAGCGGCGGGAAGGGGCCGAGCCCGCGGCGCAGGGGCCGGGCGAACTGCTGGGCGAGCCGCCGGAGGCTGGGCCGGGCGGCGGGGCCGCTCCTCCCCCGGGCCCCGGCGGCGCGGCCCGCAGCACGTGGGGCGGCGGGGAGACCGGGGATCCACCCGGGGATCCGCCCACCGAGCCCCCCGCTGAACCATCCCCTGAACCACCCACCGAGCCCCTCGCTGAACCCCTCTCGGAACTCCCCTCTGAATCACCCGCAGAACAACCCGCTGAACTCCCCGCAGATCTACCTGCTGAACCCCTTACCGAGCCCCTCGCCGAGCCCCTCGCCGAACGCCCTGCTGGACCACTTTGTGGTCCACCCGCTGAGCCCCCCGCTGAACTCCGCTCTGAACCCCCCGCTGAACAACCCGCTGATCCTCCCGCTGAACTCCTCGCTGAACCTGCTGAACCACCCGCAGAACCCCTCACTGAACCACCTACTGAATCCCCCACTGATCCACTCGCTGAACCCCAAAAACCACCTGCCGAGCCCCTCGCCGAACCACCCCCTGACCCACCCGCTGAATCACCCACTGAGCCCCCCAGCCCACCACCACGCTCCGGCGCCGCTCCCCCCATCGCCAGCCCCGAGCCGGCCGTGCCCGCCGAGGACGCCCCTCCGATCCCCCCGCCGGCCGCAGAGCACAGCCCCGCCGGGATGGGCGCCACGTGCCCTCCCTTCCAGGCCCGGCAGGACGAGGCGTCCCTCACCCTGCTCCTGACAGTGCCCGGCATCCATCCCCAGAGCCTCTGCGGGGACGTGGGCACCCACCACTACAGCCTGCGCTTCTCCACTGACAGCGGTGCCTTTGCCCTGTTCCTGCAGTTCCCTCCCGCAAACAGGCTGCTGTCCCCCGAGACCGGAGTCAGCGTCTCTGCCCACAACGTGGTTGTGGAGCTGGCCAAGGCCCCCGACAGCACTGGGCCCTGGGAGAAGTTCAGCTTCGGCCTCGACCCCTCCGCTCTGCAGGTAATGGCTTCAAAGGGGCAGGTTTGGGGTGTCCCCTCCCCGGAGAGCCGCTGCTCCGCTGCGGGGTGTGGCTCATGTTTGGCTTCGTTGGTGAGCGACGTCTCGGGGAGGTGTGAGGTTGAGTTCAAAGCTGGTAGAGACAGAAGTTGCTTCCTCTGAGAGCTGCTCCTGCATGTGAATGGAGTGACCTGATTTGAGCAAATCTTATCCAAGGTCACATCACGGAGCTGACACCTTCATCCTTGGGTTTGCAATGACTTCTGCCTCCCACGCTGACTTTTTTCTAAGGGAAATTGTGGTGATAAGTGAAAACAAAGCCTGCCCTGACCTTTACGTCCTTAGTGTTCACTTTTAACTCAAGTAAGTTGCTTGTGCAGCTTGTTCTCACAAAGAAAGGAGATGTTTATGGTACACCAGACATCCACTTGTACATACACTCTCATGAAGTGTGGGTAGAGGGTCTTTGTGTCTGTATTTCGGGACAGAATTCCCACTTAGAGCAATGGGAATACCCACTAGTTCAACCAGAGCAGAACAGCAAACAGCAGCTGTGAACTGTCCATTTTGCTGGGATAAATCTTCACCTTCCCTTTCTCCCTGTCTGGATATGATTCCAGTTTGGTGGTTTATGATTTTATGGGTCGTTTGGCAGTGATGCTCCCATGGTGGGAGAAGGTGGGGTGGCTGCATCCAGGTGACAGTGCCACCTGGGAGCTGCCAGTGTCCCCAAAGGGATGCCCACCTCGTGGCACTCTCGCTGTCCAGAAGCACTCACACAAGTTTTGTGGAAAACCACGTTATTCTGTAAGCTCAGAGTTTCAAACGGCTTCTCATGAGCAGGGATTAAAGCTGCACGGCTCTTGTGTAACCTTCCAGTCATGGGATTTGAAGTTTGGCTTGATTTTAGAGCAATAAAATCATTTGCATTTTGGATCATGTGCTGTGGGAGTGCAAGTCCAGAAAGCTGGCAGGCTTCAAGTATATCCACTGGGATGGACTTGCCTTGGAGCAGCTTAATTGCTCCTTCCCTACCACTAGAAATTACTTGTGCATGATTTTGAAAGATATTTATCCAATTAGTGTTTGTGCAGCTGAAACATCACATTTAATGTCCCATTTAGTAGCTGCACACCTTTTATAACAGCAGTTCCTGTGAAGGAGGAGCTGATCATTTCGGGGAAGTATCAAAGATGATGAATTTATGGAGAACCACCCATGCTGAGCTGTTTGCAGAGCATTTCCTCTGCTTTTAGTGGAGCAGAAGCCTTGCAAGTCTGTGCAAGTGGGGCCACAGAGCCCTCAGCACTGCTCTTAGTGGCTGGAATCGGGCACTGGGTGCTGCTGCCACGTCAAATAAGCCACTGTGTAAACTACTGCCTGTTTTCTGCACAGGGACAGAGCCTGCCCAGGGCAGTGGTGGAGTCTCCATCCCTGGAAGTGTTCAAAAAACGTGTGGGTGTGGCACTTGAGGACGTGATTTGGTGATGAGCATGGTGGTGGTGCTGGGTTGGTGGCTGCACTAATGGTTTGTGTGCATTTCTTATTACAACTGGGGAATATCTTGTGATTGGAAGTTGCTAAAAGGCCGCCCAGTAATGAGATTTCGGTTTTGTGAGTTAAAAAAAACCCTTGAATGTGCTGATTTTAGTATATATATTGCAAAACATTTTGGGTGGAGCAGGAGGAAGAGATTGGGCATTAGTCATAGGCTTCCCAGCCATTCATTCATGTAGCAGACTCCAAAAGATTCTCCTGGCATGGAGTCCTTTGGACACTGGGCCTGCAAACTGAAGCAGGAGAAATAAACTGAAGTCATTTTTTCTGTTTGCTTTCTTTAAACTGATATTCCCCCGAAGTGCCTGTGCCAGCACTGAGAGCTGCACTCACTCAGAGTGAAGGGAGAAAAATTAATATTTAATTAGAGCCACTATTATATGCTGCCTTCTGGCCATTAACTATTTGCTCCTGGTCGCTTTTCTTCTACTTCTGTTGATTTCTTCAATTTGTCTGATGTAATTTTGGATGTTTTTCTGCTTTGGCTCTCATTCTATAAATCAGAGCTGTTGTTCTTGCACTGAGACCTGTAACGAGTTGCATCAGTCATTGTAGAGTGCACAAAGCAGTGCCCTGTTTGATCCCTTCAAGGAGCTTTTGGTGGCTGAGGGGAGCAGGAATTTTATCCTGCACTTCCCAGTGTGCTTGTTCATCATCTCTTCTCCCACAGCAGCGTTGCCAGAGGACAGTGCATGGCAAAAGTGAATCATGGAATCAGAGAATGGTTTGAGTTGGAAGGGACCTTAAAGCCTATCTCATTCCACTCCCTGCTGTGGGCAGGGACACCTTCCACTAATCCAGGTTGCTCAGAGCTCCATCCAGTTTGGCCAGTGTTTTTTTTAACAGATATAGAATTCCTACTCTGCTATTGTCTGGGAAGTTGCTTCCTACTGGAGACTGAGGGTGGTTGTGTTGTTTCATGGAACAAATTCCTCTGGGTTAGTTCAGAATCTGCCCCTCACTGGAAACCTGTGCCACAGTGGCTCTTCCACCACCCTGGGCTACTGCCCAGTTCTCTGCCATTAACTGCCAGTTTCTTCTTGGAAATTGGTCTGATCCAGATACTGGTAGAAGAATGAGTTGAGCTTGTCCTTGGGACACTGTGCTTGGAACAGAATTTCAAGGACTGCTTTTCCCTTTGTAGTCATCTATGGCTAATCCCTGTGCTGGAAGATGACCCGTTTAGAGCTCAGTTTCCACAGATGCTGAGCAGTTGGAATTTCCCACCCTTAACTCTTTTCAGTGTTTCACCCTTTACAGTGCCACAGTCCCCCCTGGACTTTAACTGTGAGTGGTTTCACTCCTTGGCTAAACTATAATGTCCACACAGTGGCTGGACTTGATGATCTTGGAATTCTTTCCCATCCTAAATGATTCTATGACTTGTTGACCAGAAATCCTATAAAAATAAAGATTCCATAGCTTGGGGCATCGTGGACCAGGGTCACATATTTCAGGGGTTTAAAGGTGACCTTTTGTCACTGCCCTGGTGCTCCATCACTGCACCAGAGACCACACAGCACTGACCCTTCTGCAGGGCTCGCTCCAGGCCCTGTTTTTCCAGGGAATATCCTGAGGAAGCTTCCTGGCTTCCCCATTGCCAAAAATCACTGTCTGCTCTTTGCCTCGAAGGACCAGCCATGGGCTGTGCTCCCTCCATTGCAGTTCGTCCACTAATACCTGGTACATCTTTTCCTTAAATCCTTAAATTCAGGCCTGGGAAACTCCTGCATCAGAGAGTTGCCCTTCATTTCGAGACAACACAGCCTGGAGAGTAAATGATGAAGAAAGCATGGCTGAGAGCTAAATAACCATTAATAAAATTTGTAAGCCTGCCAGGCAAGGTTTGTGAGAACAGCATGTCCCAGTGTGTCCTGGTTTATGGTAGAGCAGGAGTTGGGCAGTGACGGAAATCATGCCTTCGGAAAGCGCTGTCTTGGAATGTTTGGCCTCCTGGGGTTAAATGCTCAACTCTTAACAGAAATAAAAAGCAGTTTTCTAGTGGGTGTATTGAACTCCTGAGACTTGGAGGCTCAGTTATCAGAGCATGTGAAACACGTGTGGTAGGTAATTAATTCTGCCAGCAGTTTTGGGGTCGTGTGTGCTCATTTTCATGGGATTGGAAAAAGATTGGGTCACGTAGGAATTCCCTTCCATGCTGATCCACACCCTTCCTGCCCCTCTCAGCGGCCTGGAGTGAGTTAGTTCACAGGATGTGTGCTCATTCCCGGGTCAGTGCTTCTCCCTGGGAACCCCTCACTGCAGGAGGAATCACAGCCAGACCATCTCTTTCCTCATAAACCCCCGTCTCCTCTTAGGGAGAATATTAACATTTAACTCACATAAACCCCCCAGGGCTCCAGAGAACAGCAGGGGAGCAGAGGAAAACAGAAGTATTTCCTCTGCTTTCCTATGCATTACGTTTTTTTAACATTTACAGTCTGAAAAATATTATACTGAACATTCCTGAGGAGTTCATGGTTGGAGCTAAGCGTGAGTTAACGCTGTTTGTGAGGTATCCAAACAGGAATTGCACAGCAACCTGGAAGCTTTGTTTAACTACTCTGTGAGTGTTGATACCTCCATGGAGGATGTTTTAGATGGGTGTGATTTTTGTGCTTGCCACAGCCACCAGTGTCTTGTGAAGGAGATGTTTTGGAAGCTCTTGGTGCTGGTAAAATAAGATGTGGACCCGTTGGAGTGGGTCCAGAAGAGGCCACTAGACTGGTCACAAGGCTGGAGCCCCTCTGCTCTGGGGACAGGCTGGGAGAGCTGGAGGGGTTCACCTGGAGAAGAGAAGGCTCTGGAGAGACCTTAGAGCTCCTTCCAGGGCCTAAAGGGGCTCCAGGAGAGCTGGAGAGGGACTGGGGACAAGGGATGGAGGGACAGGACAAGGGGGAATGGCTTCAAACTGCCAGAGGGCAGGGAGAGATGGGATATTGGGAAGGAATTCCTGGCTGGGAAGGTGGGGAGGCCCTGGCACAGGTTGCCCAGAGAAGCTGTGGCTGCTCCATCCCTGGAAGTGTCCAAGGGCAGTGCCAGGGCTTCACCACCTGCACAGGGAAGAATTTCTTCCCAATATCCCATCTAAATGTAAGTCACCTGTGTGTGGCTGCAGGTGGCAGAGCTGTGTTGCTCCCAGCACAGGGAACATGTGGAAAAGGCTGTGGGCTGGATGTGCTCCTGTGGGCTCACTGCCGGGGCCGTGCTGGAGCTGTCCTTGTGCTCAGTGATCTTGGAATTAGGGCCCTTGTGGATAAATGTTTTTCTTGGTTTGAGAGTCAACCAAGCATGAAACCCAGAGAGCCACGTTGGGAAGTGTAAGACACGGATGTTTTACAGCTTTGCCACTTTTCAGGGAGAAATCCATCCTTGAGAGCTCTTCTGCCCTCATTTCCAAGCTGTTTGGAGTTGTTAGATGCTTTCTTTGAAAGTCAAGGTTATAATTTTCAATTTCCAAGCTACTATAAAGACTTAATACAATAGTCAGGGGTCACTTCTAAGAACATGCTGCTGGAAGCTGGGGCTGTTGTGTGTAATCCTACAACAGTTTATTTTTGGTTCAGTTAATTCTGTGCTCATCATTTCAAGACTCTTGGCAAGTTTTTGGGGAGGTCAAGGAAGGACAGAGAAGGAGAACAGAACAAACTTATTATTTCATATTTTTCAGAGTAATCTCCTTCCCAAGCTGCATTAAGAACCATAATTAGTTTGCTTCTGCTATAAAACAAACTAATTTCTGCATAGCCTTTAATTGGTAGCTGCATTTTGGGAATAACATGTCTACACAAAACATTTATGTCAGGAAACATTATTAACCTACTGATTAAGCTCATCAAAGCTCCTTTGAGCTGTTTAATCTTTGCAGTCATGAGCTCCTTGGAAAAGTTCTCACCCCACTACAGGTACGAAAACTTTGAGCTTCAAATTCTCATGTCGAGCTGGTTTGTGCTGGGACCCTACAAACCCAGAGGCCAGGAGATCCACAGATCCAGGTCCCTTTCCATATTGAGTTGGTGGTTGTTCCTGGAGAGGATATGTCTGCCCCATCCCTGAAAGTGTTCAAGGCCAGGTTGGAGCAACCTGGTCCAGTGGAAGGTGTCCCTGCCCATGGCAGGGGGTGGGAACGAGATGGTTTTTAAGATCCCGTCCCACCCAAACCATTCCATGATTCTGGGGTTCTCTGAGCTTCTCACTGCAGGAGGCACACAAATAATTTAAACCCGAAATCTGTGCTGCTTTTAAAACTGTTGCAGCCTGCGTGGGAGGTAACTCTGGATGGAAATTGGCTACGAATTTGGATAAAGTGAGGCAGAATAAACCCGTTTGATTGCCGAGGGCAGCCGTGAGGGGCCCAGCTTTGCACCGTCGGTGCTGTGAGAGACAAGGGTGGCTTTGAATGATGAAGTGCTCTAGAAACCAAAGTCCTTCCTGCTAACGTTTATGTTAATTTGGTCTCAGTTTAGTCACAGGGAAAAATGAATGTGTACCAAACAGCAGATGACAGTATGTGCAGGGAGAAACAAATTAAATTGGAAGTTGCTAAGAGAGGATCATAAATACCAGAAAATAAACGGTTTAAGCCGACGAATTATTTTACAGGGTCATTGAAATCATCTGCAGATGGTTGTCCTCTGTTTGCTCTGGCTTGGAAGGCAGAGCAGGCTTTAGAATAAATGCCTGAGTCATTTTTTTCCAAGGTCTAGGCTTTGATAACATCTGCAGTAATATAAATGCCTCGGCGTGTGCTCCCCGTGAATTCAAAGTCTGAGTTACAGTCTCAGGCTAATGATAATCACCTTAGTGACAACAAACACATCCAAGGTGCTGTGATTTATGGCAGGCCATGGGGTAGGACTAGGATAAAATGTTAAATACTTATGGGAGTACAGTGTTGGGCTGGAATGAAACTTTATAGCAATTGGTCAAAATTAACAGAACATCACAAGTGGTTACTTTTTATCCTCGTGTTAAGTACTGATTAATCATGGAATGTCCTGAGCTGGAAGGGATCCACAAGGATCATCCAGTGCAACTCCTGGTCCTGCCCAGGACACCCCAACGATCCCACCTTGTCCCTGAGAGCGTTGTCCAAACCCTCCTGGAGCTCTGGCAGCCTTGGGGCCGTGCCCACTGCCCTGGGGAGCCTGGTCAGTGCCCAACCACCCTCTGGGGGAAGAACCTTTTCCTGATAACAGACCTTCCAGTTTTTAACAATATTTACTGGGAAGAAAACAAATTCTTTTACTTTTAATCGGGAAGAAAATCTCCAGAAAGATTTCTTGGGTTTGTTGCCAAAATGCAAAGTCCTGATTGCATCGAGGACTGTCCCTCCCTCAGGCAACCACGTGTGCCAGATGCAGGTTCAGAGGGAAAACAGACTGTTTTCCCCCTTTTGTGTAGGAAATGTAGGATGGGGCTTGGAACGACCTGGTCTAGTGGAAGGGTGTCCCTGTTTTCATACTCTGACACCTTCTCTTGGACTCTGCAGAGTATTCCCACAATCCTGGGGCACTTGCAGGTCCCTCTCTGGCAGGCAGGAAAGGCTATAATATTAGGGAATAACTATTTTAGGCTTTGCAGACAGAAATGCAAGGAGTAGGTATGTTATGGGAGGGTTTTCTGTCAGGGCAGCCCTGCTGTACTTTAATCTTCCCCCAAACAGTTTCAGCATCCAAAGCTGGCTCTTTGCCTGGATTGTAATCTTTCTGGATAGAAAATGAATTCAATCCTCTGGCTTGGAAAACCAACAATATCTATGTTATGACTTTCCATATTGTGATTTCTAATTTTAATAGTGGAAAAAAATAGGACGCTGGGTTATTTTTCCCATACTGTTTGGGTTTTTTTTTTTTCAAGATGACAGTTAAATTTTGTACCTCAGACACAATGTGACATCTGGCTGTGCATAAGGCTACGTCCACAGGGGGCCAAAAATGTGCAGAATTGCCTTTTTTGCTTCTCAGTCTGCAAGATGTCAGTGATAATTGAATTTAACTTCCATTGGATTGACGAGAGGGTTGAACTGGACCAAGAAATTTTGAAGTGTGACTTAAAGTGGAAGGTTTGCAACTTCTCCCTGTTACTTCCAATTAAACAGGAAAGGTAATTCCCAGAGCACAAAACACTCCTCTAGGTCAGAACATTTTTATTGTGCCAAAGTCTGTCCTCACCCTCAGCCTACACAGATGATTTAGGAATAACACAAGCGCGGGGAAAGCTCTGCAGTTCTTATGAAACAGCCCCTCCAGGATGTGTTTTAGGACCTTTAATTACCTGTAACTGATTTAAATCTTTAAACCTGTAGCAACATGTTTCACATTGTTTATGAACTGCATATGAACGGCCTGGAAACACACCCCAGGCTGTCCCTCTGCCTCTGGATAACTCTCCTTGTTTTCCAACTGACTCGTCTGCATGGAGATCTGAGCAGCCTCCCTGGCTGGGTGTGAAATGGATACAGCCCTGCGTGTTCCATATCTCATCTTGGAGCTGAGGGTTCACAGATCCCGCGGGGACACTCCAAGGAGGTGTTTGTGTTTTCCCAAGCACATGAAACAAACCCATAACAGTGTCACACCTTCCTGGTGTTATGCCAGGTGAGGACAGTGGAACGATGTTGGTGCAAATCATTCCTCAGAGAGAGTCTAAATCTGTATATTAATCACGTGTCCAAAGAGAGAAAGCACTTTTCTTTTATATTTGGTGTGATGCTGATCTGTGATTTCAATCCACATGAGCTAAGCACTGCTCTTCATCCATTTCACCTCGTTACTCTGAATGTCTGGCTCAGAATTTCTCTATCAAGGCATGAATGAGCTGTGAAACTTGTGAAGTGTCCTGGCTTTCTTTGCAGTGAGTTTTTAGCCCAAATATCACTAAAGTTTAGCACAAAAAGAACATAACCTGCTCTCTCTCTTTTTTTTTTCCTTTAGGAAAGATTGTTTGTCACTGAAGAGAACGTTGATGGATTTCTAGGCACTGCTTTATGCCCTTCTTCTTGCTCCCAATCAGCACTGGAAAGCCAGCCATTAATTGAAGTGCTGGAGGTTTCTGAGGACAGAATTCAAATCAGGGTGGAGGTGAGGATCTCTGGGAGCAGCACACGCTCTGGCTGATTTATGTTCTTCAGCAAGATCCTATCAAATCCCACTGATACGTCTCTGTTCCTGTTTTGTCTTCACAGAGTGGGGAAAAACCGGGAGTGGGGTTATTTAAAAGTAGAACTGTCAATTTTCAGAAGCACAGGTTGTGTTTGTGCCATTTAACGTGACCAAGGGATTGAAGCCTCCTATATTTCACTTGAAAAAGGAGAACTGTGATCCAATCTTTAAAGAAAGTGCTTTCTCCTTGCAGGAGTACTTCACTCTCTCAGCCTTGTACAGGTAGAGAAATCCTAGAGGATTTTGTCTGGGAAGAATCATGTCTCCTCATCTTTATTCAGTCCAAGCATTTGAATACTTGAGGGGTTCCTGTTGTGTAGATAATTAAACATGAGGCTATTAATCTTAAACACTGGTCTCAAATTCACATTTGTAATGTTTCAGGCCTCATTCAGGCCGCTCTTCTTCCTCAGTCACCCTGTCTACATAGAGGATGCAAGACAGGCTGTTTCTGGGGTCTGTCACGGGATTCAAATGTGCTCCTGTTGCAAAACAGATGGACAGAAGAAGAAACCAAAATGTTAGTTTTGCAAAGAGGGAAATGTAAAGCCCCCCACATTAACTGGGATTTCTTGGCAGGTACTGCATCAGAAATTCAGATTAAACTTTTCTGAAAGGAAACATAAAATGCAGGGACAGTCAGGTCACTGCTGTGGCCGTGAACTGGGGTCTGCAGACAGAGT
Organism: Lepidothrix coronata; assembly: GCF_001604755.1. Lineage (NCBI taxonomy): Eukaryota > Metazoa > Chordata > Aves > Passeriformes > Pipridae > Lepidothrix > Lepidothrix coronata. The sequence goes on along the minus strand of NW_016690299.1, from coordinate 1,936,528 downwards.
TAATGTGTAGGTGGCTTGTTTGGAGGCAAGTTCAGACAAAGAACATGACCTTTGGAACCAGGCTGGAGGCCCCAGGAGTTTTTCAAAGGTAGTGGCTTTACTTGGCAGGCTTAATGTGTGTAGCTAGTGCGGATTGTACATAAAAATCTAAAATTCAAAGTGTTGGAAAGCAGATCTGTGTGTTTTGGGGCCTAAGAAAAGGCAGCTGAGATATCTTAAATCATCACACTCCTGGTGCTGTGCCGGGACAGCAGTTGGAGTCGATGATCCTTGTGGGTCCCTTCCAGCTCAGGTTGTTTGTTCCATGATTCTGTGTCTATGTGGGAGAATCATCCAGTTTGAAGAAGGACTTACTGCTGTTGCTTTTGTCTCTTGCTGGAGTGAGCAGAGGTTTGGGGTCAGAGAGGGCTGGGTGTGTGAGAGAGCAGCTCTGTCTAAATCCATGAATCCAGCTGCTCCTGGACAGATCCCTGCCTGATCCTGACTGCCCACTGATAAGGACCTATGAGCTAACAGCTGCTTTCTGCAAAAACACTCAATAATGTTGAAACTGGGGAACTGCCATTTAGACAACACCTCTCACAGTTCCTCCTCTCCTGAGGCAAACCATGGCAATTCCTGGATTAGCTCCACAGGCCGGTAATTTCCCTAATTGCGAGGTTCAAACACGCTCCTGCAATGAGAGTTCAGATCCCTTGGCTGATTTTGTGGCCCCTGAGATCTGGAAGACAGGCTGGGTGTGGTGAAAGGCCTTTCCTAATCCTGCAGCCACGGCGGCTGTGGCGCTTGGCCGCTGCCCAGCAGCTTTTCCTAGAGCAGAGGAAACCCTTGGGAAGTGAGCAACCTCCCTGCCACTCATTCCCACGCACCAGACAAGAGCAGGAAAACCCCAGCATCGGGCTCACTTGGCTTTGTGGAATAGAATCACAGAATCACAGAGTCATAGGATGGTTTGGGTTGGAAGGGACTTTAGAGATCATCCAGTTGTGACCCCCTGCCATGGACATTCCACCAATCCAAGTTGCTCAGCTGTTGGAGGAACAAGTGTCTCTGCTGTCTTTGCACGGTTTGTTTCAGCTGCAGAATAACTCATTTATTTCCTTGACAGCCACAGGAACGTGATGGAGAAGGAACACTTGGCAGCTCAGGGGGAGACCTTGCTGGAAAGACCAACGGTGACTACCCCGAAACAAAAGCAGAAACAAACTGCCCTGCAGCTGATGGAGAACGTGCTGCAGGAACCAACACGGCTCCCACAGCTGAAACAATAGGAAAAGTAGGTTGTAGTTCACACCATTGTTTGGAGCACGAACCTCCTGACACCAGTTCAGCGATTGCTGGTGAATCTGGGAGAAAGGAACCAGATTTAGAAAGTGCTGCCGCAGCAGGCAACACGGCCACGGCCCCAGGCTCTGCAAAACAAGGAGAGCTTCTGCCAGGGGGGCAGGAGGCAGTGGAAGGGCACGAAGAGGCTGAACCCCCGGGGCTGGACAGCAGGGCAGCCTCCCCTCTCCTACGAGAAGTGAACCTTGAGGACGGGAGCGTGCGGGTCCTCAGGGATCACGTAACGCGCTGCCCCGTCGTGTTTCAGAATTCCTTGCTGTATGAGTTGGATTAGTTTAATGGGTTTAGGATTTCCTTCTGTTGTTTGATGCTTATTGTGACTTCCACGTGCTGGTGGGTGACTTCAGGCCTCAGAGGTCCCCACTGGAACTGTTTCAGCATCAAAACCTTACGTTGTTACAATTTTTGCAGTTAATAGATCTGTTTTCTAATCACATGTATGGGCTGAAGTAGTTTTATTACAAGAAAGATGCAGTGGGAAGTGAATCTGCATGGAAGAAAATGCATCTTCATTGTTTACATAACTTTTTTATTCTCTTACCAGATTTCAGGGATTATTTGTATATATCCTTGGTCTAATGGCTCCCTTGGGAACTGAGCAGTATTCATCATTTTTCAAACCTTTCATTTTGTGATAACTGCAGGATTAGACTTGCAGTGATTTTTAGCAATCAAATGAAATTTCTAATTACCCGGAGAAGTTCTAATTAGTCTCCTAGAAATAATCAACATCTACACCCTGTATTCCATCCTAGTGCAGTGCTTTGCAGCACCCAGACATCCCCCAGCTGAACAAATTCCAGTGCACATTAACAACATCCTCTGGGTGCACGTGTGCTGTGAAGTATTTACAATTTGGGAGACGGATTCACTTTATCCAGATTTATTTTCACAGTTTCCCTCGAGTTTCCATGTGCTCATTGCTGGTTCACCTCTCTAAAGTGCCATAACCAAAAGAACACATCTAATAATAAACTTCCAGTTCCCTTTCTCACTGGTGCTGAACCAACTTCTGTTTTCGTTTGAGCTCTACAAGACACGGAGGTGCTTTAGGGGAAAGTTAAATTTGCCTTGTTTCGGGGCTGCTCTGGAATTACTGTCACATTTCTGTGCGAAACATGAGTGTGTGCAGTGGGGTGTGTGGTGTGAGTGTTACTTTCTGAGTTCAGTGAAGCCACAGTTGCCAAAACACCTGCCCTGCCCTCCAGGGCAGCACATCCGCTGCAGGAGGGAGGGGGCTTTGCTGGGCTAAGTTTAACCCCCTTCAGCTTTTTTGGGGGAGGTCTCTGAGGGCTGAGGCACCAGCACAGCTTCATCATCACCCCTGACCCCGTGAAACAACACAGAGCAAGCGTGTTGCAAAATTGTAGTAGTTAAATAACCCCGGGGAAAAAAAAAAAAGACATTTTGTTTCTCTGACATACTTCTCTGTTCTACAAAAAGCTGCTGAGGTGCTCCTGTTACCAGCTGTGCTTCAGAGAGCAGTGCCACGAAAGCAGCTGTAGTGACAACAAACAGCTCTGTGGCTCCCAACTCCAGATCAGCCCAGATCACAGCAGCACTTTTTACCGGTGGTTTTACATGGCTAATCCGAAACCAACTTTTTTCTTTTTTTTTTAATCCAAACAAAAGAAGTGTTGTGCCATCAATTTGCTATTTTTTTCTGCCTCAACTAATGAGTATCATTAAAAATTTAATGAAGTTAAATGCATACTGCTAGAAGGGGTGATGGCACGTGCCCAGCCCTCGGGATTAAAGAAGAGAAACTCCCCTCCCACCCCATCCTGACTTTTTAGGAACACGAGATGACATCATCCTTTTGGTGACAATCAAGGACTTCTCTGCAATTACAAAACAACTGACTTTTTTATTTCGGCAGAACTAAAAAAATCATATATTTATCTACATTGTAGTAAAAACAATGAATTTATTTTTCCATCCTTCATATATTTCATCGACACATCGCAACCGAGCCGGGACACAGGGATCAGGCATGAGGTGACCCCGGGTGGGACAGCACACGAGGGCCCCCCCGGCGCGGTGTCACGGGCACCGCCAGAGCTTCAGCACCAAAAAAGATGCACTTAAAAGTGTTCTCCTCCTTCTCCTCCTCCTCCCAGCAAACTCAGCAGCAGGTCACTTTTTGCGTAGGGGCTGCAGCACATCACCCATTTCCAAAACGTGGTTGCCAAACATGAGAGATTACTATTTTGGGACACCTTTAAACAAGAATGTTTATTCATATTAAAGCAGAAACCAACTCATAAATGCTGTTTATACACGTGTGTGCCTGTAAAAGACAAAATGGGACAACTCAAGAAGAAAAGAAGGCTGCAAGAGAAGGATCCTCACTGGAGTCTGCGGTAACTCTTACAGAGTTCGTGGTCCCTGATGTCTCCCCACCCTCCGTTTTTGACGTGAGGGGACAGGGGAGCCATGGAGTACCTTTTACTGACACTCATCGTCTTGGGAAACAGGTACTGTTGGTTGCTGTTCAAGAGAGAGTCGATTTTGGCACTCTGGGTGGACGGTCTGCAGGATTTCTTGTGGTGCATGCCACAGTCCCCCGTGTGAAAAATCCTGGGGATCTCGGGAACCAGCACTTTCCAGAACTTTGGAAGACAAGAGACAGTCAAGTGCTGCAGAGTCCAGTCCCAGTTGTAGTCATCGTAGGTGCAGAAGGCGTCCGTGCACTCGATGAGCTTCTGGTAGGTGTCTCTGCCGAAGGCCATGCCCATGTTGTGCTCCGTGGACTTCCACGTCTTCATCTCCACCTTGTCGGCGCGGCCGGCGAAGCCGCCCCGCACGGGGCTGTAGGTGCCCAGGGACACCACCTGGCACTCGGGGCACTCGCGCTGGCGCAGGGCCCAGAGCTGCTTGAGGACGTGGTAGAAGTCGGGGGCCAGGTAATGATCCTCCTCCAGGAAGAGCACGGGCCCCGCGTGCTCCCGCAGCGCCCGCACGCGCTCCCACACGAAGTGCAGCTTCCACCACCAGTGGTGCTTGGTCTGGGCGAACCGCGCCTCGCGGTAGTGCCCGAACGAGTCCGGGAACTCGGCGTTGATGCAGCCCAGGCGCAGCGCCGCCGCCTTGCCCACGTCGCGGGGGCAGTCGCGGGGGTCGTGGCCCGGGAACTCGCGCGGGTACAGCTGGATGCTGAACGGGAAGAACACCTGGAGCACGGCGCAGAAGTCCACGCGGGCCGCCAGCCGGTTCAGCTCCTCGGCCCACAGGTCGTGGCTCAGCACCAGCAGCACGTTCTCCACGCCCGCCGCCCGCCGCAGCGACTCGAGCAGCAGCCGCAGGTGCTCGGCGCGGTCGTGCACCTGCACCACGAGCACCAGGTCGGGCCGCGCCGGGAAGCGCCCGGCGTTCCGCACCGGCTGGTCGAAGTTCAGCCGGTACACGAGCGAGCGGTAACTCAGCGTCGCGTTCTCGGACAGCACCGCCGGCACCACCGCGGCGGCAGCGGAGGCGTTGGCGGCGGGGCGGCGCGGCGGCACCGGCGGCGCGGGGGGGGCGGGCTCGCTGACCCGCGGCGGCTCCCCGGTGCTACCGGGACCGCCTCGCTGCTGCTGCTGCTGCCGCCGCCGGCCGCCGCCGCCGCCGGTGCCCCAGAGCGCCAGGGCGCAGAGCGCCAGCGCCGCCGCCAGCAGCAGCACCTTGCGCTTGTAGACGCGCAGCCGCATGTTCCCGGCGGCGGCGGCCCCGCTCCGCCACTCCCGCCGCCGCCGCCGCCGCCGCTCCCGCTCCCAGCGCGCGCGCGCCGCCGCCGCCCCGCGCGCACACGTTCCCGCGCCCCGTTGGCCGCCGCCGCGCCCGCCGCCGCGCCGCCATTGGCCGCCGGGGCCGTCACTCAACCGGGCGCGAGCTTCCGCCGCGCCGCGCTCTGATTGGGCGGCGCCGGAAAGGGGGCGGGGCCGGGCCGTGAGGGCAGAGCGGGGGCGGGCGGGGAAATCCTGAGGGATCGGGGCGAACAGCGGGAAATAACGCTGGGAATGCGCCGACAAACAGCCTGCATTCGAGACACTGATACATAACAGCAATTAATTCTGTGTTGGAAGAATAACACAGTAAAAATCTTGCTGGAGCGGCAAGGATAAGGTGAGAAAATGGCAGGAATGAGATGAAATCATTCCGGGTTTCGAAGAATAAGACAAAATCCTTGTGGGATTGAAAGAATAAGGTAAAATAATTGTAGGTTTGAAAGATTAGGATAATTGTAGATTCGGAAGATTAAGAGAATAAAAACGGTGTAGCATGGCAAGAATGAAGACATTCACTCCAGGGTTGCAAGATTAAGATTAATTAATTCTAGAATCGCAAGTATAAAACGATTCCAGAGCTTTCAAGAGTAATACACAAGAGTAAAATAATTCCAGAATTGCAAGAACAAGGTAAGAAAACCATCCTGGATTGGCAAGAATAATACAGAGTACAATAAAATAATTCTAGAATTGTAAGAACAAGGTGAGAAAATCATCCTGGGTTGGCAAGAATAATATAGAACACAAAACTATGCTGGGATTGCAAGAATAAAACATAATAAAATTGTTCCAGAATGGTAAGAATGCAAAATTCATTCTAGAATGGCAATAAATAAATTCTAGGGTTGCAAGAGTTATTTATTTGCAAGAATGTATGAGGAAAACAGTTCTAGAAAGCCAAGAATACAAGAGAAAAATCTAGACTTGCAAGAATAATGCATTTAAAATCACTGAAATGGCAAGAATACAAGGAAATAATTCTGAAGCTGTGAGAATAAGTAAGAAAATAACTCCAGAATTGCGAGAATAAATTAACAAAATAGTTCTGGAATTTCAAGAATGATAAATAATAAAATAATTCTATCATTACAAGGATAATGCATCACCATTCTAGATTTTCAGGAATATAAGGCGAGAGTCATTCTGGAATTAGAAGGACAATCTGTAATAAATAGTTCCATGTTACACAATTATAATGAAGTAATTCTATAATTATAAATAATGGCAAGAATTCCTCTCCTAACTCTGTACTTCATGTCCCAGCCCCTCTCCTTGGTGGGCAGGGGCCAGCTGTGGAATTTGGTGCCAATTCCATGGGATGTGCCGGGCACAGGGTGCTCTGGAGAGTCCCACCCTGTCCCCCCTGGGACCCACAGGAGGGGCTGGGGGAACATCAACACTCATTTCCACCCTTTTCACCGTTTCTTGCCCCAAAAAGGCACCTCCACAGAGCCAAACTGAACATCCTGGGTAAAACTCCAGCAGCTGGGACACTGTCCAGTTGGGATAACAGAGCTCCCTGGCAGCACATGGATAAACACATTCCAGATCGCTCAGCTGAGAGCCTCGAGGGACAGGGCACAGGGAATGGCTTCCCACTGCCAGAGGGCAGGGTCAGATGGGATATTGGGAAGGAATTCCTGGCTGGGAGGGTGGGGAGGCCCTGGCACGGGTTTGCCCAGAGAAGCTGTGGCTGCTCCTGGATCCCTGGAAGTGTCCAAGGCCAGGTTGGAGCAACCTGGGCTGGTGGAAGGTGTCCCTGCCCATGGCAGGGGTTGGAATAAGATGGGATTTACGGTCCCTTCCAACCCAAACTGTTCTGGGATTCTGTGATGGCTGGGGAAGAACCTGTGCAAGGAGGGCTCCAGCACCTCCCACCCTCCTCCACGCCGTGCCAGCTGCTGTGGCTTCAGAGGAGGAAGGGCAGCCACGTCTGTTTGGGGATGACATTCCCTTCAGGGGAGCACAGCTGGCTCCCCTGGGAGGGTCCCACGGGTGGGTTCCTCCTCTCCCAGCACACCTGGTTCCCTGGGAGGATCTGGGCCACTGCACAGCCCCCCCCAGATCTGCATCTGAAATTCCTGAGGAGTCCCACAGGAGGCCAAATTTCTGTGCCTCCTCCACCTTCCTCCTCTTAATCACGTGCTCCATCTGAAAGGTGCTTTTCCACATGAGTAATTTCCAGGTTGCTGCAGTCAGAACTCTCTCCCTTTACAGCAGCATCAGGGGTTAGCTCTGGTTGGCACCTGGTTAGATGGCAAGTGTGTAATTCATGGAATCATGGAATCGTTAAAATTGGGAAACACTGCTAAGATCATTGACTCCAACCATTCCCCCAGCCCTGCCAAGGCCACCACTGACCCATGTCCCCAGGTGCCACATCCACAGGGCTTTGAAATCCCTCCAGGGATGGGGACTCCACCACCTCCCAGATGGAGGTAGCCTGATCCAATGTTGACCACCCTTTCCCTGAAGGAATTTTCCCTAACATCCAATCTCAACCTCCCCTGGCAGGCACTGAATACCACTTCAAAAATAACTGCACAGTGCTCCCTCCAAGCCATCACATGTTCCAGGGATGCCTAAAGGCTTCTCAAGGGACTTTTGTTCCAACCCGAGCCATGGACCAGCTGACAAGACATGAAATAAGGGCCTGTGGATACGCCCACTATTTCAGTGTCTTCACCAGGGAAATCCCTGGAATACAGTGGAGGAAAAACTCCTCAGAGAAAACAAAATCCACACGTCAGCAGAAGGGTTTCAAAATTTAATAAGTCGACACGGTGAAACAAATTCAAGAATCGTTAAAACACGAGAGTTAAGAAACAAAGTTTCCGGCACATACTTAGAAAAAAAAAAGACATTTCTCGTATCACAAAGAGATAACCCCCCCAAAAAAAAACCATTTGCTCTGGTAAAAAAACAGCAATGCTGGTCCCTGCTGGAAGTGGGAATGTTGTAAGAGAACCTTTAAAAAAACAAAAAGCAGCACCTGGAATTACATAACCGGTTTGGGCCTTAATTTCTCCTCCACGTAAAACAGCTGGAAAGAGCCGACTCCAGCGAGGAAGCCAACGCAGACACTGTCCATGGGCAGAGCTCAGGGCATCACCTGCGAGTAAGTGTGGGATAAACTCCCCCTTACTCCACAAAACTCGGAAAGCTGCCGTGACGCTCCGAGCAAAGCCTGGGAACAGGAAAGGGAAAGCCAAATACATTCTAGGGAAGGTTCATTCGAGCTCCATATCGCTCGTCATTCCGACCACAGGGACATTCCAGTGGTGGAGGGAGAGTCAGGCACCGGGTCAGGCTGATGTGTCCCCTCACTGCCAGAGGGATGTTTGATCTCTGTTGGGCAGAGCTTTGGCACCCAGCAGTGGTCACCCGTTGCTCTGGAGGTGCCTGTCCAGGAACTGGGAATAGCAGTGCAGGGAACAGAAGTAGCAGAGGATGGGAGCGTCTGTCCCTCCCATGTTGTCCACGAGCACCACGGTGTGAGCCACGTGGTGCAGGTTCATGGTCACCGTGATCTGGATGAAGCTGCTCAGGCAGGCACTTCCACACTGGCAGGTTTTAGCCACTCCCAGATCCTCACAAAGGTGGGAAGGAAGGAGATGGCAACCGTAAGGGATTCTGTGGAACGAGAGGAGTGAGTGTGAATTCACTGCAAAATTAACCTCAGAAACAGTGACAGGCACAGGCACCAGCTGGGAGAGACGACATTCCGAGAGCACAGACATGGAAAATCTGGGATTTTCGACTGGTTAGGAATTAAATGCCAAGACAGTCAGTGAAAACATGCACCCCCTTTACCCACCCGAGTGCCAGGGACCTGAACTCCTGGAGACACTAAACAGGGAGACAACGGCACTCCTGACAGCCTGGGGCACAGCCAATTAGGCAATTAAAAAGAAGATTAAGCATAATGAGAATTAGGGAATTAAGTGAAGATTAAGAATAATGAGACAACTGGGCACATACTGTTCCTCCCTCATGTCACCCAGGGAGATCGCTGTGTTTCACCCTGGCCTCACGCAGCACCCACAGTTTACTCCTCCCTCTCTTCCACAAAGTGGAAGCAACATGAAAACACAACTCAGAGGAAAGAGGACATAAAATGAGCCTTTTTGCAGCAGTGCCACCACACTGCAGGCCTTAAATTAAGGTTCTCCTGATACACAGCTCTCTCCATCCATCGTGTCACCAATGACATCCAGAGTCAGGAGCAGGAATTGCTTCTTCCTAAATTCACAGCAGAGCGGGGTCAAGTCTGGGGTACAAAAGAAATGATTCCCCTGAAGTGTTTTTGTCGAGTTCAGTTGAAGTGTGGGTATCACCAGTGCCCAGCAGGCACTCCAGGCTCAGATCCCACTGACTCACATCCTGCCTACACCTACACGTTTCCCAATCCTTTCCACATACCAGCACTCACATTATGAAAACTCCTGTGGGGTTTTTTTTTAACCACCTTAATTTCAGGACACCCTTTTTTCCCGTCAGGAAAAGCATAATCACAGCTCTGGTACTTTCCCAGAATGAAGACTGATTTCCAAACGTTTATTCTGCATCTTCCCTCCTTCTGTTTTGTCCCTTTCTCAAGGTTTTTGCAGGAACCGAGCACTAAAACCTGACCAGCACTGAGGGATTGAATTCTCTAGAAAACCTCTATAAAAGCCTTAACATTTACATCAAACCCACTGCAATTTATATAACCTTGGGAAAGGAGACACGTGGGGGTTAATTATAAAATCACCAAGGTCAGAAGTGGGTGTTTTGGCCCAGAACATGTGCTGGCTCAGCTCCCTTCAGGGTGTGCCCACGGATGCCTTTGGTGCAGATTTCTGTGCAATTATCCCGAGTTTGTGGGGCACTCCCCACCCCCAAGGCAGGAGCGGGCACAGGATGGAGATCAGGGACACTTCAAGCCTGTCTCTCACCCTCCTCTGTGCCAAATTTCCATCTTTGTGCTCCCTTCCCACCCAGAACAGAGTGGGAGCAGCAGCAGACGGTACCTGAAGGTTCCCGGTACGCCAAGGATCACGGGTGGAGCTACGGAAGTGGTGTGAGGGAAGAGGAGGGAGCTGACAACAAACAGCAGCCTGGCAGGGTGATATTTACTTGGTGAAATAATAATTTCACAATTATTATTGAGAATTGGGATTCTCTGAATAAGCCAGAACGCCCTCACTCCAACCCCAAAGTAAATTAGGAGCTTCAGGAAAACCCGCGGCAGGGAGAAGCCTGCAGCAGAAGTGGGTCAGGGTTGTAGAACTGATTCTCTTCCCCAAAGCCGGCCAAAAATATTCTGTTTATCCCCCCCCCGGTGGATAAAAACACTTCAACCCGTAGCTTTGCCTAAATGCTTCCAAGGCACCAATTTCCTGATGATTTTACAAGTGGAATTCGAAGGAATTCGAACCTTGTGAATTTAACAGGTGATGAGCAACAGGCACTGAGGGGAAAAGAAACAGCCAAGTGAGGAAAGGTGGGAGTGGCCGGGTGGGAAGGGAGCAGGGCCAGGCGGGAAGGGAGCAGTGCCAGGTGGGAAAGGAGCAGTGCCAGGTGGGAAAGGAGCAGTGCCAGGTGGGAAAGGAGCAGTGCCAGGTGGGAAAGGAGCAGTGCCACGTGGGAAAGGAGCAGTGCCAGGTGGGAAAGGAGCAGTGCCAGGTGGGAAAGGAGCAGTGCCAGGTGGGAAAGGAGCAGTGCCACGTGGGAAAGGAGCAGTGCCAGGTGGGAAAGGAGCAGTGCCAGGTGTGCACCTCCCGCTGCCCTTACCTGTGATTTATGGTGGCTCTGGCAGCACACTCCAACAAAGTCAATGGGATTTTCAGCTGGATGTTGGGCACCAGCGGGTTGGGCTGCTCAAAAGGATTCCCAAAGAGGTCCAGGTTCTCCAGAGAGAGCCTCCTGAAGTCGCTGGGCAGGAAGGGCAGTTTGTTGCGCGCGGCCGACAGGAAGCGCAGGCGGCTGAGCTGCCCGACCCTGCAGGGCAGCCGCACCAGCTCGTTGTCATCCAGCTTCACGTTGACCAGCCCCCGCAGCTCACAGAACTCCAGGGGCAGCGCTCGGAGCCGGTTCTGGCTCAGGTCCAGGAACTGCAGGGATTTCTGCAGGCTGGAGCAGCACAGGGCCCCGCTGAAGGACTCCAGGTGGTTGTCGTGCAGGTCCAGCTCCTGCAGACACACCAGGTCCCCGAGGGTCGCCGGCAGCTGCTTGATGTGGTTGTGGCTCAGGTCCAGCTTCCGGAGCTTCTTCAGGCAGAGCACGCGCGTGTCGACCCGGGCCAGTTTGCAGTAGGAGGTCTGCAGGTGTTCCAGGGAGTAAGGGAAGCTCTTGGTGAGGGGGTAGTCCCTCCTGGAAGTTATGATCATTTTCGTCTTGGGTTTTTCCACTTCCGAGTTCTTTGCCGGGACCAGAGGGGAGAGAGGGAGAACTCCGGCGTCGGTGCCTTGGTGAGCCAGTCTCAGGGCTGAAAGGAAAGTCTTTAAATCGCTGGCATTTGCCTGCAGGAAAACACAGTTGTGCAGTTAAAAGCTCATTATCCTCCTGCTCGTTTGTTGCTGACACCTCCCTGTGTGTATCAGGAGCTACCAACTCAGCAGGGCCATGGAATGGGGCAGGGAACAGCTCTGTTTACAGCATTTAAGAACAAACACGACCTCTTGGAATAATCCAGATCAAACTGTGCTGCAGCACCCAGGAGAGGAACAAAGCACTGAATTCACAGCTGAAAATAAAGTACTGAAAAAAAACCTCAATGCACTGGGATCTCCCTAAAATGTAACACGATAAAGGGACAGTTGTGAACACACACAGGGAAAATCAGAGGCCTAAAACCTGAGACAATTTCTGGAACTGGCTGGGAAGGAAAAAGATGGAAGCTGGGAGTAAATTCAACAAAAGGAAGGTGGAAAGCTTCAAGGCAGGTTAAGTCAGTGCTTCTGGCCACACACAGCTCTGTCTGTGCCAGCAGGAAAATTAACCAAATAACTGACCAAATAATGCTTCAGGTGGGATATAACAGAATGGCAGCAGAATCCCAGAATGGTTTGGGTTGGAAGGGACCTTAAAGCCCATCCAGTCCCCCAGGGGCACTTCCCACTATCCCAGGTTGCTCCAAGCCCCGTCCAAGCTGGTTTTAGACACTTCCAGGGATCCAGGGGCAGCCACGGCTTCTCTGCGCAACCTGTGCCAGGGCCTCCCCACCCTCCCAGCCAAGAATTCCTTCCCAATATCCCATCTAAGCCTGCCCTCTGGCAGTGGGAAGCCATTGAAGCTTCAGCTGACTCTCAGTAAGGACAGAGGTTCAGGTGACCAGTGTTTTAAATGAAGATCCAGAAAGCTCTGATGTATCTGTTGTGCTGATATAATTCACTTTTATGAACAGGAGGGCCACCAAATACTTCTCTTCTGCATTTTTCAGCAACTTTCTACTGGAGCTGATGTGCAGCTGACAGGCTCTTAAGCTAAAAAGTGAATTCTAAAATAAAAAGCACGTTGTATCCATAAAAGAAAAGAACGAACTTGGAGTTTTGGCACAATTGTGGGAGCCCAGAGATTGTCACTCTGTTCCCTGCTGTGACTCACCCAAGCCCTGTGACACCACTTCTGCACCTGAAAGACAGTTTTGCTCCTAAATGTGTTTAGACCAAGTCCCTGAGGGTGTACATAATGTGCACAGTGTACATAATGTACTATAAACACCTAGCACAGGATATTGGATATAATTCTAGATGTTCATGTGAGATAAATTAAGGCAATAAAGATCAAACCTATTTGACTGCATATGCAAAATAAAAGCCTCAGTCACAGAAAGGATGTTGAGTAAAAGAGTTTAATGTGCGTTGATGAGACATCTTAAATTTGGGTTCTGGGTATGGAGCATGCAAGAGGAATCTGGAATATTGTGAGACAAAACTTTTTGACTTCTCACTCTCCAGCAAAATTCAGATGAAAGGATGCAGAAAAAGATATTCTGGGTCTAATGCAACGTGCAAGAGCTTTCCTTTTTGCAGGACACAGAGCACATTGGCTTCTGACGGGGAAAAAATTACTTGGATTTGGGCTCCTCCTTTTCCTTTTAACCCTTTAAGAGGTTCATAACATTTAGGCTGCTTTCCACAGAAAAACAACAGAAAGTCAAACTGCTTTCCAAACCACCAATCAACGTTATTTGCCTTTGTTTACACATCCTGACTCAGAGGTTTCAGAAAAGAACTCTGAGGTTTAGGAAAACCTGTCCCACTTCCCTCTGCTACAGGGCCACAGAACATCCCTGCTATGGGCAGAGAAAGAAGCGACAAGAAAATTTAGTGTTAATATGTGATTTTTGGGGTGAGTTTAAACGTTATTAAAAACCACTTTCTCCTGTGAACTGCAAATAAATACACTGTGTTGGCATTAAGTGGGATGGTGCCTTTGCCCTGACCCAGGTGTGCTCTGAAAGCCACAATGGGCACTGATTGTCCAGTGAAATGAGAGTAATCTCCTTTTTTTTTCCCATTAGAAAGAAGGTAAGGAACGACTGTTTAATGGAATTTAAGGCCAAACAGCAACACTGTATCAGAGGGATGAAAAAAAAAAGAAAGTTTCTCTCTAAAGCTGTGAAGAACAATACAAAAATGGACTTTTCTGCTCCTGAAGGAGCAGAAGAGACAACACAGCCCAGAGAAGGGGGAATGGCTTCAAACTGAAACAGAGCAGGGTTAGATGGGACATTGGGAAGGAATTCCTGGCTGGGAGGGTGGGGAGGCCCTGGCACAGGTTGCCCAGAGAAGCTGTGGCTGCCCCTGGATCCCTGGGAGTGTCCAAGGCCAGGTTGTCCGGGAGCAACCTGGGCTGGTGGGAGGTGTCCCTGCCCATGGCAGGGGGTGGTATGAGACGGGATTTGATATCCCTTCCCGCCCCGCGGTGCCGGAGCCCCCCGGCTCCCCCGGTCGGTCCCGCACGCACCTTGCTGAGGCGCAGATCCACCGCGGGCTCCCGCAGCCGCACCGTGGCCTTTCCCTGCTCCACGAACCTCGTGAAGAGCCGCTCCACGTTCTGCTGCACCTGCGGGCACAGCCGGTCAGCGCCCGCCCCGGGCACCCCCCGCGCCCCGCCCGGCCCCGCCGTGCCCACCTTGTAGCGGGCCCCGGTGCGGTCCCGCGCCGTGCACACCATCAGGTAAACACCGCCACCGCCCGGCGGCCGCCCCAGCGACACCAGCGCCCGCGCCGCGCGGCCGCGGCCCTGCAGCCCGCAGCTGGGCAGGAGCTGGCTCAGCACCTCCACCTCGCACCGCAGCCGCATCCCCGCCCCGCTCCCGGTCCTGCTCCCGGCTCTGATCCCGGTCCCGGCACCGCCACCGGCCCGCGCAGGGCGGGCGGCGCCGCGGGGGCCTCCCGCGGTGTCCGCGCGCAGCTGCCCGCCGCGCTGCCTGCCCGCGGGGATGCCGCCCGCCGCCGTGTGTGCCCGCCGGGATCGCGGCCTCGCTCCCGGTGAGGGGCCGGGGACACCCGGCGGCGGGACCGCGGGGCGGGAGTGGAGAGCGGTGGCACCGGCGGCACCGGCAGCGCGGGGCCAGACCGCGGGGACCTCGGCGCGGAGCCCTCAGTGCGGGGCGATGGCGCCCCCTGCTGGGGGCGGGTGGCGCATGTTGGCGGGAACGGGCCAGGGAGGGGAGAGGGAGGGGACGGGACATGGAGGGTGTGGAGGGGACACAGGGGATGTGAGGGGACATGGAGAGTGTGAGGGGACATGGAGAGTGTGAGGGGACACGGGGGATGTGAGGGGACATGGAGAGTGTGAGGGGACA
>NW_016690299.1:1918129-1920105 GCF_001604755.1 Lepidothrix coronata | reverse complement strand
CTCCTTAGTCAACCTGGTGTCCCGCAGCTCCCCGCGGGTCACCATATTGATGGCGGCCTTAGCTTGGACGCCCGCTCGGCACAGCGCCCTGCAGCCCAGAACTCCTGGGCTCAAGCGATCCGTCGGGCTCAGCCTCCCCGGTAGCTGGGACTACAGGCGCGCGCCACCGCGCCCGGCGCTCCCCCCTCCGGCACAGCGGCCATACGGCTCTCACCGCCGTGACGTCACGGGGCGGGGCGACCGCGGGAGCCGCCCCACGGCCCGCGCGGCTCTGACGTCACGGAGAGGAGGGATCTCCCACAGCCCTCCCAGCGGTGACGTCACGGGCTGGGGGGTGTGTGTGTGGAGCGGTGACGTCAGGCGCGGCGGGAGCCCGCGCCGCGGTGCACGCTGGGAGCCGCCGTGAGGGCTTTAAAGGTGGGGACCCGCCGCCATCTTCCTCTCGCCGCCGCGCAGCCATGGGACACCAGCAGCTCTACTGGAGCCACCCCAGGAAGTTCGGGCAGGGCTCCCGCTCCTGGTCAGTGCCGCTCCTTGGGCAACCGCCTCGCTTCTCTTCCCCTTATCCCCCTTCCCCATATTCCTCCTCCCTATATCCCCCCCCTCACAATCCCCCCCAGCCGCCATTACCCGCCCTGACGCGCCGCGCTCTCCTCTCCCCCTCACAGCCGCGTGTGCTCGAACCGCCACGGCCTCATCCGCAAGTACGGGCTGAACATGTGCCGGCAGTGCTTCCGCCAGTACGCCAAGGATATCGGGTTCATCAAGGTGAGCCGCGGGACGGGGCGGAGGGCTGGGGGGGGCCGGTCCCCGCTGACGCCTCTCCCTCTCTTGCAGCTCGACTGAGCGCCCGGAGGATGAGGAGACAGCCAGGAGCTGCCGGGGCGTCCCTGGGCCTCCCTGGCACATCCGCAGCGTCCCGGCTCAGCCTCACTCAATAAATGCTCTCCCAACCCAACTGCTCGGTGCGTGTGTTTCCTTCTGTAAAGGTTTGAGTGGCTGCAGGGGCTCCTCTCCCTGCGATGGTGTTCTCAGAACACGGGGGACTGTGCTGGGGCTGCCCTGGTGCCCTCGTTCCCCCCCACTGTAAAATCTGGTGGTCTCGATAGTGTTTGATGCTCGTGTGGTGCCCCTGAGCCTTCAGGTTTGCAAACGCCGGGGATGGTGAGCTTGGAGTGGTTGGGAAGTGTCTGACCAGGCAGTCTGCTGGAATGTGGCTGCTGGTCTTGGAATTATGGAATGACTTGGGTTGGCAGGGACCTTAAAACTGATCTCTTCCAACCCCCTGCCATGGGCAGGGACACCTTCCACTCTCCCAGGTTGCTCCAAGCCCTGTCCAACCTGGCCTTGGACACTTCCAGGGATAGAGTAGTCACGCTTTCTCTGAAGGGAGTTAATTAATATGGTTGTAGCCACATACCTCTTCCACTTCATCCAGCGTGTTTTCCAAGGTTTCCAGGCACATAACGGTTGTAATGCGATGGGAATGAAAAGGATTGTACAAAGGCTTGGAATTAGGCTTTCAAATTCCCTTAAAGGGGGGGGGTGTTGGTTTTAAAAGTGTCCAGGTGCTGTCCTGCTGTTCAGGCTGGGTTGGGAGCACCTCAGCTGAGGCCCCACTGCTCTGTGTGGGGTGACTGAGCAGGGGAATGCTTTGCTCACACCTGGGATGGCACATGGCTGATCCCTCCCAGCCGAGTGCTCTGCATTTCCTTTGGGAATCCCTGATTTCCTGTATTTTGGGTCCCTGGTTATTAAATTAATGAGGTGGGGCGGTGAGGAGGGAATGGGAACAAACCCACTTGTGCCCTTGGCAAAAGGTGGAGGGCCGTGGGGATGATCCCAGGGATGGTTTGGGTTGAAAAGGACCTTAAAGCCCGTCCAGTGCCACCCCCCTGCCATGGGCAGGGACACCTTCCACTGTCCCAGGTTGCTCCAAGTTCATCCAACCTGGCCTTGGACACTGCCAGGGATCC
>NW_016690299.1:1879317-1917561 GCF_001604755.1 Lepidothrix coronata | reverse complement strand
GGATCCCTGGCAGTGTCCAAGGCCAGGTTGGATGAACTTGGAGCAACCTGGGCTAGTGGGAGGTGTCCCTGCCCATGGCAGGGGGGTGGCACTGGATGGGCTTTAAGGTCCTTTCCAACCCAACCCATTCCATGATCTGGGGAAAAGGTGGTGTTACCATCCCAAGAGTTGCTGCCAGGGGATTAAACCCACAGCGAGTTTACAGGGGAGGAACAGCAAAATCCTGAGACACAAAATAAGGTCAATTCATAGATAAAACCTGATTAAAAAATAAAGGGTGACTGTGGGTCTGCCTTGCCCAGGATTTCCATGTTCCCTTTTACTTGGGCAACTGCTGTTGGACCGAACAGATTCCTGGGAGGGTTCCTACATTCCATCAAGGTGCCAGTTCCAAAACACTGTTCAGGGCACTGCTGCCCAGCTGGGAAGGTGATGGTGAGGAAGCAGCTCCCTTTTCCTGCTCCTCCCACCAAAGCCAGCCCTGTGTGGCACAGGGGTGTGGATTTGGCATCACTGGGAGCTCTGCCTGCTGCTGATCCAGATTTGGTGCTGGATTAGGGAAGGGTTGACCTTGCTGCAGCTGGGGATGGTAGGGCCTCTCATTTTTTGGGTGAGAAATGGTTAAATCCTGGTTCTTATTGGAAAACCATTCATTTAGAAGGTTCTACACTAAAAAATAAAGAGATTTAGTTGCTCTGATAGTGGGTTTGGGTCTTTTTCTCCCCAATTTCTGTGGGTGGACGCAGGGAGGTGACTCCTGTAGGGTGTGTTCTGTTTGGCTTTGGTGTGATCCTGAAAAATCAGAAAGCACCAATTGCCTTTTTAACCAATTAATGAATTTCTTGTGCTGGGGTGGGGGCTCTGACTGAGGTGTAAAATTTGCAGAGAAACACAAAACCAGCGAGTGAAGATGGAAAATGTCAGGGGAAATCCGTGTGTTCCTGTCCCCACCAACGTGTTGGAGGCAGGAGGATGCTCCCAGGCTTTGGAAATGGCAGCAGGATGAGAATGATTTAAATTCTCAGAGCTCCAAGAGCCATTTGAGCTTGGCAGGGGGGTTTCACTTCATGGAAGACACTTTGGTGCTGGAGCCCCAGATGTTCTCCGTGCCAGAACATCTTTTCATCACCTACACGATGCAAACCAAACACAAATAAATAAAAATGACACAAATACATTGCCAAATAGCTGGGGATGGTAATTCCATAGCAGCTTCCTGCTAAAAGCAAGGCTAAACCACATTTTTAAATTACTTTGTACGCGTTCAAATGCCTGAATTGGCACACTGTAATTTTGTAAAAGCTTTTTCCCTATTCTATTTATTTAAAGCCTTTTAACTCTAGGGAGAAAGTGGTGTAAGACAACCTGTAATTCCCTTTTACCTTATTGCTGCCTTAACCAGGTATTTACTGCTTAATATACAGTGAAGAAGAGGTGCCAAAACCTTGAATTTTCTGAGCTCATCATGAAAATTGCATTTTGTTTCCCCCTAAAGCTGGCAGTTGCAGCCTCTGAAGGTTCACAGACGTGAAGCCTGAACTCAATTTGGATGCAAAATGATTTATAAAGAGCTGCTGGTTCCCCTAAAGAGCAGCTAAAATCAAAATACTCTTCAAGGACTTTGCATTAATGGTGAACAACTAATACAGGTTTTCCTGCAGGGAAATAATGTTGCCTACAAGGAAAAGGTAGAGATGCCTTGGCTTTTGGAGGGATGAGCCTCCAATGGCTGAAATTGAGTTTATGGGGGATTTGGATCCCTGTAAAAAACCCACTAAAGTGCATTAGATTATGCACCAGATGAAATCTACGGTTGTCAGAGGCTCCAGGAGGAATTTGCAAGGCTTTGGGTAAAACACTGGCTTCTAAACTTATCCTTAGGCTGGAAAATGAGCCTCTCTGACGTGCTCAGGTAGGAAAGCAGGGTAATTCCTGCAGGAAATTTGGGACAGCACCGGTGTTGGGAATATCTTGTGATGACCCTCCTGGTGCAGAGGAGACCTTGGACTCCCTGAGATGGGATTTATGATCAGGGATGATCCTCAGGTTTTTCCTTCTTCCAGCAGTTCAAGGTGAGTTCCAGGTGGATCCCAATCACCTGGATCAGGATCTGGCTGCTCCTCTGACCAGGGTTCACTTCCCCAGCTGTGAGACCGGGATAACACTTCCTGCACCATGAAATGGGTTGAAGCAGCTTGTCCAGGGACGTGGATATTCCCAGTACTGGCGTTCCTGAATTCCTGCAAGGAGCAAACTCCACCTGAGGCTGCTCCAACATGTGTCAGCTGCAGGCAACGCTTGGGGCAGAGTAAACTGAGCTCAGAGCTGCTCATTATTCCAGTGTCAAGCTGAGGGAAAGGGAAAAGGATCCTCCAGAGGGTGGGACAGGCAGCCTGAGAGGATACAGAGAGTTTGTCCAAGCAGGCAGGAATTAGGTAAGGGAAGCTAAAACCCTGGTAGAATTACATCTGGCCAGGGCCATCAAGGGCAACAAAAAAGGCTTTTTAAAGTGCCTTGGTGGTAAAAGGAAGACCAGGGAAAATATGGACCTTCTCCTGAAGGAAACAGGAGAGGGCTGGAGCCCCTCTGCTCTGGAGCCAGGCTGGGAGAAGAGAAGGCTCCAGGGAGACCTGAGAGCCCCTTCCAGGGCCTGAAAGGGCTCCAGGAGAGCTGGAGAGGGACTGGGGACAAGGGATGGAGGAACAGGACACAGAGAATGGCTTCAAACTGGCAGGGGGAGGCAAATGAGCCCAGTACAGCATCCCAGAGCAGGAGCTAGATGGCACACTCTGCCTGCAGTTCCATCGGCATTCCAGCAATCCACGGCTCCTCTCCCTGAGCCGGAGCGGGCAGGAGTTTGTCCTGTGGGTGCTGTGTCCTTGCTTTCTTTGGAGAAATCCCTGAGTGTTGTATCCTTGCTGCAGGATGGCAGGATTGGGACACAGCCCACGGCTCTGCCCCTCTCGCTCCTGCCTCAGTCCTGGGTGATGTGGGAAGTGAAATTCCTTTCCCTTTTCCCTTTCCTTTCCCCTTTTCCCTTCCCTTTCCTTTCCTCTTTCCTCTTTCCTTTCCTTTCCCTTGTGCTCTGGTCCTGCACACGCTGTAATTTTGGGGAGGAAGCTTAAAAACACACCCAAACCAAGCTGTTCATCTCTGCTCAGGTTATCCCTGACTTTCTCCATGGTTAACTCCTCTGCTTCTTCCCAAGCCTGTGCCGAGCTCTCCCCACCTGTGCCAGCACCACAAATACTCCTGAACTGAGGGCTTTTATTTGTAAATATATTTTAGGAAAGCCTAACTCACATCTGTGTGTCACTTCACTTGGCCAAAAGCTGTGCTGAGCACCAGGATGATGCTCCCTGTTTGAGGGAATCGTTGCTCCTGCATCCAGGAACTGGATTCAGCACTTTGTGTGCGTGAAACCACAGTGGATTTGGATAAATCCCACAGATTTCTCCCCCCCCTGATTTCTGCACCAAGCAGGCTGTAACTGCACCGGTGCTCAGGTATCCCGAGCTCCTACTTTATAATTTTATTTACTCCTTTAACAAACATTTGCCAAACCTTCCCAGTGCCAGGATGAGCCCCCAAAAGCAAAGGGTGCAGCACCCACCATGCAGGGGAATTTTTCAGGAAAAGTTTTTTTATGGGAAGGGTGGTCAGGCATTGGAAGGGCCTGGAGTCCCCATCCCTGGAAGTGTCCAAGGGAAGACTGGACGTGGCTCTCAGTGCTCTGGGCTGGGTGACAAGGTGGGGATTGGGCACAGCTTTGGACTCGATGGTCTCGGAGGCCTTTTCCTCAGTAATTCTGGGATTCTGCTCCGAGTGTTCAATAACAAGCTGAACACCCAGGAAACCCCGTGCAGATGGGATCTGGCTGTGTGGTGAGCAGAAGTGCTTCTAAATAAAACATTTCCAAAGGCTGGCATTAGGCATCAGTGGCTCTAATTCGTGTCGCTTGTTGGGAGAGTGTGTTCCTCGCAGACAATGTTTATTTATGGCATGTAAAAATCCATTTCAATCAAATAATTTCCATAACTGAATATTTATGCACAACAGCCACTGAATGCTCCTTGACTAAACTGAAAACTATTTATTCAGTTATAAATGTTTACTTGTTTAGTGTTCAAACTGCTTTAAACAAACTTAAAAATCAAATTGATGCCTTCCCCATTAGCGGGGTTTCTGTGGTGTTCCAGGCATCAGCTTGCTGAGCAATGGATGATGTTGTATCATCATTCCAGCTCAAATAGCCTCTGGATATTTATACCTTCTGATGGCTCTGACTGCCCAGAGAAGCTGTGGCTGCCTCATCCCTGGAAGTGTCCAAGGCCAGGTTGGAGCAAGCTGGGATAGTGGAAAATGGGATGGACATTAAGGTCCCTTCCAACCCAAAGCATTCTGTGATAAACAGCCTGCCCAGGAATCCCCATCCCTGCAGGGATTTCAAAGCCCTGTGGATGTGGCACTTGGGGACAAGGGGCAGTGGTGGGGGAATGGTTGCATTCCATGACCTTGGAGGTGTCCATCCAGGGCATCCAGTCCCCATCCAGGGATGGGGACTCCACCCCTGCCCTGGGCAGCTGTGCCAGGGCTGGACAACCCTTTCCATGGAGAAATTCTCCCAATATCCAACCTAAACCTCCCATGGTGCAACCTGAGGCCATGTCCTCTTGTCCTGTCACTTGTTCCTTGGGATCAGAGTCTGATCCCCACCTGGCTCCCCCCTCCTGTCAGGGAGTTGGAGAGAGGACAATCTTGCTGTGATTTTGTATCACTTGAGAAGCTGAAGCTGCCCCTCTTCTCCCTCTGTGCAGCTCCAGCTGTCCAGCTTTATCCCACAGCCGTGGATTTTTGTCATCTTCTTCTGGCATGAGATCAGAAGAGGCTTTTCGGGTGGAGATGGAGTCCTAAAGTTAATATTTCATCAGGGTAAAGGCACTGGGGAGTGAGGGGTCCTTTTTGCTGCCCTGACAGTGAATAAACCAACTCCAAACCCACCGGTGTGATGCTTCCCCCAGCTTTCAGCACAGGGGGAGCTCAGAGGTGAGCTCTGCAAGGGGAAATCCATGCCAAAGCCAGGGATTTCTTGGATGTGATCCCATAAACAGCATAGCTGGGATCCTGCCTCTGGTTAAAGCTTTGTGCTTTGCAGAGGGGCCTTTGCTCACTCAGCACAGAATCCTTACTCCTCTCCCTCCTCCTCCTCCCGTGCCTGCAGTGGCTCTGCAGACTGAGATTTGTACAGAAAACCTGAGGATTTTATCCAGGATCTCACTCATGCTGCAGAAATCCCCTCCCAGCCAAACACCTGGGATCCTCACTGTCCTGCAGTGCCTTCTGACAGCTTAATTCCTCTTTGCTCCTCCATTAACTCCCCTGCAATGATGGGGAAATGCAGGAGGTGAAAGCCAGGAACCAGCCCTGCCTGGGGGCTGAGCTTTGCTCAGGATTTGCTGCTTTTCTTGGAGCACTGGGAACACAGATATATCCATTTTGTGTGTGTGTGTGTGTGTGTGTGCAGGCTTGTTCATCACCACCGACAGTGGTAAGCACTGCACAACCCCTGGCAAGGAAATGCTGCGTGGGCTTTGAGGAGCAGAAATTCCTCAGGAGTTATGCCCCGAGTTTATGGCACCTTGTCTGGAGCACTGATGTGTTCACGAGGGCCATAAAACCTGGTTATGTTTCCCTTGCTCCTTCCCAGTGTTTGATAAAAGGTGTCACAGCAGCTGGTGACACAAAATCAATGCCCAGCTCTGTTCTCCCAGCCCTGGAACTGTGGCTGAGGGCTCAGGGCTCTCCTGGGCTCAGGGGATTTGGGCTCCTCTGGATCATCCTTCTAAAGACTTTGTGGGATAAAGTGAATCCCACCAGTCTGGATATTCTCAGGCAAATCTTTTCAGGTCTGACTGTGCATCACTCACAGAGCTCACGAGGAATTTTGTAGGGATATGAGACATCTCCATATTTTGGGGGGCTGTTTGGCTTGGATTTGAATGGTTGGAATGGTGAGGCCCTGGCACAGGTTGCCCAGAGAAGCTGTGGCTGCCCCTGAATCCCTGGAAGTGTCCAAGGCCAGGTTGGACGGGGATTGGAGCAACCTGGGCTAGCGAAAGGTGTCCCTGCCCATGGCAGGGGGTGGAATGAGATGGGTTTTAAGGTCCCTCCCAACCCAAACCTGTTTATGGTGCAAACTGGACCGTTTCTCACATGAACCATCAGCCACGTTCTGCTGTGCCGTGTCTCCCTGGTGAGAGGTTCAGGCTTTGTCCTCAAATAATGGTTAAATCCCTTGGATTTCTCCAAAATCAGACCGGAATGTGGCTGTCAGGTGGATTTGCAGTGTTCCTCCTTTCCTCCACCAACACATTCCTCCCTGGAGGAGCCTCAGCAGACTTTCCCTCTGGCTGTGCCTTTTGCTGTCCCTGGGCTGGAGAGACTTTCCCTCCCTGGAGGACAACTGGAAGCTGCAGTGGGTTTGCTGATGCTTTGGATCTTTTGGATGCTCCGGCATCGTGGGCCAGGTGCTCCAGGCAAACCTCCTGTCTCAGGTTGCACTCAGGCCCCTCTGGCACATTGTGCATTTCCACGGACACAGCTGCTGCCAACTGGGCTATAAAATGCATTTTTGGGTGAATATGGGCTTAAAAACCGGAATTAGCACCTTGCTCTGTCCTCCAGCCCCCCTGGGATATTTTAGGGCCCGTCTCAGTCTTCAGCTGAGGTCCTCCATCCACTCATGGATAGACAGGACAAGGGGGAATGGATTTAATCTGAAAAGAGAGTAGGCTTAGATGGGATATTGGGAAGGAGTTGTTGGCTGGGATGGGTGGGGAGACCCTGGCACAGGTTGCCCAGAGAAGCTGTGGCTGCCCCATCCCTGGAATTGCTCCAGGCCAGGTTTTGGGGGGCTGGCTTAGGCTGTGAACATCCATCCTGCTGCAACAGATACACACACAAAAAAAATCACCTTTTCTGGCTCGAGAACTGATCAAAGTGTTGGCTGAAAACTCCGTTTCTGGAGTAAGGAATAAAGAGCTGACAAATAACCTTTGAATCTTTTATTGCAGAGCAGCAGTTTTATCTTATTCCTGCCAGTGCTGTGTTTCAAAATATATATCAAAGAGATGGTGTGACTCTCCCACTTGCAGTTTTCTGCCTTAAAAGGGTGTTCCCTCCCCTTCTGGAGGGACTGCAGGTCCAAAACTTCCCAGAGCACTTGTAGTGTGGCCGAATTCCCCATTTACCTTCCACATTTACCTTCCCCCTTTACCAATGAGAGTTGTCCTGGGTTGCACTGAGAGGACCAGACCCCAAAGCTGTGCCTTGGGTGACAGAAAAGAGGATAAAAGACCAAAAAGGGAAAAGGATCCATTATTTTTTTGGTGTTTTTTTTTTCTCCCAGAAGGCTGAGATTTGGGATGGGAAGGGCTTTGAGCATCAAGAAGGCATAAAAGGGGTAGGTTTGGGGCCCTGCAATGGGACACGTGGCTTTGGAGGACCTAAACTGGTCAGTGCCTAAAGCTGAGGCATCTTTTTAAAATATAGATATATGAGCACAGGCACAGGGTGTATTTTTCCACTCCCTCCCCTCCCAGGCAGGTTCCAAGGATGTGATGATGGGCAAAATTTCGGGATGAGAGTGGCTGGGGTGACCTTCCTGTGTGAACCCCAAAGTGTTTGCTCCCAACCTCTTAAAGAGCTGCTCAAAGTATCTTGTCCTCGGGAGGGAATTTTAATTAATTACTTTAATTAATTACTTTAATTAATTACTTTAAACCAAATACATAATCCTGGCTTTTTTTTGTGTGTGTTTTTTTTTTTTTTTCCTTCAGTGAGTGGATTTCTTCTCTGCAGAGGGACGAAGCAAACCCAGTAAATAAAGTTCTGAGGCAGCTGTAACTGGATGGCTGCAACTGGAAAGGTCTCAGCGTGTCTGGAGGGAATGGAATGGATTGATTTATGATTTTACCAAGCATGGCTGGGTAGGGAATCGTGCCTATATGGTTTTAAAGTCCTGAAGAGATATTAATCAAAATTAAGGCCGCTCTAAGATGGTATCCAAGCCACTGATCCGGTTCCTGGCTAATTGATTACACAACTAAAGCAGAGTTGGCCCTTTGGAGGCAGGCAAAGGACAGCTTGGATGGAAGGTCTTGGAGTTTAATGCCAGATGGGGAAGCAGAGGGTTGGAACAAAGGGTGTAATGAGGAATAATAGGAATCAGTTCCAGGGCCTGTGCACTTGTCCCCATTGATTAGGCTGCGTGTGGAGGGAGGGAATGATTAATAGGAACACAGAAATGAGAAGCAGCAGTGACATTTGTGGAGCTGCAGCCTCAAATCCCACGCTACCAAAGGTCAGATGTGCTTGGGTGGTGAACACCAGCCCTGGGAAATGATGTTTTTGGGGCACAAGGCTGGCCCTGTGCCTCTGGATCAGCCTGTCCGGGGCTGAGTGCGTGGTGCTGCCTCCTCTCCTTAATTCCTGAGTTAGTTGTCATTCTGACGGAAAATGCCTTAAAATGGCCGTGTGGGGTGGTGCTGATGGGGCTGCCTCCCACCTGGATGATGTTCACAGGGTCACTGAGGTTGGAAAAGCACTCCAGGATCGTGGAGCCCCCCCCTGTGCCCGATGCTCACCAGAGCACCGAGTGCCACGTTCCTTGGACTCCTCCAGGGGTGGGGACTCCACCACCTCCCTGGGCAGCCTCTTCCTTCAATTTTCCAGACCCTGCTTCCTACTTGTCTTCACAAGGTGGTTGTGTTGGAGGGTGAAGGCCAAGCTTAAAACCTTTTCTTTCAGGGGAAAATTGCCCCTGCATTCCCCTGCCTTTCCTCCAGCTGGGACACACGCCGTGCTTTGCCCGGTGGGGTTTGACATTGGATTGCCCTTGGTCTTCATCTCTGGATGTTTCCCTGTGCTCAGGATGGTGCACACACAAGGCAGTGATGCCAAATCAACCTCCTTCCACAGCCTGGACTCCCACAGTGGTGCACAAATTCTGGGAGGTTTTATTGCAAATCTCCACATCTTTTCGTACAGAAGCCGAAGTTTCCAACCTTAAGCTGGGAAACATGAGGAGCTCACACGAGGAACAGCTGAGGGAGCTGGGGGGGCTCAGCCTGGAGAAAAGGAGGCTCAGGGGGGACCTTCTGGCTCTGCAACCCCCTGACAGGAGGGGGGAGCCGGGGGGGGTCGGGCTCTGCTCCCAGGGAACAAGGGACAGGAGGAGAGGGAACGGCCTCCAGCTGTGCCAGGGGAGGCTCAAGTGGGACAGGAGGAGGAATTTCTTCATGGAAAGGGCTGTCAGGCATTGGAAAAGGTGTGACCCTGTTTGAGGTGACCTAACTGTGGCTGGAAGGGAGCCTACAAGAAACATGGAGAGACTGTTTATAAGACCCTGGAGTGACAGGACAAGGGGGAATGGCTTCCCACTGCCAGAGGGCAGGGTTAGATGGGATATTGGGAAGGAATTCCTGGCTGTGAGGGTGGTGAGGCAGCTGTGGCTGCCCCTGGATCCCTGGAAGTGTCCAAGGCCAGGTTGGATGGGACTTGAAGCAACCTGGGTTAGTGGAAGGTGTCCCTGGCCATGGCAGAGGGTGGGGCTGGATGATCTTTAACGTTCCTTCCAACCCAAACCAGCCTGGGATTCTGGGATAACCACCAGCTTGACAAGACTCTGCTTTGCAGACACTGAGCTCCTGCAGGTACTTTTGCAGCTTCCCTGGTTGCTTGGGATGGTTTTATCCCTCCCACAGCACCGCCTGGAGTCATCCTAATCCCTCCAGCTGTGAACAGGACAATGTCTGTCCATGACTTATCCTGCTTTTTCCTATTTTGTTCCTCATCCTGTTGCCCATCCTACGCCTCTCTTCCTTGGGTCTGGTGTTTTGCAGTGTTCTCACTGACTTTGAAACCATCTGCCCCTTTTCCTCTTCAATCACAGCTCAGGCCCAGCTCGATGGGATCAATAGTGAGGGCGATGGAAATGAGGGAAGGACGGATCCTCTGTGTGAGCATCACCCAGAGAAATGCTGCACTGGCTGGAATTCCTGCAGCTCAGCATCCAGCCCTGGTGTCCATCATTCCAGAGACACTGCAGAGTTCAGCCTTTTCCTGTCAGAAGCTCCATCAGCCTGATCCAGTCGATTCATCGCTTCCCGAAGGACCGCAGTGCCCATCCTCGTGCTCCCTCTGTCTTAGGAAATGCAGGAGACCAGCTGTGCTCCAGCAGCACCTTTCCCTCCTGCCAGTTCCCACTCTCTGTCTGCCTCCATCTCTGGATTATGGGATGATCCCATAATCATCCCATAATCTGTTTGGGGGATGCTGTTTGGGGGAGGAGCAGCTCCAGGTCCAACCAGCACCTGCTTGTCCCGCAGGAGGTGGTGGATCAGTGTCTGTCTGCACATCCTGAAATTCAGCCAGAGCTGGAGCTGCAGCCAGAGTACATAAATCCGTAAAGCACTTCAGTGGCTCTTTCCAGGGTCTGGAGCCTTCTCTCCCTGAGGAGAGTGATGTTCCCTGCAGGAACATCCAGCTCAGCCGGTGACTAAAAGCCGCCATCAAAACTTTATGGGCAGTTTGCTCAGGGGGAAGTTCCTGTCAGGGCAGGAGAAATAGAGCTGGGAAACAAAACTCATTTAAAAGCATCCATAACTTTTCTGAGCAAAGGCACAAGAGGCAGATAAGGAATGGTTTAGGAGCAGAGAGTGGGATGGATGGGGAGCACCTCGGGATCAGTTGGAGAGCGGCACAGTCGGGACGTGCCAAGTGAGCCACCAGAGCTCCAAACCCCCAGAGATGCTGCTCCCCCTGTGCATGGGAGCTGCTTGGACACCTGCAGCCCCTCATTGTCGTGCTCTCCCCGCTCCCAAAGGAGTTCCCCACCTGCCAAAGGCACTGGAGTAATTCTCCCAGCTGGAATAAGTGATGAGGATCACAGCTCAGCTAATGCTGAAATCACAGGCAGAGGAGACCGGCCACTTTGGTCCTCACTGACCTTGAAATCCAAGCTGGCAAGTGCAACATTCCATTTCTTATTGCTCCTCAGGATCAGCGGGATGAGGTCAGCCTGTAGCACTAATTCACTTTGCTCTTAACTCATTTCATTACATTACAGGAGAGCACTGAGTTAATCCTCAGCTCTGCTCTCTTCTTCTCTTTGCCTTTGTCCTAAATTAAATCAGCCACTGTCATTTTCCAACTATAAAGATTGATTTTTTCTTAACTGTACTGAGGCAAGTGATGATAATTTATACATCTTAAATTTACCCACTTAGTTGTCTCTCCAGCTGGTTATTTTGTCTCTTGAGCTGGCTGGTTTTTCGTTTTCCCATCCCCTGAGGTGATGAGCTCTTTGAAAAGGGATGTCAAGTGTTTCTATCCTGTGCTGTGAGAAGCACAGACAGGTCTGAGGTGGACACTCAGCTCCTGAGAATCCCAAAACAAGAGCTTGTGGCCATAAGATGCAGGGAGAAAGGAAGGAAGGGAGAAAGGAAGAAAGGAAGGGAGAGTGAGGGAGAGGAAGGAGAGGAAGAGAGGGAAGAAGGGAGGGAAGGAGGGAAGAAAGAAGAGAGGGAAAGAGGGAGGGAGAAAGGGAAGGAAGGAAGGAAGCAAGGAGGGAGGGAGGGAGGAAGGAAGGAAGGAAGGGAGGGAGGGGGGAAGGAGGGAAGAAGAAAGGAAGAGTGAAGGAGAGGAAGGAGAAGAAAGAGAGGGAAGAAGGAAGGAGAGGAAAGGGAGAGAGGGAGAGAGGGTGGGAAAGATGGAGGGAGGGAACAAGGGAGGGGAGGAGGAAGGAAGGAAGGAAGGAAGGAAGGAAGGAAGGAAGGAAGGAGTAAGCACCAGGGGTAGATGGCCAGGGATTCCATGGTCTCTTCATCATGGAAGTTTTTAAGACAGGTCAGACAAGGACCTCTTGGGAATGACACAGTGAATTTGTTTGTAGCTGGGGAAGCGGATGAGATCTGTAATTCCTCAATCACCTTCAGCCCTGGGGATCTCTCTAATTTACTTTTCAACCTTTACACTGTTCCCAAGGCTGAAATCCCCATCCCTGCACTCAATCCATTCCCCAACAACACTTTAAAGCCTCACGTTGAGGCTTCCTAAAGATGCTGAGCTTTTTATTCCAATTATTCCATCGCTCTGCCAACGCCTCCTGTCAGTCGTCCTAACGAACAGCGAGACTTTCCCGTGTTTAGAAATCTAATTTATTGTGTTTAGAGACCTAATAGATGGTTCTGGCAGGGCTGGGAGATGGGAAAAGCACATCAGCGTGTCAGCAAGAGGCTTCTCCTTGTCGGGAAGCCCGATCTCCGCTTCGGGGAGCGCAAATTGCGTCGGAGCGGAGAGAACCTCCAGCGAGAAATATTATCGACAAAGGGGAAGCAGATTAAGTGCTGGCCTGGAGGCAGCAGCTGGGAGATGTTGCAGATACAGCTGTACCTGCACAGCCACGCTCCAGCTCCGGCAGGAACAGCAGGGAGATGTGGATCACGATATTCCGAACGAAACGGCGCCGTTTTTCATCCCGCCTCGGCCCTGCTGCTCTTTTTTTGAGGTGCTCCATCTGCGAGCTGGATGCTTCTGGAAGCAAAACTGTTTGCAGTGCTCACCGAGGACTCATTTGCCTCTATTTTTGTTCAAAGTTCTTTGGCAGAGGGGGGAAAAAACCCCCCACCATCACACCTTTCCTTCCCAGCTGACGTGTCGGGGCCGTTTCCAAAGCGTGGTTGTGAGCTGGAATTACACTCGTCGTGGTTTGGGGTTGGCTTTGGGTCTGAACCCTCACAATTAAGAATTTGGGGGTGTATTTCATGTGGAGTTTGCTTTTGGCTTGTGCTGTCAACCATCAGAGACCAGGAGGGGCTCTGCCAGTGGTCACAACTGGCTTTTCTGTGGTTTAGGACAGGGATAATTTGATTTTCTAGTGCCAATGGCGTCAAAGTGTGGATGCCAGAGCTTTGGCTGGTGGATTAAAGCCGTGTGGGTTTAATGCTGGTTGTGGAAGACCGGTGATTTCCATAAAAATGGATTATTGACATGAAAATTCAAGCTCAAAACACACACACACAGAGGTTCATGATCCTCTTGGGTCTCCCTGTTCTCCAGGCCCAGGAGCTGACTGTGAAAACGGGCATTTGCTCTCTCTTTTGATGGGTTGAACTGTGGTTTTTGCCTTGGATTCCTCAGAAAATGAAACAAATGCAACTGCTGAGTTTTTCCTGAATTCTCACCCCGTTTGACAGAAGAGCAGAGCTCAGCACAGGTGTTAAATTCCCACATTTTTGGAGGACAGCTGGCTGAGCACAGGACAGAGACCTTTTAGGAACATCCCTCTGCAGCAAAGGGTGAAGTGTGTGCAAAGCCCTGGTAGGATCTCCTGCTGTCCATTATAGAGGAGCCTGGGATACTGAATTTCCACAGAACCATGGAATGGTCTGTGCTGGAAGGGACCTTAAAGACCCCCTCATTCCAACCCCAGCCCCCTGGTGAACACCCAACCCTGTGGTTGCTGTGGTTATTCAGTGCTGGTTTCCGTGTTTTGGCAGCACTGAAAGGGATTTAACTCAACCACCACAGCAGAGAAAGAGTTTCTTTCTTTATTTCTCTCTTTCCTTTTAAATTTCCTCTCTCCCCCAGGCATGAACTTACCCACAAATGCTCGTTGTGTTTCCAGAAGGAGCCCACAATTTGCTGAAAGGTGGACTCTGGGCAGCTATTTCAGGTAATTAATGTAAAGATGGTTTTTAGAGCACCCTGGGACAGTTATTCTGGGACAGGAACTCGTGGGAAGTACGAGGGTGGGAGAGCAGGGTGAGGCAATGGAGCACCTCAGGAGCATCCCCGCTGGAGGCAGCCTCAGGGCAGAAGGAGAAAAACTGGAATCTGAAAGAAAAATGGTGATTTCTGTATGTTAGGTCAGATATGAGGAAGAAATTCCTCCCTGGGAGGGTGGGGAGGCCCTGGCATGGGTCACCCAGAGAAGCTGTGGCTGCCCCTGGATCCCTGCAAGTGTCCAAGGCCAGGTTGGAGTAACCTGGGCTAGTGCAAGGTGTCCCTGCCCATGGCAGGGAGTGGAACAGGATGAGGTTTAAGGTCCCTTCCAACCCAAACCAGTCTGGGATTTGATAATGATTTTATGCTGGATTTTGGCAGAAAGGATTTGGTCACGTCTGATTATTTTAACGGCACATGGGGTGACCTGATAGCAGCAAAGGGGACTACAAGCTCCAGAAAAAAGAAGGAAAATGAGGGTATTTAAGGATGTTAATCCTCGAGTTTGTCCCTCTTTTCTCCCACTCCCAGGGAAAGGAGATGCTTGCTGGCATCGGGTGGGACTGCAGCTGCATCCTGTGCTGGTGTGGAATATTTTTTTGAGCTTGGAAAATCAACCTGTTCCCTGCAAACCACAACCAACCAGCAGCATTATCAGCTTAGCCCCGGGCAATCCACAGATTGACAAACCAGCCTTTTATGTCCACAGCCTGTTTTGAAGGGAATATTAAAGCTGTGACATCCATAAAACACCGGCTTTGCGGCTGCGATCCCGATTTATTTCTTCCCGAGAGCTGCTTGGAGAGGAAGGATCAAAAAAAAAATGTTGCTCCATCAGCTCCACCTTCCCACAGACAGGTGGAAACTGCCTGGCCCAGCCTGCAGGTTTTTTTTTGGGAGAAAACCTAGGTGTGGGTTGCCAGGGAGCTCCTACAGCTCCGTCAGAAATGGGGTGTGGAGAAAAACACCAAATCTGCCCTGGTAGAGGGGATTCCTCCAAGCAGGAATGTTGATGGGGGATAAGGAAACAGCATCCCACATCCCAAGGGGACAAGGGATGGATCTGGTGATAAGCAAGCTGATTTAATGAATATAAATAATTCCTATTGCCTGGGTGCTGGCAGAGGGAGATGTGTGTGTGTACACCAGGAAAGGATCATGGAATGGGATAGGGATGGCAGAGATTTTCACCTCGGAAAATCTAATTGTAGCAAGTGGCTCCTCCCCTCATTAAGGGCTGAGGGGGCTCCTCCTAAAGGGATAAACTCCAGGGAAGGGAAAATGCCTCTGGTTGTGTCTCCTGTGCCCATTAGGGAGATGTTTATGGCCTCGCTTCCCAAATCCTCCCTGCTGAAAATCCCCAACCCTGGGTGTTGAATCCTGAGCCTTTCCCAGCCTGGACCATGCCAAGCACTGATGGAGAGGACTGGTGCCTTAAAAATCCCTTTTTGGATCTGAAAAAGCAACAACTCCCGATCAAAGATAAACCTTTTCCAGCAAAACTTGTTGTGTTGGGGCAGGAAAAGGATGTGGAGGACGGGAAGGGACGAGTGGCAGAGAAAAATCAGGGCACAACACCCACGAGGGAGCAGAATTTGGCAGCTGAGCCACCTTGGGAGCCTTAAAAGAAGCTGGGATTATTTATACATTGAAGCAAACAGCCACTCAACACAGAAGGAAAAAAAAAAATCATCTCTTTATAGCAAAGTATCCACCTGAGGATGACATTTATTGAGAGAAATGGCAAAGGGAATTTCAGGTGGCCATGACAGCCCTCGCTGAAAAGATCCATTGCCACTTCCCTGCACATCTTTTCCCTGTTTTTCTGCATTTTATGGCATGGGCTGTGCTGGTGGAGCCCAGCTCCTGCCTGGCCACCCTGGGAGCTGGGAGCTTTCTGTGGCCTAAACTGAGGTTGGAGTGTTACAAGGGATCAAATCCCTCCAGGGTTTCCTAATGTTAAACTTCAGTTCCCTTTAATTAATATTTTTAATGATCATCAAGGAAGATGCAAAGTCACCTGCTGGGATTAATGGCTTTAAAGTGCCAGAGGGCAGGGTGAGATGGGATATGGGGAAGAAATTCCTGGCTGGGAGGGTGGGCAGGCCCTGGCCCAGGTTGCCCAGAGAAGCTGTGGCTGCCCCTGGATCCCTGGAAGTGTCCAAGGCCAGGTTGGAGCAACCTGGAATAGTGGAAGGTGTCCCTGCCCATGGCAGCGGGTGGAATGAAATGATCATTACCACCCCTTCCAACCCAAACCAGCCTGTGATTCCATGATTTTTTGTCTCCTTGCAGTAAATGTGCCATCACTGAGTTTCCTACCCCGTGTCAGTCCCCTTCCTTCTGCTTTTGCATTTTTTAGGCTGTTGGATAACTAGGAAGAAGATAAAAGCAGATTTATCTGTGCGGAGTGGAAGCACAAATAAAAAAAGCTGAGCCATGGGGAGAGTTAAAGCAGCGCTGACAGTTCCCTCCCCCTCCATCTCCCAGGAATGTATTAAACTTTAACAAGTGAATGAAAGCAAGTTTAGGGAATGGAGTTAAAATTGCATAAGGAACATTTTCTTGCTCTGTGTTTGCTGTGATCTCCCTTTGGTGGAGAATCCATCCGGAGTGAGGGTGTCCCGGTGGTCCTTGGTGGGACGTGGACCCGCAGCTCCCACTGCACGTCACTGATGTGTGGGAAAGTGGGATTAAACTCTGGATAGGAACCTCTGGATAGGAACCTGGATGGCTTTGATACAGCCTCAGAATCCCAGTTTAGTGGGATTTTGAAAAAGAACATCTTGGAAGTGTTCCAGGCCAGGCTGGATGAGGCTTGGAGCAAGCTGGGATAGGGGAAGGTGTCCCTGCCCCATGGCAAGGGGTGGAACTGGATGATCTTTAAAGTCCCTTCCAACCCAAACCATTCCATGATTCTACAATTCCATTGCCTGTTAACTTTTCAAATCACAAGTCTATTCACCTCCTTGGCTGAAATACAATATTAAAGAGATATTCGATGAAAACAGATTTAATTACTGCCAATTAATTGAGATTCCAAGGGAATTCTAATAGAGCTGGGTCAGGAAAAGGCATTCTGTGGATTTTTGTGGACATTTAAAAGACATTTATAGGGTTCATAGACTAAGGGGATGATGTCTGTGTTACATCAAAGGATGGGAAGGGGGGGTGGGAGTTCATGAGGATGTGTTGGATAGTTTGGGATCTGAGCATGACATAAATAATGTGGAATAAGGGGTGGAGAATGTGAGGTTTGGACTGGGAATAGAGTTAATTTTCTTCCCAGTAGCTGGTCTGGGGCTGTGCCTTGGATTTGTGCTGGGAATAGGATTGATAATTCAGGGATTGTCACAGAGCCAGGGGCTGTTCTGCTCCTCATCCCACCAGAGAGGGGCTGGGGGAGATGAAGGAACTGGGAGGGGGACACATCCAGGAGAGCTGATCCCAGCTGATCCAAGGGATGTCCCAGAGCACGTGGCATCATCCTCAGTACATGGAGCTGGGGAAAAAGGAGGAATTGGGAGACGTTTGGAGCGATGGGGTTTGTCTTCCCAAGTCACCCACAAGGGCTGGATCCCGGCTGTCCTGGGGATGGCTGAGCCCCTTCCTGCCCTGGGAAGTGGAAATGAATTCCCTGTTTGGCTTTTGCTTTCCCTATTAAGCCGTCTTTATCTCAACCCACGAGCTCTCCCACTTTTTCCGCCTCCCGATTCTCTCCCCCATCCCGTGGGACTGGGATGAAAAGCGGTGCCCGCTCTTCAGCACGGACAGCTCCGGGTGCTGCTTCCCGGTTTCCGCGGGGGTTTGGATTTCGGAGGCGAGGATGTCAGTAGATGGAGCTGTTTATTAACGTTTCCCAGTGATTTACAGCGCACCAGGATTTCTGGCTCTCGGGAAGGATCCGTGTCCTGCGCGTGTTTCGTTGTTACACGGAGCTGCTGGAGCGCAGGGTGAAGGCTGCGTTTCCCTGAAAAATCTCCCAGGAAAGCAGATTATTCGCCTCTGCGGTGAAGGTTAGGGGGTGACAAAAAGCAAGACCTTCCCCTGGATATCAGGGAACGTTCAGGTGGGATATTGGGAAAAATTTCTTCTCTGAAAGAGTGGCTAAACATTGGAACAGGCTGCCCAGGGAAGTGGTGGAGCCACAGCCCTGGAAGTGTTTAAAGTAGACAATATGGTTTGGTTGACGTGGTGGGATTCCAAGGTTGGACTTGATGATCTTGGAGCTCTTTTCCAGCCTTAATTATTCTGTGATTCCCCATTGGGACACCTGAGATGGGCGCAGGAGGTGGGAGATGCTCCACACATGTGCTGTGTCCAGCCCTGTGCTTTATAACCTTTTCTGCCAGAAAAGATCCAGATAATTTCTGGATCTCACTTTTCCAGTGTTCCAGTGCAGCTTTGAGAACAAATCCATGTCTGGAGTCCAACGGGATGGTGAGGTTTAAGTGGCAAAGAGAGAGATCTGCTTGGCTTCAAGGGCAGAGAGTGAAGATGTGACACCAGTGGTGCCAGTTCAGACCAGGACACTCTCCCAGCACCTTGCTCCGATGGGAACTGAACATGGACAACCAGGAAAAGCCAAGAGGGGCATCCCCACCTCTGCTTCATCTCCAGCTGGTTGGGGGACCCCATTCAAGGTCATCCTCGGTGGTACAGACATGAGACTCCCCAAGTTTGGACACATCCATTGGGAGCAGAGCCTCGTTCCTCACATCCCCCGGGTCTGTGCTCTCCTCTCCCCAGGGAAATTATCCCCAGTTGCCACAACACTCACTTTAATCTTGAAGAAATGAGCCATGAACTGCTGAAAGTAATAATTTTCAATACAAACACCTTAACACACATTTTATCTTAAATTCCAACAGGCTGAAAATCCATTGGCAGTTTATTGGTAAACACAGAGAAGAGGTGTTGTGATATGAGAGAGATAACTGGTAAACAACAGTGGGAAACACGTTTTGGTGGTGGGAAGGATGTACCT
The DNA here is from genome assembly GCF_001604755.1 of Lepidothrix coronata. Taxonomy (NCBI): domain Eukaryota; kingdom Metazoa; phylum Chordata; class Aves; order Passeriformes; family Pipridae; genus Lepidothrix; species Lepidothrix coronata. The sequence continues at coordinate 1,898,789 of NW_016690299.1, read as the reverse complement.
CTCCTGTCCTCCTGCCTCCTCCGAGGTCCTGTGGAGAGAATGAATTTTTTCTTTGAAAAAAAGCAGAAAGTCGGGAAACTGAGAGGGAAAATTCAGATGAAACAAAGAAAAAAATGAGCAAAATCAAGAGGCAGAACTCTGCTTTTACTTTTTGCGTGATATTTATGACCTGCAGGCCAGCAGAGCACTTCATTCCTGCTCATTTTTAAGTGCTTCGGTGTTTTGCTTGGAATATTAATGAACTTTGGCCCCGGCCAAGGAACTCTTCAGAGTGTCCTGAATTTAAATATATAAAAAAATGCCATGGAAACTGCAGATCCTTAGGATGACCCTGAGACTGCTGGGAGCGGCACTTCCACGGAGAGACCTCTGTGGGATGCTGCCAAGTGGCTTTTGGTGCCTGAAGAAGGAGATTTTGGTTTAATAACTTTGTTAATTATGTATTAATTTTATATTAAATGATTAATTCACGCTTCATCCTTGGGCTGATTCACTCTGTGGTGGGTCAGGGGTGGAGGGTTCTCCGGTGGGATGCGCAGGTGGGGTGGGATCCAGTCTCATGCTTGTCCTGCCATCAGAAAGGGCAACAACACCTCGAGGAAAGGTTTTCCCGGTTTAGACACTTGTTTGGGTTATTTTGGGATTATCTTTTCCAGCCAAAGCGCTGGAGAACCCTTTGGAGCCACAGGGTTTGCTTTTGCTGGGAACCGTCGTGACCGCGGTGACAGCGGAAAGATCTGGGTGCTGCAAAACACCCACACGAAAGGATCCAATGATTTTCTTGGAAAAGGCAATTTTTGCCATTTTGCCCGTGTCCTGCTGGCTGTGTCATTCCAATAGCCCTGTGGATGGACTGGGCCCCAAAGGAATTGCTCTAAATACAGGAACTAGTTCCCAGAGAAGCTGTGGCTGCCCCATCCCTGGAAGTGTCCAAGGTCAGGTTGGACGGGGCTTGGAGCAACCTGGGTTGGTGGAAGGTGTCCCAGCCCATGGCAGGGGGTGGAATTGGATGATCTTTAAGGTCCCTTCCAACCCAAACCATTCCATGATTTCTATGGAATGCCTGGCAGATGTGCAACAACGTGGAGGACAAAAGTTTTGGGAGATGTTGGAAGACACAGTTTTGCCATAAACCAGCTGTAAGTGTCCTGTTGCCCTCAGCAGGTTATGGATCAAGTGTTAAGACTTCAGGAAACCAGGGAATTGTTCCTGATTGGATCTCTCCTACAACGGGCACTGGTTGCCAGAGTGGAACCCCCTTTCCTGCACACTCAGCATTTTTGGCATCGCAGCTGCACTGCAGAGGCTTTGACTGCAGGGCTGAGGATTGCAGAGGGTTTTTTGGGACACAAGAAGGTCCCTCCACAGCACTTCCAACCCTCCTGTCCTTACCCACGTGGTGAGAACCCCATGGTCCAGCTCTGGGCAGGGTGTGGAGAGAGGGGCTGGGAGATGGGTTTCCATGGAGCAGCTGAATTGGAGATGAGTTTTCCTCGGAGCTCTGATGAAATGCTGGGGTTGCTGTAGCAACATGTTGGAGGTAAAAAAAAAACCACCAAAAACCAACAAAAAAGGCAAAAAAATGAGGTGGTGAGGAAGTTTTTAGGAGGGGAGAGTTGTGTGGGTACCTGAGATGGCTCAGGAGCTCAGCAGGGAGGATGAGGGGACAGCCAGTGTGTGGCACAGGGCTTCGGAAAAACCGTCCCCGAGCTCACTGATCCATGGAAAAACTGGCTTTTCCATCCTGTTTCTTGAAAGCTGGGTGGCAGGAGCAAGGGATTTGATCTGCCTGCTGCTAATTTATGGCAAAGCTGGAGGTAAATTTGCTCTCCAACTCAGCAGTTATGTCTGATTTAGGGAATTATCCACCCAGGGAACGGCCCTGGGAGATGAACAGCTCGGAGATGCTCTGCAGCACCGTGGAATCGTCGGATCAGTCACTCGGGTTGGAAAAGCCCTCTAAGATCGAGTCCAGCCATTAACCCAGCGCTGCCAAGGCCACCACTAACGTCCCCAAGTGCCACACCCACACGTCAGTAGGACCCCAGTGGCCTTTCATCGGTTTTTCCCCGAACTGAACAACCACAAAATGCTCCAAGGAAACCCCTTCCACGGAGCTGGGGAAGCAAAGCTGATTGTTGCCATTTCCAGCCTGAAAGGCAGGTTTTAGGATGAACACTGTTGTTTTTTTTCTCCCCCTTCCCAGTCCCAGGAGCCCAGTCCTAAATTCCCTGCTCATTTATCTGCTTCCCCCCCCCCCTAATTCCTGCTGAACGCTTCCCTCTTGGAGTGTGGAATGGCAGTTAAGAAATAATGCAGGCTGGAGGGGTTTTTGCTCCCAGCTGAATAATGTTGCATAACTAATGTGATCCCAAGCAGGGCTGGAAACTGTTTTCCAGGGTTGAACAAACTTTTTAGGGAGGTGCTGAGCCCTCCTGTTGAGTGTTTGGAGCTGCAGCCGGATGGTCCAGGGATGGGTGAGGAACGCCAGGGTTTGGTGTTGATAGAGGAGGGGTTGGAGCTTCCCATGAAGGGCTCCCTGTGGAGACTCCCTGTTGGATTTTCCTGCCTCCAGCTCTGGGGGATCAGCACAGGAAGGACATGGAGCTGTTGGAGCGAGTCCAGAGGAGGCACCAAGAGGATCAGAGGGAAGGAGCAGCTCTAATGGGAGGAAAGGCTGGGAACTGGGATTGTTCAGCCTGGGAAAGAAAAGGCTCCAGGATGACTGAATTGTGGCCTTCCAGGACCTGAAGGAGCTGACAGAAAAGATGGAGAGAGACTTTGGACAACGGCCTGGAGGAACAGGACACAGGGAATGGCTTCCCACTGCCAGAGGGCAGGGATAGATGGAATATTGGGAACAAATTCCTGGCTGGGAGGGTGGAGAAGCCCTGGCACAGGTTGCCCAGAGGAGCTGTGGCTGCCCCTGGATCCCTGGAAGTGTCCAAGGCCAGGTTGGAGCAAACTGGACTGGTGGGGGGTGTCCCTGCCCATGGCAGGGGGGATGGACTCCACGATCTTTAAGTTCCCTTCCCACCCAAACCATTCTGGGATTCTGTGACTTTAGAAGCTGATTTTTTCTTCCTCCTTTTGCAGCAGTGGGCTTCCAGGAAAACACATAAAATTCATCTTCCACCCCTGTTCCACAAGCTTTTCCTCATCTCTAACTGCTCAGGATCTAATAACAGCACAGCACTGAAGTTGTTTTGCCTTCGTATTTTTGCTTTGTGGTGCTGCCTCCCTCCTCTGCATGATCTATATCTTAACAGCACCTTGCAGAACGCTGCTAATTCCATATTGTGGGATCATTATGAACCCCACAGGAATTAATGGCGCTTATAAATACAGTCCCATTGAAATCCTTGACACTGCACATTAACCTGGGAGCTGAGCCATAAAACGTGAGGCACATTAAAAGTCAGTGGTCTGCACCTTCGGTGCTTTCAAACAAGGCACTCTCAGCGCCATGGACGTGCTGCAAAAGGCTTCCCAAAATCCTGGGGGAGAGCAGGAGCTCTTTTACGACAAGGGAAAAGCATTTATAGGGGAGGATTGGGTGGATATTGAACCCTTTGGTCCCACGGTTTTCGTGTATTTAGGAGAAACTGAGATATTTTGGTTCTCTGGTTTTTGCAAGTTCTGCACCTGTTTGTTTACCTCAGCCTTTTGAATTTTTACTCAAACATTTACTCTGGGGGGCTGTCACTGATCCTCGAGGTCAAACTCCAACCTGGTGTTCTGTGATTCAATGCCACGAATGTTTTTTTAAGGTTTCCTTCAGTCTAAGTTTTGCCCCTAAATTAATAACAAACACAAGAGAAGGAAAACAACCTCATCTAGTGGAAGGTGTCCCTGCCCGTGGCAGGAGCTTGGAATAGATGGACTTTAAAGGTCCCTTCCAACCCAGAACATTCTCTTATTCTATGATTCTGAAAATCTTAAAGCCCTTTTTTTTTTAGCAGAATTTACCTCCCCTGTCCTATTCAGCCAACAATTTGCCCCATGGGAAGATCCCAATGAGTTTAGGAACGTTGGCACTGTTTTAGCCTGGATGTGTTTGGGATAGATCTGTGGGTATTCTTGTGGATATTCCCGTGGATATTAATATGTGCTGCAGAACACATCCTTCCAAAGAGGTGATTTCCTCCTGCTTTCCCTCTTTTCCCTCTTTTGCTGCAAGAGCCAATAACCCCAACCCATTCCCACGTCCCTCCTGGTTTTGCAGTGTCCTGGAATTCCACCTGGAATTTTAGGCTGCGTTAGGTTTTCTACCTTCTGTTTTACAAAGTCTGTTGACTTGTGCTGCTCATTCCCTGCTTTTTCCCTCCTGTAGCCCCTTTCCTGGACTTGGATACCCCCACTTTTGGCTGGAGCCAGGGAGCTGCTCCTGCAGAAAAGGAGCTGGGAGAGGTCTCACGAACCTTTGCAGGGCTTTGTTTGTGCTGCTCTTGCTCATCACTGGAACACAGAAATTTGGAGGAAACACAAAATGCAGCTTCCCTCCTTCCCTGTGGGATGAAATCTCCGGGAATGTTGTTTCCTGGGCTGCAGTTTCTCTTTGTGTGGAGTGGAACACTCGCTACATCTTTACGTGTAATTGGGTGACGGGGGCACGTTCCCTGCTCCCCGGGGATCCTCCGTGCTCTCCCACTCTCCCGATGAAATTCCCAAGTGACACCTACTGCATTTGCATCCTTAATTACCGGCATTTATGTTAATTACACTCCTCCTTGCTGTCGCTCTTTAGAGCTCCAGCCCTGTCGAGCGGGAGCAAAACGTCTGTTACAAAGATAGATCAGATGCAACCAAAACACTGCCATGAATATTCATCCCTTTCCACCCTGGAACAGTTTCTCTGCTTCCTTTTACACACCTCGCTCCTTTTTGGGTTCGGGCAGCTAAATTTGGGGACGGGGTTGTCAGTCAAAACAGAGCCCCCTGCAGAATTCTTGTAGGAAATGATTTTTTTTTTTTTTTTGGAGGGGGGGGTCGTTTTCACAGCCAACATAAAAATTCCCAGGAATTTGCTCTGAGAGTCACCACTGGAGATGGGGATGGGATGGGTGAGTGGAGATTCCAGTGCTCCTGGAAACGTCCTTGAAGTAGTAGGGGACTATTTACTGTGGGTACTGAGCCTTTGGCCCTCTTAGTCCAGATGCTGCCTGAAGGTTGTATCCATACTCTAAACGTGTTGTTGGGACAATTCCCTTGCTTCTGAACACTTGGGATAGTGGAAAGTGCCTCTTCCCATGGCAGGGGGTTGGAACAAGATGGGCTTTAAGGTCCCTTTCAACCCAAACCATTCTGTGATTCCATGATTTTGGTTCAGGGCTTGTTTTGATCCATTGCCTGGACACAGTGATTCCTCCTGGAGAGCACGGAAGGTCCTGAGGTTAATTCCAGATTGCTGCAAATAGAACTGACAGTGGCTCCCAAACCTCTCCTTGATCTGTCAGGGAGGAAATGGCCTTAAATACACATTCTGTGATGACTGAGGGTATTTATCACCTATTTTGAGCCTGGCTCTGTTCTGGGTCCTGGTCACTGGCTGTGCTGTGGGGTCTCCCTCCTGAGCAACTCCTGAAGGCAGAATTGAACATTTTAGAAAAAACAATTTTATTATGAAATGGTTTCTTCTTTTAATGAGAATTAACCCTATTATTTAATCCTGAGGCCTTTATCACCTCACTGAGTCAGGGAGAGGTTCAGGTTGGATCTCAGGACAAGGTTCTTCCCCCAGAGGGTGATTGGCACTGCCCAGGCTCCCCAGGGCAGTGGGCACGGCCCCAAGGCTGCCAGAGCTCCAGGAGGGTTTGGACAACGCTCTGAGGGACAGGATGGGATTGTTGGGGTGTCCTGGGCAGGGCCAGGAGTTGGACTGGATGATCCTTGTGTGTCCCTTCCAACTCAGGGAATTCTATGACTGTATTCCATGATTTATGAGTGAGCCCATCCTTGTCCTGGGGAACCCCTAAACCTGCAGTGCTGCCAAGAGCCATTTACTGCCTGTGGACTCCCAGCTCCTCCTTCTGCTTCCCACCCGGTCCTCTCATCTTTCCCATGGCAGCAGGAGAAGAGTCACTTGGATTGGGACAGATCCTGACACGTGCAGGGCATCCTATGGAGGTGGCTGTACATCCCAGCTTGGAGAAAGGCTCCAGTTTTGGGATGCAGATGGAGCTGGGATGTGATGTGGGTGCACACTGGAGGTAATTTGGGACCGGGCTGGTCCTGGCTGGAAGGAGCTGCTGGAGATATGGGGCTCCCACAGCTTCCCACAACACCTGGGCTGCTCAGTCACTCCGTGTGCTCCAGATCTTCCAAATAGTTCTCATTTTCCTCCTTTTTTCTTCTTTTTTTTCCACCCCCTGCTGTGCCTTCCAAGTTGGTATTTATTTTAGCTGAAGTGAGCTTCTCCTCAAACAAATCCAAGCCACGGATGCTATAATTAGCAGGATATACTAATTTTTCTTCGAGCATAATTGGAAGGTTTTCACCATTTAGGGATAATACTAAAACTATCCTATTTTATGGCTCATTTGCCGGAAAATGCCTGAGAAGCTCAGAGCTTTATCAACCCTTATCAATGGGTAAAGAGTGTCAAAGCGGGGTGTTTTCTGCTATCTGGTGCTAAACCTTGCTGCTGCTGCTGTTAAATCCCTTAATTTTAGGAACTTGTGCTAATTGAAGAGTCTTCCCTGAGTGTTTGGTGATAACGAGCTGCTAAAGCCGCTCTGAAAACCCACACAAAGGCTCCCTGCAGGGGCTCAGCCTCTCCAGCTCTTCTGGAGGGGGGGCTGGTTTTAGGCCGGGGTGACTTTGGGTGGGTGCCCTGGATAGGTCTGCGATGCTGTTCCCAGCTCCAGGAGGTGGTTTAGCCCTAACTACAGCTGCGGTAATCCCAGGAAATGCCAGGTTATCCCGATGAGCTGCCAAACAGCCAGGCTTGTTTTCCCTTCCCGAGCAGCCCAAATTCAACACACGTGGTGGGTTCTCCCGGTGTAGCTTCTCCTCCTGTTGTTGAAGCATAAAGGCACCTTCATCCCTCTTCTTCCTCCTTGCTGGGCTGCTGGTGGAAGCCAAAATCCTGGAATGCTGGCCCCGTAGACGTGGGGAAGGGTCTGGAGCAGCAGGAACAGCTGAGGGAGCTGGGGGGGCTCAGCCTGGAGAAAAGGAGGCTCAGGGGGGACCTTCTGGCTCTGCAACCCCCTGACAGGAGGTTGCAGACAGAGGAGGGGTGGTCTCATCTCCCAGCAACGGCCTCAGGTTGCACCATGGGAGGTTTAAGTTGGATATTAGGGAAAATTGCCTCATGGAAAGGGTTGTCCAGCCCTGGCACAGGGTGGAGTCCCCATTCCTGGAGGGATTTCAAAGCCCTGTGGATGTGGCACTTGGGGACATGGGGCAATGGTGGCCTTGGCAATGCTGGGGGATGGTTGGACTCCTTCTTAGAGGGCTTTTCCAACTTTAGTGACCCTGATTCTGTTTGATGGGATGAAAGCAGCTCTTGGGGCAGGTTGATCTCAGTCCCCTGGGATCAGGTCTTGAAACAAGTCCTGAAGCTCTGTTTGCTTGGAAAGGTCTTTCATGGTGGGTGTTGCAGGGGTTTGAGCTGCTGGTTTTGATGTCAGAGGTGTTGCAGTGCTTGCAATGCCCCTGTAATTCCATGGGACAGCCCTGCATTTGCAGCTGGATTTGCAGTGGATGCTCCTGGACCATCCTGAGAGCCGTGGTGGTCCTGCTGAGAGAACTGACTTCTGCAGGCTCTCTCTTTGCTGAAAACACATTTCTGGGTTTGGAAGTTTTTCCATGGGAAGAGATCAGAGTTGTATAAACTTTTAATCCTCTTTTTTTTGTTTGTTTGTTTTGTTTTTTATTTTTTTTTATGCTTTTCTGTCTTCAGCAGAGATTTATGAAGCGCTGTGGCCTTGGCAGAGATCAATAGATAGCCTGTTAAAGAAAGACTAAATTTGCTGTTTGGATGATTTCGAGGGAAAAAATAGAATTTGAAAGACTTAATTTAGTATTGAGCCACGTTTCATGATCAGGAGGGAGAGAAACCCCCCCATCTCAAATGGGGGATGAACTTTTTTTTTTCCTCCCTTAGATTGCCTGAAGGTTTTAATTGAAACCCGGAAGAATTATATTTGTACTGCTTAGTGAAAAACCTGAGATATTGGAGCAGAGGGTCAGAGGCTCCAGCTCCAGGTATCTGCTATTCCAAAAAAACAGGCAGACATTTTCCCTCTCCCCTATTCTTCCCTAGAAAGCTCTTCTAAACTTTTCCCTTTTGATCATTAGAAACTCTCCCAGTTTCCAGCCTGGATGTGTTTGTGACCAGTTTACCCTGAGATTTCCCCCTTGTTAACCTGACCTTGAACCCAAAAAAGTGGTTTTCCCCCCTCTTCCTTTGCTGGCTGCCCTTTGCAAGGATAAAGGGACCAAACTCTGAGGTTTCTCCTCCCTCCTTTGTGCTCCAGGATGTTTTGGATGAGTGGTCTGGACTGCACAACATTCCAGGGCAGTGCTTTTTATTACGAATTCTCCCTCCCATTCCAGCTCTGAAAACATTTACCTTTAACTTGAGCTGCCTCCCACCTGTGTCCTGGTTCCTTTTGTAAGGTTTGGTCTTTAGGATGACTCCTTTAACCCCCCCCGAGCCAAATTCTTTGGGTTTTCATGGTCTCTGACCTTGGATTGTCTTTGGCCTCTCTGGGAGGTACCTGGGAGACTTTCAGCCACCTGCAGGATCTCCCCCAAAATGAGCTGTTTTCTGTGGTGTATCCAACTGCAGAGGGTTAGACACTGGATTCAGGATTTGTTCTCACTGGTTTGGGAGTACCTTGCCTGTACCAACAACACAGGTTGAACATTGCCTGGTTGGGAGCTTTGGAAAATGAAAAGGGAATGGAGGACTCTCCAGCACCAAAATCTTGTCTCAGATCCCAAAGATCCCCCTGTGCAAGGGGGTTAAATGATGCTCCAGCCCTCATGATGACCCTTTTCGTGGTCAAACCCCCATCCTGAGCGAATTCCTTGACCTGTGCCTGTTTGTCAGCTCAGCAGGAGGAAAGTATTGCCGAGAACAAGGAGAGGAGCAATCCTGTTTTTACCTCTCTGGAAATAATGAAGCCAGAAACATTTTCTCCTTCTCAATGGCTTAAACTTACAGAAGTGAACAATAATTTTGCAGCCTCTGAGAGTGAAATGTGGGGCAAACAAACGGATCTTATCGACTTTTCTGGCTGGAGCAGTGCAGGGAACATTACTTAGAGCTCCACCACGCTAAACTCTAATCCCAGGAGATGTCTTTGTTGATGCATAAGCTGTGACCTAAAATATTGACTTTGTAAAGTAATTGAATCCCAGAATCATGTTTCAGATGAAAAGCACTTGACAAATGACTATGGGAAGGAGCTGAGCCCAAAGGCCTGAGCATGACTGTAATGGGATTTACTCTGCTTGACTCTCGTCACCAGGCAGCCCTGCTCCAGGTTTGGGGTGAATTACAGGGCAAGAAGAGGTTAGTCTCAATTATTTTCACTTTTTTTTTTCACAGGAAGAAGGATAATAAATCCTAGTGGCCCTACAAGAGAGGTGGAAAGAGAGCACCGTGTTGTGCAGGGGCTGGGAGAGTGTTTTGGGACGTGGAAGGTCTTTGCGAGTGCTGAACTTGCTCTCTGATGAGCCTCGATTTGCTTTCATCCACGGGTGTTAATATCCGGTTTCTGCACCGAATTTGGGTTTCAGAGGAGCTCCTGGCTCCAGATCCCTGCTTTGCCTTCATGTGTGATGTGTTCATCCCATCCCACTGCTCAGAGATGCTACTGGGAGAAATGGGAGGATCCAAACAGGGATGTGGGTGAGCGTTTCGGGACAGGGTGACATGGTAGATCTTCGTGGATACTGAGCTTGCTCTCTGATGAGCCTTGATTTGCTTTCATCCCAGGGTGTTAATATCTAGTTTCTGCACCAAATTTGAATTCCAGAGGAGCCCCTGGCTCCAAATCTCTGCTCTGTGTTCTGACGTGTTCATCCCATGTCATCCCGCTGCTGCTGGGAGGAAAAGGGAGGATCCAAATGGGGCAAAGGCGCAAAGCCAAAGGACCACAGTGAGACTCTGGTATGGACCAGGTTTCACCCCTGAGCCATTTCCCTGGAGCCTGGGAATAGCTGGGGCTGAGTGGGCTCAAGACGAGATGCTCTCGGTGAGAAACGACTTCGCAGCCAACGCTGGGGCCCAGCGACGACAGCTCCCTCCTCCCCCTGCTCTTCCAAACAAATTTCCCTCGTTAATTTAAGAGGGCATAATTATACCATTATTTCGAACGGCTCCATTCAAACAAGCCTTATTTCTGACTTATAAATTGTTACCTTGCTCGTCCCACAACGACTGTTTTCCTCGGGAGCGCGTTAACCTCGCCGCTTTCTTTCCTCCGCCGCTTTGCATAATGTTATAATAAGCATTTAAATAACGGTAAAGGTTCCATCAGTTCTTGCTTTCATGTCTCGCTGTCTCCATGGCAACTGGCAGTACTTCCCTGTCTATTTTACCTTTTTTTTTTTTTTTTTGGATTGGAGTCCCTCAGTCCGGTCACTCGAAGATTGAGTTGGACTCTCCGCTCGTTTGCCCACAGCGCTGAGGTTGGTTTTGCTGCCTTGCTGTGATGATTATTTTCCCTGTTGGCTCGTGGCGAGGGCACTTTGAGCTCGGGAGATGGAAATGTAGCTTTCAATTTGTGCAATGTGCTGGAGGACGGTGAAATATGCAGCAGTAATTACTGGGATTTGGGCTTTCGGGCTGAAATCGGGATGGGTTTAGTTGAGTTCAACTAAACTTTGCTTTGCAGAACGTTCTCGTTCCATGCCCCCAATTTAGGGGCATGAAACCTCTTGCAGAAAATAAGTTTGGTGGTATTTTCGTCAAGGCACTTGTTTAAAATGAACTTTAATACCCTATTTCACCATTAAAAATATGAATAATGGTCTTACGGTGTCCTAACTCGGGATTTATACGGATCTGACAGCCCTGGACCAGGGGCTGGGGAAGCAAGCAGCAAATCTTCATGCAAATTGCTAAAATGAACCCGGGAAGGACTAATTCAATGGGACTGTGTGCCACTGGCACGGACTTCCAGCTTGTCTGGGGACATAATCTTTCCTGGCAAAGCGGGAGCGAACAGAAGGTAGCGGCGGAGGCTCGCCGTTCGTGCCAATCTGCATTTCCATCTGGAAGGAGGTGCTCTTGATGGGGATGAAATGGCAAATGAAAGAATTCCAGAGAGGCTGCTCATTTCCCCTTCCCCCCCTCCCCCCAAATAGAACACGCTGCCGTGCTGCCGCTCGGGAGGGAAGAGGCACAGATGGAGCACGAGGCAGAACAAAACCCTGAACAAACAGGACAACAAAAGCTGCTGGCATTTCGCTGCTCTTTATTGCTAAGGCTGCTCAGAAATGTGCCACTGGAGCCTTATGGTGACTAGCAGAATCATGGAATCATGGAATGGCTTGGGTTGGAAGGGATCATAAAGCTCAGCTCATCTCATCCCCTGCCATGGGCAGGGACACCTTCCACTAGCCCAGGTTGCTCCAAGCCCCATCCAACCTGGAGTTGGACACTTCCAGGGATTCAGGGGCAGCCACAGCTTCTGTGGGCAACCTGTGCCAGGGCCTCATCACCCTCCCAGCCAAGAATTCTTTCCCAATATCCCACCTAAATCTTGACACTTGATTTTACCCTGGACTTGTGGGAGTAGGTCTGAGTGTCTGAGGACGGATTTCTGGAGAGTTTCTGGGTTTAGATCCCTGTGTGGCAGAAACAGGAGGGCAGATGATCTGTGGGAAGCCCAGTGCTTCAGATTGACTCCATCCCACCACAAATCCATGCTGTGTGGCCTTTTTGGGGGGCAGAAATGGTGAAAAGCAGCCGCCTCGTTTCATTTGCACCTTGCAAATGGGCTTGCTAAGAGTTTATTTGCCTGGATTTTGGGAGAGGTCTCTGTATGCACTGACGTAGGGAAGGCTGCAGTAGGGGTACCTTGTGTCATAGGAAGAGGGGAAATTTGGGATTTCCTTATTTATTAGACCTCTGTGTCAGAAATGTTGACAATATTGGATCAAGGAAAAGAAACAGTCCCACCAGAGTAGAAGAAAAGGACAAAAAAATTCATTGGAGCAGCTACAGCTGAGTGAATCCATTCAGGTTTCTGACCCTTTTCCACAGGAAATCACAAGAAATGAGAAACTCTTATCTGGTGTTTTTCTTCTCAGGGTGCCAGGGGCTTGTTTGGAGACAGTTGTGCTATTTGGGAAACGCATTTTTATGTTGAAAGGAGGTTTTGAAGAGCCCTCAGAGTCCTGGGAAACCCCTGTCTGGACTGTCATGACCTGATGGAGGAAAAGGATCTGTTGGTGAGGCTGAAACCAATGAAACTGCCAAGAAAATCTGTTCTCATCAAGGACCACCGAGGAGGAAAATGCCTGGATCAGTCAGCACTCATCACTTTGTTTCTCTGCTAAAATCAGAGTCATTGATTTGGCTGAATATGAACCCTTAGAAACGTTTTTCAAAGCAAATATAGGAGGAACTGTGCAGTTGTCTCGGTCATGAGGAGGAGGGGGCACGTTCTGAGAGCAGCTCCTGGCTGTGCCAGAGAGCACTTGTCTGCAAAGAATTGGGCAGCTTTAGCAGAGGATGGACTGTCTGGGGGCTGGGATGAGCATCCCAAGAATTTGTATGGGATTTAACCCCTTCGGGGTTAACACAGACACAGGGAGCCTACAGGAGAGCTGGAGAGGGACTTGGGACAAGGGATGGAGGGACAGGACACAGGGAATGGCTTCCCGCTGCCAGAGAGCAGAGTTAGATGGGATATTGGGAAGGAATTCTTGGCTGTGAGGGTGGGAAGGCCCCGGCACAGGTTGCCCAGAGAAGCTGTGGCTGCCCCTGGATCCCTGGAAATGTCCAAGGCCAGGCTGGACGGGGCTTGGAGCAACCTGGGCTAGTGGAAGGTGTCCCTGCCCATGACAGGGGGGTGGAACAAGATGAGCTTCAAGTTCCCTTCCAACCCAAACCATTCTATGATTCCCTCACCCAACAGCAGCACAAACAGAGCAAAAAGACTACTATAACTGTATTTTTAAAGTTTTCTCTCTCTCTCTCTCTTTTTATTCTGCAGGAAGCTGGTGCACGAATTCCCGGGATTTGTGCTGTACATCCGTCTGAACGCCCCTGCAAAGTCGAAGACGCTTCAAAAAAAACTTGCAGTTGCTCATATCTGCTATGATATTTGGGGGGGAGGGGGGAAAGGCAGGATGTGTCTTCAGTTCCTTTCCTTTTCATTTCTCCATCCCCAAGTGGCACCTCTTGCATGTCAGTGCCTATAAAGCCCTGAGTGAAGCGCTGCTGGAGGGATGCCAGGAGACTTCCCACGCTCATCATTAGCGCCCGTCTGAAGGAAGGATCGTGTCTGCCAGCCTGCTTTGTGCCTCCTCTTGCAGGGATCCCATTTCCTGGCAGGAAGGTGGAAATCAAAGCCCGGGCTGAGCTAATGGAGACGGACACTCGAGCTCGGGTGCATCTGTGGCTCCCCGAGAAAGACTCGCCGCGTCTGGTTCGCTCGTCCCGAGCCGACGGAGCAGCTCCCCTGGAACACGCTCCCGGTGCTTCGCCGTACACGGGCCAGTCATGTTTAATATGTGTAATTGTGATTGCATCATTTATTAAATCAAATGGCTTAATGTGTTTTTCCCATCGGTGAGGCACAGCCAGCTCTGTTGTTCCAGCTCGCTCGCGGGTTTAAAATTAAGCACAAAGGTGGTTTGGGTCGGACCTAAAGCCTGGGGATCCTTTTCCCTGGGGAGACTGATCCCTGACCACCCCCTGGAGGAAGAAGCTTTTCCTAATATCCAACCTAACCCCCTGACACAGCTCCAGCTGTTCCCTCAGGTCCTCTCACTGGTGACAGAGAGCAGAGATGAGCCCCTGGCCCTCCACTGCCCCTCCTGAGGGAGATGGAGACCACCATGAGGTCTCCCCTCAGCCTCTTCTTCTCCAGGCTGAGCAAACCAAGTGACCCTCTTGCTGCAGTGTCCATGGCTGGACAGGCAGTTTCCTGCTCTGTCACTTCCTGGGGAGTATTTTCCTTTTTTTTTTTTTTTAAATCCTGTGTATAAATTAATTTCTGTGAGGTACCTGCTCCCTTTTTTAGAGAATCAAAGAGGGCAGAGGGAGCTGTGAGATGAGTCTCTGGGCAGTGCCCATATCACTGTCTGTGCTGATCCATCGTGTCCTGTGCTGCTGAATCCCTCAGCAGTCAGTAGAACACTTGGTGTGTTTTTGGTGCCTGAATGTTCTCCCTGATTTGTCTGGGACCTGGAAAACTTCCTATTTTTCTTCCCCCAGAGGGTGGTTGGGCACTGCCCAGGCTCCCCAGGGCAGTGGGCACAGACCCAAGGCTGCCAGAGCTCCAGGAGGGTTTGGACAACGCTCTCAGGGACAGGGTGGGATTGTTGGGGTGTCCTGGGCAGGGCCAGGAGTGGGTCCCTTCCAACTCTGGGAATTCTTTTCCTTCTTGGGAGCTGCAAATAGTTTCTTATCCTGGTTTTTCTTCTGTTTGGGTGAGGTTTGCAGAGGGGATGTCTGTGAGGATAACTGCTGTCATCTAATAAATTCAATTGGTTTTTAAATTAAATTAAAGGGAAGGGAGAGACTCTGCAGCCTTATATTTGTAGGGAGGGAGGGCAGGCACGTGCCTGCCCAGCACTGATGGATTTGGGAAGTGGCCACGTGGAAGATGAGGATGAGCAGCAGCCACAGAAGCTGACTGGGTTGAACTCATGGAACTGAAAGATCTCAGAGAGGTGGGATGGGACGGAAGAGATGCAGAAAATGAAAACCCACAGCCAGAAAAGATGGTTGTGGGATGGACTCCTCAGCACTGGAATCTGCCCTATAAACAAAGCACCATGTGGAGGCAGAGAAGCCCCCATTCCCATGGGAGCACAGCCCCACCGGAGGGGCAACATTTGGCCAAGGTTTGATTTCCAACTCATGGAAAACCAGATGGATAAATACCAGTAAAACAGACCTTTGCATAAAGAGCTACACCCTGCAAGCAGATGACTTTGACTGGCTTAGTCACACGTGCTCCAGATCCCATGGAAAAGCACATGGAGACCCACCAAACCCTTGGGTTACACCTGAGCACCAGGTTCACGTCATGTTGGCACAAATATACAAGATTTTGGGCAGCTGTTTCAGTGCCTTCAGATGGGCCAAATGCCCATCCATGCCCTGCCTCCCTCCCTCCCTGGTGACCACAGGTCAGGTTTGTTATTCCTGGGAATGCCCAAAATTCACCTTTCTCTTGTGCAGCAGCAGGTGAAGCTTCCTCTGGAGTGACAAAGGAAAAACCAGCAGGAGATGCTTGAGGCTGGGAAAACTGAGCTGGGAAAAAATGAGCTGCTCCTGAAATTCAGAGCCAGGCTGAGGAACAAGGGAGGGGAGTCCCACGGTGGGAGACCCAGCCATGACCTGTGTCTGTGAGTGATGGTTTGGAGGTGACAGCTGAAGCCCAGGGGTGGGTACAGGTCAGGAACTGCAAATCCCAGCTGGACTGAGGCAAGTGGATGTGTCCTTCCCAGTGGAGATCAGCTGGCAGCAGGAGATGTGAGGAGGAGGATGACAGCGGGGAAACTATGGGATGGGCTTCAGCTGGAGGGAGGGAGGGAGGGAGGGGGCTGAGCACCTGGAGTGGGTTTGGAGGATCCAGGCTGGGAGTGGCTGGAGGGAGGGTCAGGGATTGGCTTTGCTTTCTCTGAGGGCTCTGGAGGAGCCTGAGGAAGTGCCTAACACGAGTGTGAGACCTGACCCTACCCCAGGCAGGAGGACAGGATGATCCTGGGGAGATGGAGCATCAGACAGGTAGAGGGAGCCTGGAAGGGGCAGGTGAGCCTGGGAGCCAGCCCTGGGAATGTGGGGATGGTGTCCTTCCAAACTGGTGCTCTCAGGGTGGGATCCAGGTGGGAATTGCACTGACCAGAGCTCTCAGCTTTTATTGGGATGGAAGCAGAGGCTGAGCTGTGCCAGGGGAAACTGTGGCTGTTGGAAGTAGAGGAAGATGCTGGATCCTGTGGGAATGACCATTGTGCAGAGTCGCCTGGAAAAGTCCTGGTGAGCTCCTGGTTGTGGAATGAACGAGATAGCCTCAGTTTGACCTGAAACACTGAATTTCCAAGGAGAACTCTGATGGGACGAGCCCTTGGAAGGTGCTGTTGTGCTGAGCACGTGAAGATGTACAAGAGAATGAGATCACTTTGCTATTTTTAGTTCACGTTGGCTGAAAAGCCAAGTTTTCTGAGGAAAGCTTTGGATGGGAGAAACACCTTTTGCTTGATAAAAAAAACTTTTGACCTTTTTTTCTGGGAGGGAGGGAACAAAACTGGGAGAAATGAGTGACACAAATCACAGCAGAAGAAAATTAAACCACAATTTCATGAAAACATCTTCCCATTTGTTCCCTTTATCTTCGGTGTCTGCATTTGGATTTTTTTTTTTTTTTGTTTGTTTGCTTGGTTTGTTGGGGGGAAGAAAAAACCCCTTCCTGACAGGTGCTGTGAGTGGCACCACTTCTCTCCTCACAGAGCTGCTGTCTGCCTTTTTTGGGAAGCTGGAGTTTTCCCACATGGAGCTTTTTTTTTATCCTTTTCATCACTTTCTTCTCTGCAGGGCTCTGGGTCTCCCCCCTGACATTGCTCACATAATATAAGTGATAAACACTTGATACACCCCTGGGAAACAGTTGAGGGCTCAATTACCCCCCTGGAGTTGTGTATTAGAAGGGAGCTGCGCACTCAAAACACCTAAATTTAGAGGTTTGATGGAGGAGAACAAGCCTGTGAAGAGGTTTGAGCAGTGCTCAAGGAATTGAGGAGGATAGAAAGCTGTGGATGAACTGGGAGGTCTCTGAAAGGAGGGCCTGGATCCTCCTGCAGAAGTTGGCAGATGGTGGAGCTGAGCTGAGGGCAGGGGATTTGTTTTCCTGGTGATGCTTCTGCCTGGCTGCAGGTGGTTCAGGGATTACTCCTTCCCTGAAATTTGAAACCTTTATCCCACGGCTCCCCCTTGGCAGAGTTTTAATTCTATTGAGTTACCTGTTTCTGCGAGGGAGCGAGGGGGTTGTGTAAAAATGCTGATGGGAAAATTAATTCCTTTTTTTTTTTTTTTAATAAAAAGCAAATTAGAGCTGTAGGATCATTTAAATAAGCTTACAAGTTTGCTGATCAGCAAATCAAGCTTGTTAGTGCTTGTGTGCACGAGTTGCATCCACACACACACACGCACTAACAAGCTTCATTTGCTGATCTGCTGATCCACACGGTGCCTGTGCTGGATAAATTAGGGGAATGGAATCATTAAAATAGACTTGTCATTCTTCTGCTGGCGCTTTCATTAATAAAATAAAGCCTCAGATGGAGAGGAATGGTGAGCTTGGATCCCTCTGTAGGTTTGCAAAGCGGCAAAGATGCAAATAATTAGTCCAAGTTTAGCCTGCGAGCCTCGCTACGGGCAACCCTTTGCTGTGCAGAATTCTGGATGTCGAGTCCTTGAAGGGGAAAGAAAACTGCTTTTTACTGGTGTTCCAGGAGGGTTCGCTTTTGACCTCTGCCTTGTGCTCACGGACCTCGTGACAGGAGGCTGTGGCGGCCCCTGAGTTGTCTCATTAATCACCTCCAGCACAATTTGTGTAAAAAAAGAAAAAAAAAAAAACTCAGATCAGTGCTGTGGCTGGAGGTGTCCACCCCCTCTGGGCTGTGTCCTTTGATGTTTAAAGCACCGTCTGATGGCCCTGACTGTCCTTGGAGCTGTGGCTTCAGGAGCCCCGTGCTCAGGGAACGGTGGAGAATCCTAATGTGGGATCTGCTCCCAGAGGCAGGAAGGTGTTTTGGGAGCAAACTCTGTTAAAAATTGCAAATCCAGGTTTGCAGCCCCCTCAGAGGAGCCTGATGAGGGGCAGGTCTGGGCTGGGGTTGGTGAGGGTCTTCTCAGGGGGTTCAGACCTGTCACATTGAGCTCCTTGACCCCACGTTCCCATCAGGACAGGATGGAAGATCCCATGAGCCCAGGACTGCATTATCTGGGGAGATAATGGAATAATGAAATAATGGAATAATGACAAAATGTCAGGACTGAATTATCTGGGGGTGATCTGCTTTCCTTGGAGTGGTCACTCCTGACCAATCCTCAGTGACTTTCCTTACAGTCCACCTGCAGTTCGGCTCCAAACTCGGACTCAGGTAGAGGAAGGATTTTCCCTCTGGCTTTCATTAGTTCCATGGAAATACCCTCTGGCAGTGGAGCCAATCCTCTCTTATTAGTGTCTTAATTTTTACTGGCGTTACTTTAAATCTTCCTGAAATTTAGCCTAGAAATGAACTTTGGGGGTGAAGTCCCAGGACAAGGGCTCTCTGGGAGAAGTAGGCAGGTTACTGCAGTCCTTAAAACCTGGTTGACCTTTCCATTTGGAGATGAGTTGGTATCAAGGGCTGGGAAACTCCTCCTGGAATCTCGTGCTGAATCCAGCAATGCTGATTAACCTGTTCTTTCCTTAAATTAAATTATAGTTTATTCCTAGACCGTGTATTTTGCACAGTGAAGAAGCCTCCCAGTTTTTGATGGAGATGGAAATGATTTTCTCTGCTTTGGAGCTTGTTTTTAGACTCAAGTTACAGCAGCTGCTGTTCAGCAAGTTACTGAAGAAGTTTAACTATGTTTTTTATAGGTGCTCAAGTAATTTCCCTGATTGTGCCTGAGGAAATGGTGAATTCAGGGTCTGCAGGCAATGCCACCATCCAGCCACCAGGACTGTAATTGTGCTGCTTTTTTCTTGAGAGTGGTGCTAAAAAAAACATATAATTTTCATTTCCGTGCAGCAAAAGAGATGGACCCTTTGCAGTTATGTTGAACTTCACAGGGAACGTTCCAGCAGGAAATTTTGGGCTTATGCATGTATGAAATAGCTGGTTAGAAGGGTAGTCCTGTCCCTCAGCTCTGCTAAGTGACATTTTTAAGCTGCATTGCCACAAGCCTGGATTGTGGGGTTGCTGCCTTGCCTTGATGAGGGCACTTCACGTCTGTCTGGGGATGAAATAACCTCTCCTTGTCAAACACTGTGGTGTTTTAGAGAGTTTAGCTCTTCTAAAGGTGTTGGCTGGAGGGATGGAACCTCCTGGGTTTTGTGAGATCTCCGTCGCTGTCGCTCCAGCCTCGCTCCGTGGTGTGGGATCCCTGCAGACCTTCCCTGATCCCACCCTCTATTCCACATGGGGCCTCATGGATGAGGATTGGGAATAAGTCTGTCCTCACCCTTGCCTTGTGTTCCCCACTGTCCCTCCCTCACCTCTCTGCTTGCAGGATCCAGGTTTCCACGTTTTTGGCATCAAAATGAACACTGAATTATCCGGAGGCAGAT
>NW_016690299.1:1818746-1879163 GCF_001604755.1 Lepidothrix coronata | reverse complement strand
AGCAGCGGGAGCAATTTGTCACTATTTGGCCCAGATAAGCATCTTTTTTTCCCCCCAATCTGAGCATATTTTCCCTAAACATTTGCTTTTCCTCCTAATTTCAGACTGAACACTGCTCAGGGTTTTCCTTGGCTTGCCACAGTAGATGGTTCTGAGCACAGGAGGACGAGTGCTGAGGATTATTAAGGACATTGGATGGAGCAGCAGAGCAGTGCCTGACTTGCATTTTCAGCCCCGCTCCGAACAGGGAATGTCTTCTGGGATGAAAGTTCTGTTTACAGGCAGCTGCTAATTAGTGGGAGCAGAGTAATTATGTAACTGATGAAACAGGACTGCGGTTTTTGCTTTGGAGGCTTTTTGCACTGTAAGCACAGAGCTCCAAAAACTCCCCAAACAAGAAGTGTAGTTTTATTCCACTTAAATTCATCGACTCGTAGAATCGCTCAACGGTTTGGGTTGGAAGGGACCTTAAAGATTATTCAACTCCCAACCCCTGCCATGGGCAAGGACACCTTCCACCAGCCCAGGTTGCTCCAAGCCCCATCCAAGCTGGCCTTGGTTGTTTTGATGTGGTGAATTGTGTGTATAAGGGGCTTGGAGGAAGATTTGGGAAGCAGGGAGGATTATCAGCTGAAGGTTTGGGATGCTGGTAGGATTGTCAGTTGAAGGATTGGGTCTGAGCACTTGGGGGGAGCATAGGAGGGACTGGGAGCACTGGAGCAGCTCCATCCACCTCTGCACTGTCTCTCCTCCCTCTGCCTGAAGATGGATGTCCCCATGGCATTATCTCTATTCCAAGCCTCCAAGTCCCTCCTGAACTATCACTTTCCCCAGCTGTTTTTGCAGCTTTCCTGCTGATTCCAAACGAGCTCCCTTGGGTCTGGGGAGATTGTTGTGCTGGGAGGGTTCCTTTGTGGATTCCCTTCAGCCAGGGATCTTGTACTGGGACCTGAGGGAACAAGGATGGAGAGGAAGGTGATGGGATGGCCTTTGTGTGCTCCATGGACACGTTTTGATGCCTGTGAGAGGGAAAAGTTCAGCCTCCTCCTTTAAGATTTTCATCCAGCACGTCCTTCCCTGTCAGCTCCATCCTCCCAGTGCCTGCAGATAACTGGGAAGCCACATCAGCTCCAGCCCTCGTGCCTTGCTTTTCTCTTTTAATGCATTTTTGTGTTTATTCCAGGCCTGGGTGGAGCTCTGGGTGTCACTGGGACGTGGCACAGCTCTGATAACTGGGAACCACCTGGGCTGCTTTCTGTGGCCATGGGATGAGGGTGCCCTGTGTGTCTTGTGGAGTTCCCAAGGAGTGGAAATCCAGATTTGCTTTATCTCCTTGCTGGCTTGGAATGCTGCTCTTCCTGGCACACTTTGTGCTCATCATAAATCCAACCCCCACGAGGTGGCCTTTGCTTCAGCTCAGCCAAGAGTCCTCCAGCTGTGGCAGCCCTTCTCCTGCAGCCTTTAACAGCTTTTTGGCTTTTTCAGCTGTAACAGGCACCACTAAATCATTTTCCAGTCGGCTCCACGCAGCAGTACCTGAGAAACCACGGTTATTTCCTGTCCTAAATATAGGGAACATCTGTGTGTACGTCTGCAGGGCTCTGTTGATAAATATTGACTTTTTAATGGGCATGTTGGGACACAGCAGGGCTCGGTGCTGCCCTGAATGCTCGGGTTGTGGAGTCGCTGTCGCGGCCTCTGAAACGATGCAGGAGGGAGCTGGCTGGGACAGTAACTCAGGCTGTGCACACCTGAGGACAAAATATGGAAAGGCTCAAATAGCCAAGCCAGTAATGAGACCTGGGGTTTTATTCCTCTGCAGAAGGTTTTGTAAAAGTGGCTCTCTCGGGGTGAAAGGGGGGATGCTCCAGAGCATTCACTGGGAGTAGACAGGGACAGAGGCTTGGGATTCCTCCAGCCTTGGGAGTCTGTAAATGTTGGATTCTGGTGCAGGGACTGTGGGATGATTGCACAGGGCTTGGAGAAACCTGGAATGGTGGAAGGTGTCCCTGCCCACGGCAGGGGGTGGAATGAGATGGGCCTTAAGGTCCCTCCCAACCCAACCCAACCCATTCTTGGATTGTAGGATTCTATGAAATCCCAGCCTTTACTAATTCATGGTGTGCTGGTGCAGGGAGGGGGCGGGAAGACTGAATTAATCTCCTGCTGACAGGAAAAACTCTGCTTCCTGAGGGCATTTTTGGGGCAATCTGCCTGGATCTCCAGTGGTTGTGCCCTGAGGACTTCCAGTCCTGGAAGTGGAGGGGTGGAGGGGTGGGAGATGGACCGATCTGTGATCGCTTTAAACGTCCTGTGACTGCTCCAAACATCGTGTCTTTGTGGTGGGAATGTGAAAAGCCCCGAAGTCTCTGCAGCCACGTGTGCAGGAGAAGTTTCTGGGTGAGGACTCGCCCCGGTGATGTAACAGCTGCAGTTTGTTCCAACCCCGAGCGTTACAAACGGGGGCTGAGATGTAATTCTAATTCCAAAAAAGCCTTAGAGGCTCCCGGTAATAAACAGAGCTTTTTTAGTACCGGGTTATTGATGCAAAACAGTTTAGCAAACTGGGTTGCTGAAGTGCAAACGCCATGTTTTATTCATGAGCCGCTTTCTTTCCAACAAATCACTGCTCTCCGTGGCATAATGTTCCCGGCTCCTGGAAGCCCCACTCTTTGGGAAGCTCTTTGGAGTGGAGTTGCAGACTCATCCATCAGGGGCCAGCGGTCGGTTATGCTGTTGTCTTCCAAATGGAGTTCATAATGGGCAAAGAGGTTTAATTAATGCTCCAGAGTAATGTGTCTGTTTATAAAGAAATAATGTCCTATAAAATTAGGCAATGCCTGGTGAAATGTATCTCCTAATGGCCGGGCTGGCATTTTAAGTGATCACTAAATCACTGAAATATTAAGACCTTCTTGAACAAGGATAATAAAGTAAGAGATTTGGAAATGGTGGATACCAGTACTTACAATTATCCACTAAATAAAACATTTTTAGAGTGATCACAGAGTTAATCACCTCACGGGGCAGACAGGTGATGGGGGCAGTGGAATATGTGGTGTTATGGCCTGGAGATACAGGAATTTCAAATGGATCCTTTAAGGCCAGAGCCAACAGGGAGAAAATATAAACTTTTTCTGAACTCTTTATCTATTCTTTTGATGAATAAATGCAAGCAGCCATCGTTATATAGAAAAGCTCATGATCAAAAATGTGATAGATCAAGAATATTCCCCAGACAGAGCTAAAGTAGCTGCATGGCAGAATAGAGTGATGATCTATGAATATTGTTTTCAAACCCCTGCTTTAAATATTTGGAAGTATTCTCGATTGCTTCCATATTTTTAAATGCAAGTCAGGCAAAAATACTGAATTACTCCTTTACAACTTTAATAAAATGAGGGTTTTCAGCCCTTCTGCCGTTCTGCTCAGTGATGGGGAGGATGCAGGAGGAGACTCTCAGGTCTCCTCTGCGAGAAGTTTTTGGCAGTTTTGAAGGTAAAACGAGATTTTAATGAACTGAACGAGATCCAAATGATGGGGCTGCTTTTCAAGTTAAATATACAGAAACTAATGGTCTGGAGGGGACACAAACTGTTTGCAGAAGAGCTCACACAGATTTTTTTTGTCCCAGGATGGGAAGTTATCCTAACAGCTTTTAAAGGGTGTGTAATAGGATTGGGGAAAAGGGTGTTCCAGGTGTTTGGAGACTCTTTGGAGGTGAAATCTCAGGATCTCTCTCTGTAATCATCAGTGTGGATCTGCCCCCTTTATCAGCACAAGTCCATAAACAGCCCGCAATGTCATTTAATCCATGAAGGAGAATTTTCTTACAGGTGTTGGGATTTTCTGGCTTAAAAGAGAGGCATCAGGAGGCACTCCAAAGAATTTTTTAAAAAATAATTCAACCGCAGAAAATAAGGAAATATGCCTGTGTAAGATATTTTGCAACAACTGAAATGATGGCTGAGTTTGATGAATGAAGGGTGAGCTCTTGGTTAAGAATTCAGGGAAGTTAAATGTCTCTGAAGGTGAAAAATGGATCACACAATCTCACACGCTGCTTTTATTGCTCGGTGCTTCATCATTTCTCCCCGAAAAGATGAGCAAAATGTCAAAGCAACTCCTCATAAAACGGATGGAGAGATGATGGGATGAATCCCAGCTCAGGGTGCGGGGATGGTGATTCCAGAGCCAACGAAGCTTTGCCTGGGAGAGATCAAAAAAACCCAAAACCAACCAACCAAAAAACCCAACAAAATCAAATGGAACAAAAAAAAAGAAAAAAAAAAAAAGAAAAGAGGGGGGAAAAAGGAAAGGAAAAAAAAAAGGAAAGAAAAAAAGAAAGGAAATTAAAAAGAAGAAAAAGGGAATGATGATTAAGAATAAAGAAAACTCGAGCCAGGCATCCTGGCTGGGATGCATTGGAAAAACAAACATTTCTTCTGGAATATCTTCCCTGTTTTGTACTGAAGTGTTTCATGTTGGAAGTGGCACATGGTGGGATTCTCGGAGTGTCCTGTGCAGGGCCACCAGTTGGACTCAGTGGTCCCTGTGGGTCCCTTCCAGCTCAGGATATTCCATGATTTTATGAATCAACACAGGGACATTTTGGGAGCAGCTGTGTTTGTTTGCCGAGTCTTAATTTGATTTACTTTTCTGGGATAAAAATTGATTTAAAAAATAACTTCCTCCATCAGTTACCACTTGGAAACCTTTCCAAAAAGCAGGAAAACGCACCTTCAAAATCTCTGTTGCAGGAAGGGTTCTTGAAAGTTGAAAATCTACCGAGAAACAACATTTTTTTTTCCTGAAAGAGAAGCTCAAGAAAAACTATTTTAGACTTCTTGGGATCAAACCTGGTGCCTGTTGAGCCCCCTGAGTTTGGAGATGTAAACTGGCCCATCTCTCACCCCAATTTATGGCAGAACAAGCCAAGTTAAAATAGCAGCTGACCCTTGGAAGCTGCAGAAAAGCCCCTTCAGGTGAGAGGAGGTAATTTATTCTGATTAGTGCTGACTGCTTGTCAAACCCCAGCCTAACTATTCCCCATCTTCTGCCCCACGGGGTCAGACAGCTCGACTTCAACTCCTCCTGGATCCTTCTTCAGTGACTTAAATAACCAAGAGGGAGGATGAGGAGCTGTTTGTAGGAACAGGGACTGGAAGAAGGTCTTTTTTGTGGGTAATTTGCAGCTGGATTTGGTTTTTTGACCTTTTTGCTCCCCATTATTAAGGGCAAAGAAGTTCCCCCCTGCTCGTTTCATTCCAGAGGAAGCTGCCAGGTGATGTTGGGAACGCTCTGGGCTGTATTTTCTGTGCAAACAAACACGATTTGTGAGGAATATTTCGGATCTTTGACCTTTTGCACTTGGCTATTAGAGGAGAGGGGAGCTGTGCCCTGTGGGTTCCCAAGGAAAAAGCCCACTGGGGTTGGAATCTTCTCATCATGGATGTGCAAAGAATGGTGGTCCTGACATCTGTGAAAGGAGATATATTTTTAATCACGGGTTTTTTTCCCCTTTTCAGGAGGAGAGACATTCCCTGGACCTGCAAACCTGGATGGGGAAGCTCCCAGGGCTGGGCCAAGCCCCCCAAAGTCTCTGCAGATCTTGCTCCCAAAAAAGGTAAATTCCCGGGAGGTCACTTAGCAAGGGAAGAAGGTTGTCATCTTTTCCTTATCAAAGCTGGAATTTTATTCCGCTCTGAAAGCAGGAAAACTTTCCTGCCTGACCTCTCCTGCACCCAGGAAGAGGAATCCTGATGGAGCTGTGAACAGGAGCCTTCACAGGGAGGAGATCAGACATAATAATGACATGTGGCAATTAGAGAACTTGATTTCCAAGGAGTTTTACTCCAAATATTTGCTTTCTGAAACAAAAGGGGGTGAAAGCATAAATTTCTAAGAATTCTGAACTCCACGAACCCCTTTGCTTTGGGAGGACCAAACCACTTTATTTCAAACTCGATTTTTATTTTCTTAGGGAAGGCATTCAACTTCTAACAAAATGGTTTGTGGGACAAATCAGATCATCTCAGAAATGGCCGAATGGGGCACATCAAAGTTATTGAAGTGCTTTTGCCTAAATAAAATATTACTGACATTAAGTGAGGTCTTGAGAGCGTTCAGACTCGGATGAAAACGCTCCCTGCTCGACACCAGCTCTTTGAAAAATTTCCAGGCAGAGATAATTTGAGTGACAAGTGCATTTTTTTTCCTGATTTGTTTTTGTGTCTCAGCCCTTTCATTGCTGTCGAGGGGAGCATCTGAAGTGCTTCAGTCTGCATTAAAATCATGGAATCCTGGAATGGTTTGCGCAGGGACACCTTCCGCTGTCCCAGGTTGCTCCAACCTGGCCTTGGACACTCCCAGGGATCCAGGGGCAGCCACAGCTTCTCTGGGAATTCTATTCCAGGGCCTCCCCACCCTCCCAGCCAGGAATTCCTTCCCAATTTCTCATCTAAATCTTCCCTCTTTTAGTTTAAAAAGTTCTCTCTGTGTGTCTGCTCAGCAGGAGACCTTTTCTGCTCCACCAGGCACCGGGATGGTTCCTGTCCTGGAGAGCCACAGCCCCGTAAAAATGCCCTTTTCCTTCCTCCAAAAAACGCAGATGTCTCTCAAAGCTGGAAAATCTGTCACACTTGTGCTTAAATCTCCTTCTTCCAGCACCTCATCCTGCAAAATCCAAACCTTCTGTCTTGTTTCACCAAAAGCAACTTCTGTCCTGCTGCCCAAAAAATGGTGACACCTCCACCCCTCCAATTTAATTTGCAAATTTATTCTTTTTTTCTTATGAAACTCTGAGAACAAAGAAATACTAAATTCTACCCCCACCCTCTTTAAGCTAAAATTAATTTGTGTTTTCTCTTTCTTTTTATGTTTGGGGAGGGGAAACATTTCTCAGTTCTCCCTGCTCCTGCCCCAGCACCTCCCACAGGGGTAAGTGGAAAAAACCCCCCAACCCTTGAATTTAAAATCCCACAAAACATTCCAACAACAAATGTTCTTCTAGGAAATAATGAATTTTTTTTTTTTTGTAGGAATATTTGGGAAAAAGGAATTGGAAATAATGGATTTTTTGGTAGGAATGTTTAGTAAAGGGGAATTGGAAATATTGAATTTTTTTAATAGAAATATTTAGGAAAATGGAATTGGAAATAACGAGCATTTTTTTGGTAGGATTATTTAGGAAAGGAGAATTGGAAATAATTGATTTTTTTGGTACGAACATTTAGGACAGAGGAATTGGAAATAATGACATTTTTTTGGTAGGAATATTTAGGAAAAAGGAATTGGAAATAAGGAATATTTTTTGGTAGGAATATTTAGGAAAAAGGAACTGGAAATAAGGAATATTTTTTGGTAGGAATATTTAGGAAAAAGGAACTTAAAATAATAAAATTTTTTGTAGGAATATTTAGGTAAAAGGAATTGGAAATAAGGAATTTTTTTGGTAGTGATATTTCAGGAAAAGGAATTGGAAATAATGGATTTTTTTTGGTGTCAATATTTAGGAAAGGGGAATTGGAAATAATTAATTTTTTTGGTAGGAATATTTAGAAAAGAGGAATTGGAAATAATGAGTTTTTTCGGTAGGAATGTTTAGGAAAGGGGAATTGGAAACAATGAATTTTATTTTTTTAGGAATATTTAGGAAAAACAAATTGGAAATAGTTGATTTTTTCGGTAAGAACACTTAGGAAAGGGGAATTGGAAATAATGAGTTTTTTTGGTAGGAATGTTTAGGAAAATGGAATTGGAAATAAGGAATTTTTTGGTAGGAATATTTAGGGCTGTCTCTGCCTGCAGGTGCAAGTGCTGTGGGGCGTCACCACGCACCAAATATTTGATTTTTGGAGGGAATTGGTGCTGGAAAAAATAATTTATGGGACAATTGTTTATGGCACTGTGCTCTGGGAAGGCTTTGGGAAAGGGGATAGGCCAGTTTTACTTTGGGAAGACAAACTGGCCTCGACCTCATCGTGAGTGGATGTTTTTGGAGCTGAGACGGGAGAAAACGTGTGCAAAAGGGAATTTATTTAAATACAGTTTTACACTCATTCCATAATAGCAGCATTTTATCTTTCTTACATTGATTTATGGGCACCGAAGCAGAACGGAGGAGTCAGGGGAAAAAAAAAAAGCAATTAATGAATAAAGAAAAAAAAAGATTAAAAAAACCCAAACAACCACCCAAGAAAAATGAACAAAAAAGAGCGAGAAATCATCCCAAAGCTGAAGAAAGGGGGATAATTGATGGTTCTATTTTAACCTAATGTTATTTCTGGATCTCTCTCTCTCTCTCTCACTCTTTTTTTAAATTTTTTTTTATAATGTGTTATTTACTGCCTGGTTTGGAGCTGACGGAAAATAAACAGCATTTGCAACCTAACGTCGTTAGCACCCCGATGCACTTGCTCATCCCACTTGGCTGTCAAGTTCCAGCTCTATCCAACATCCCTCAACGTCGTGGTGATGGAGCCTGGTTTTAATAAGCACTGGGCTCTAATTACCTGATTGCCAAGTTCGGGGCGAGCGGCGCTTTGGGACGAAGGTTTTGCGGATAAACGGGAAAGCCGGCGGAGCGTCCGGGTGGGAAAGGGCTGCTGGGGGATTCGTTTGTTTTAGTGCTTGGTAAGGGTCACTCTGGACTAGGGAGCAGAGGGAGAGGGAGCTCTGGGGAAAAGGGGGATGTTCTGCCCAGGAATTGGCAGGTGGGAGTTACAGGAACCCAAACTGTCCATCAAATCCGACGCTGGATGAGCTGCTCTGGATGAGCTGCTCTGCCGCAGATTCCTCCCTCTGGTTCGGTGGGTGTCGTGTGTGAAGGGGTGAAACATGTTTGGAGTTATGCTGATCCTGGAATTATTGAGGTTGGGAAAGACTTTAGAGACCATCCAGTGCCCCCTGTGCCCGATGCCCACCTTGTCCCCCAGCCCAGAGCACTGAGTGACACTCCAGTCATTCCTTGGACACCTCCAGGGCTGGGCACTCCAAACCTCCCTGGGCAGCCCCTTCCAGGGCCTGACCACCCTTTCCATGAGGAAATTCCTCCTGATGTCCCACCTGAGCCTCCCCTGGCACAGCTGGAGGCCGTTCCCTCTCCTCCTGTCCCTTGTTCCCTGGGAGCAGAGCCCGACCCCCCCCGGCTCCCCCCTCCTGTCAGGGGGTTGCAGAGCCAGAAGGTTCCCCCTGAGCCTCCTTTTCTCCAGGCTGAGCCCCCCAGCTCCCGCAGCTGTTCCTCACAGGACTGATGATCCTCCCTAGTGATGATCCCACTCTGCAGATGGGGAGTGGCTCTTAATTTGGTCACAGATTTCCCAATATTTGATGTTTTTTCTCCCAGGCTCTGCTGGGGTAGTTGTGGGGCAAACTCTGCTTTGGGAGAAATTAAACTTCTACGACTGCTCAAAAAGTTTGGAAAGGTGAAAGCATTTCCTCTGTTTTTCCAGCATGGAACTGGAACCACTTGGTGAAATAAAGCTTCCTACAATGAAAAATAACTACGTTTTCTGGAGAACTTTGTGAGAAATTGCCTATTAATTGTAACCACTATAAACTGCACTGCTTAAATCATCTTCCAGTTACACATTTTTAGCTGTGCTCCCTGTTCATCCTCCGGAAATAAAAAGGCTCTGCCTCGATGAGCTGGGTCTTCTAGATGTTAAATTAAAGAAGGATTTAACCTTTGACACTGAAATATCTGTGGTTACATTTAAATCTCTGTCTCTCACATTACATTTACGGATAGGAGAAGGAGGAATGGCTTCAAACTGAAAGAGGGTGGGTTTAGATGGAATATTGGGAAGAAATTCCTCCCTGTGAGGGTGGGGAGGCCCTGGCACAGGTTTCCCAGAGAAGCTTTGGCTGCCCCTGGATCCCTGGAAGTGTCCAAGGCCAGGTTGGACAGGGCTTGGAGCAACCTGGGCTAGTGGAAGGTGTCCCTGCCCATGGCAGGGGGTGGAATGAGATGGGCTTTAAGGTCCCTTCCAACCCAAACCATTCCATGACAGCTAAAGGGGGGGTTGGTGTTGGCACACTTGGAACACGTGGCATTACTGAGGTTTAATCTCAGTTCAGCCGATATCAGGAATAACCATTTTTCCCTCTGCTTTTTATGCACCAGGACCGAATCTGGAAGTTTTCATTCCCTTGTTAGCTGAGGACTACTGGAAATCGGTGGAGCACCCACATCTCCTGGTGTGGGATGTGTGCCTTGTTCCCTCTGCAGCAAGGGAGGAAGGCATTCCCAAGGCATCATTTTCATGGGAGAGCAATTCTGCAGCCACCAGCCCAAGGAGAAGGTTGGAAGGTGGGTGTTCTCATGTCCCTCCCTGCCCCTTGGCTTTGCAGCAGCTCCTCCAGCTGCTGTGGGAAGATGGTGGGGTGGGAACAGGGGTGTTTTGGGATGAGGTGGAGCAACGTCTCTCCTGTCCCTCCTGGAGCAGGTTCAAGGTGTTGTGTGGGGGCAACATCTCTGCCTTTAGCCTGGAGAAAAGGAGGCTCAGGGGGGACCTTCTGGCTCTGCAACCCCCTGACAGGAGGGGGGAGCTGGGGGAGGTCGGGCTCTGCTCCCAGGGAACAAGGGACAGGAGGAGAGGGAACGGCCTCCAGCTGTGCCAGGGGAGGCTCAGGTGGGACATCACGAAAAATTTCTTCACAGGAAGGGTGATTGGACATTGGGAGGGGCTGCCCAGGGAGGTGATGGAGTCCCCACCCCTGGAGATGTCCAAGGAATGACTGGAGTGTCCTCAGTGCTCTGGGCTGGGGGACAAGGTGGGCATCGGACACAGGGGGAACTCCATGATCTTGGAGGTCTTTTCCAACCTTGTTTTCCAAACATTTGATTCCATCATTCTGTCTTGCCTTGCTGTGGCCCTGCCCTCAGTGCAAGTGGACATTAAGATGGTCAGAGCCCACTTTCCATGATTTTGGGGGGCCATGAGCTGTCACACACCTCGTTTGGTGCAGCAGCTCCTCAGTGTTGGCATCCAACCCTCCTGCTTTCAACAGCACCTGGTAAAAGGCTCGTGGGGATAATTGTACTGGATAATAATAAGGATTTTGGTCATCTTGGGCCTGGTGCAGACATGTTTTTCATTAGGCTTTTCACTGTTCAGTTTAATGTGTAATTTCTCTGCCTGAAAAAAAAAACCTATTGACTCAGCTCTTAAGATAATTACCGGATTTCACATTGAAAAGCCTTCACACAAATATTTAAAAAAAATGAAACCCACAAAAGAACAAAGACAAAACAGCTTCATGTTATTAATCAATGAGAGGAGAAGGGCGTATTGTTATGAAAATACAGCACCCACTCCTCCAGCTTTCAGGGAGCACCAGATGGCACAACATTTGTGGAGACATATCTTCCCCAAACAGTCTGGATTAACCATTTCACAGCTCCAGGCAGGGAAAGGCTGGGCAGCAACTGGTTTTTTTTTTTTTTGGACTGGCAGCAGGAACAGGCTGAAGGTGTCCTTGGCTTAATGCAAGTGACTTTGTGTTACATTCAGATTTATGTCCCCCTGCTTTTGGCGTGCCAGGCTCCGTGTTTCTTTCCAGAGATATAGAGGGATGTTGCAGATATGTTGGACTGAGCCCAGCATATATCACACTCCACTTTCCCCCTCTGTGTGTTTGCAATGCAGAAGTGGTGACTTTGCTGTGCACGTGCTGCTGCTGTAAATTGGATCCCGCTCCAAAGTGAAGGAGAAGAGAAGTCAAGGATAACCAAAATGTGCTTTCCCAGCAGTGGAATTGCCCTGGCCCAAGTCTGACTCCCGACTCCCAAGCTATTTACAGCAGCTTGTAGTGACAGGACAAGGGGAATGGCTTCAAACTGAGAGACAATAGGTTTAGGTTGGATATTGGGAAGGAATTCCTGGCTGGGAGGGTGGGGAAGCCCTGGCACATGTTGCCCAGAGAAGCTGTGGCTGTCCCTGGATCCCTGGAAGTGTCCAAGGTCAGGCTGGACGGGGCTTGGAGCAACCTGGGGTAGTGGAAGGTGTCCCTGCCCATGGCAGGGGGGTTGGAACAAGATGATCTTTAAGGTCCATTCCAACCCAAACCATTTTACAATTCTATCCTAAATGAGCAGCTCTCTCTTTCTGTAGCTTCATAAAGACCTGTAGGACTTACAGAGGTGCCTGAGTATTTTTTCTACCATATCCTGTGTGATTTTTTTTTTAGTGCAGTCTAATGGGAAGGAGAAAGCAGGCTGCACTGCTCTTGCAAATCAACCCCCTGGGGCCCTTTTAAATGCCTTGACTTGGTGGTTTTACATGGGAAGAGCAGTGAGTGTTGCAGTGCTAATCCAGTCCTGGAGTTCTGCATAATTCAATGAGCAGAAGAGCTGCCACTTGCCAAGCCCTGCTGTGCTCAGAGACTTACAGACCCCGATCCTAAAAAAAAGTTATAATCTGAAGGGAAAGGCACCAAAAGCAAGGAAAAGTCGATCAGAATTGCTAAGCCCACCTTCCTTTTGATACAAAAATATTTCTTGGTTGTATTTATATAAAATACCCCCCACCTCTTTTTAATTTTCTATTTTCATTTGCTATTCAGAAAGCCAGGAACAGGGAGATAAAAACACAGAAAATCCCCATCCCAGAAACAAACCTGACAGGCAACAGGAGAGGGGACAATCCATTTCCATCTCCAGCTATTCACAGAATGAAAGGAGAAGTGTATTTATTCTTTCATTTCTCCAGGGGACTTCCCCAAGTTATTAGAATCTGCCTTATTAAATAATTGAGAAGGCTTGTCATAAAGTGACTTCTCCCTCCCTACCCATCGCTGAGATGTGCAGAAAATGGCACGTCAAGGAACATTTGCTGGGAAAAGCTTCAGGGATCGTTAACTCTTGTCACCACTTAAGTGATTAAGGAACCAGAAACAGCCATAATTTTTCCCTGGCTGGTTTGTAAATATGGAAGTGTCACATTTTCCATCCTCCCCTCAGGGGGAGGTCAAAAGGAGGAGTGTTGGGGTGTTGAGCGGGACAGGGAGAATTCTCTGCCACGTGGATGGATGTCCCAAAAATCCCCCACGGACAGGCCACCAGGGGAACCTCCCACCATCAGGAGCACCCATGATATTATGTCAGGGAGAGGTTCAGGTTGGATCTCAAGAGAAGGTTTTTCCCCCAGAGGGTGGTTGGGCACTGCCCAGGCTCCCCAGGGCAGTGGGCACAGCCCCAAGGCTGCCAGAGCTCCAGGAGGGTTTGGACAATGCTCTCAGGGATGGGGGGGGGGATTGTTGGGGTGTCCTGGGCAGGGCCAGGAGTTGGACTGGATGATCCTTGTGGGTCCCTTCAACTCAGGTCATTCTCTGATTCCTTGATTTCTAGATACTTCCCATGATCTCTGGGTATTTGGGTTCCTCCCTCAGTTAAGGGCAATTCCTGCCCTTAATCATGATGGTGACTGTGAATTCTGTCTCTCTTCCCACCAAAACAGTCCTCCAGCACTTATATCTTGCCATCCACCTTGACACAGCTCTTGATTCCTAAGAAATTCCCTCTGCAGAGCCAGAACAAGTTTTACACCTTTTCTACCCTGATGTTTTCAGGCAGATTGCTTTGCTCAAGAACTGAAGCTGCAGAGGACAGGACAGGCAGGACAGGAGGGAGGCTGGGACAAAACCTGCCACTGCAGCAGGTGGGTTGTTGTTAAAACCTCAGGTTTTAAAATAGTTCTCTGAGTTCTCCAACTGTGGCAAAACATTCAGAGCCAGCCACGGGATATTTTTGTCCCACCCCTGAGGAGTTGGTTTAAAAACCCTTTTCCTTCCTTCCAACAACGACAATTCCCCAGAGCCAGCCAGGACTGCAGCCTGTGGTCCTGTGCAGATGGAATCCAACCACATAGGTAGTCAGGATCATAAGCTTCCTCCAGTGAAGTCCATAAACATTCCTCATGTCCCAAACCACCTCTGCCAAGATGAATCTCTGAACTTCCAGAGCTGGAAGGAGCCTCTTGGTGGGATTTGTGATTTCTTCACCCCAAGTGCTGTCACACTAAAATCACTGCTTGATGTGGTTTGTTTTACCTCAGCTGTGTCAAGGCACTGTGCCCCCAGCTGGGAATAAACCAAAGGAAATGGCTGGTTAATGCAATAAATCAGCACAAAAATCATGAAGTAATTGCTGTTTCAATGTCTTGATGGGAGTTTTGTCCCCAGGATTACCCCAGAAGAGTCTGATTTCTCCAGCTGGACCTCACCAGCACCGTGTTGATGTCACAGCCACAACTTGGAGAAGATAGTAGTAAATTTGGGAACCAGCTGTAATTTTAAGGAATACGTCATTCAAGTGGGATGATTCAGCATCTCTTTATTCAACAGGCTCATCCAAGGTGGGGGAACATGCTTTGGAGCAGCCTCGTGTTTAACCTCTCCTTCTCCCGGTCGTGTATTCCAGGTCAAGGTGAACCCTGAACTCCCAAATGAGGGTTTGTAAATGCAGGCTCAGTGCTCTTAAATCTCCTCCCTCCCCTTTTCTCCCGGTGAATTACGAGCCTGGAGATAAGATCTCAGGCCCGTTGTGTTCAGACAAATAGACAAATAGATGCCTTTTTGTTTTTGAAAGGCTCAACCCAGAAACAATTTCAGACTCTGAAGGGGAAGGTCATTGCCTATCTCTTACACTTGTAAAATATTGCACTTGGCTGATGAGCTGAATCCTGTGTTTTCACCCCGGCTGGCACAGCTCCTGCAAACTGCTCTCTCCCCAAATAGGCCTCGGTTCTCCATAAATCACCCCGTTGTCAGCTCTGCTTTCACCTCTCCGAGTGAGATGCTGACACTTTGTTCTCTGTTTCCAGCAGCCTTTTTTTTTTTCTCCCAGCCCTCCGGGAGGGAAACTGTCCCCTGGAGGCGATTTCTGTGATGGATTCCGTCTCTCTTTCCACGTGGGAATTATCCAGCGAGACACTCGGATGTTTTGACGACGGTATTTACTCCTTCAGTTGCGGTGATGAACATCGTGAAGACACCAATGTCAAGCAATTTTCTGAGGCAGCACTTTGTGCTTTAAACGATGATCCCGCAGATCTGTTTGTGGTGATCTGACGCCTCGAAACTCCTGAGGTGTGTGAGTCTCCGCACAGTTGGATGTAACTCCTATGAAAAAGGTCTAAAGAAATACCTGTATTTCAGGAATTTTTCCCTTGCGTGGTTAGGGATGTGATTGACAGGAGTATTTTGCCACCAGGCTGCCCATCTTTTGACAGCTTTACAACACAGTAGGGTCAAAACCCTATTCCTGACTTGGTCACCTCTTCCTTGTCCAGTGGAAAAAGCCACTTCAGGGCATTTTTGGGGATGTCCAGAGGACTGTGAGTCCAATTCCCTTCTGAGGTTCCCATGGCTGGTACGACACTTGTCATCCGATTATTTTTAATGAGAAAACAATTTGTTTCTTTGCTTTCTTTTTTTCCTGGAAGCAGGAGGAGCTGAGAACAGCTAAATAAGGTCTCTCTCATTGTGCAGTCCTTGCCTCTCAGCACTGATTGGCTGGGAATGGATTCCCCACTCAGCTAATTAGTCCTAATTTTGTCACTCTCATTATCTTGCCATTTTGCCTCTTGCTGATGAGAAGAAGCTGCACATGGACTTTATCCAGGGGTGTAGCCACAGTCAAGACAGGCAGCTGGTCCCAAGGAGCACCTTTGGGACCAAGGCTGACCCTCTGGTCAGGTCACCCCACCAAAACCAGGCTGAGTGTGAAGTGTGATGACCAGGATGTTTTTTCTGGGAGATATTTTCAGACTCCAGTCGTCCTTTTCACTTGTACCTCTTTCCTCTCCTTCATCCCTTCTTGATTTGCAATATAATCATTAGGGGACCATCTCACAGGCAACAGGAGACAAATTCTGTGATATGATGGGTTTTTTTGTGGAACATCAGTTTTGCATCTGCTTTTGGAGGAGCAGACGTGGGGCTGGGAAGCACCTGTGATGTGACCTCATCATGGAATGGTTGGGGTTGGAAGGGACCTTAAAGATTCATCTCATTCCAGTTCTAGGGGACACCTTCCACTAGCCCAGGTTGCTCCAAGCCCCATCCAACCTGGACTTGGACTCCTCCAGGGATGGGGCAGCCACAGCTTCTCTGGGCAACCTGTGCCAGGGCCTCCCAACCCTCTGTGTGGGCACTTCTGTGCCGGGTGCAGCCCTTGTGGGGAGACCCAAAACTCTGCCTGTGCTCAGCCAGAAGTTGGGGCTGATCCCAAACTCACCTCCCTGCCCTTCTCCAGGCACATTCTCCTTGGCACGGCCCGGGTCTGGTCTCCAGGATTGCTTTTGTTTGCATCCCACCCTCTCATGGACCATCAGGCTTTGTAGGTGTGCCCTTGTCCAAGGATCTCCATTTCTTCTGCCCTCGCTCTCCCTTTCTGGCCTTGCCTGCTTTGCAGGAGCTAAGGGTCTTCCCCTTCCCTCCTAGTTGGGTTCTTCTGCCTCTTGGGTGGGTTTGGTGGAAGTTATGGCTTCTCTGGCCCCCAAGTGAAGCTGCTGGTGGAGCTCTCTGCTCCAGTTGTCTTCCCGGCCTCTTTGGGGCTGTTTTTCCTGCTGAGCACCAAGGCCTGGAAATCAGCTCTGCTTGGACCAAGGTTTGTGTGTTCCTACCCCATCCAGAGAGGGCTTCCATTCCCGGGATGTTGGGTTGGGTGGAGGCTGAGGCTGCTGATGCACGAAGTATTTTAGTTTTCTCCCTTGGAGCATCAAACCCTTTGCATGCACAGTTAGAGGTGCACGTCAGGTGTCATTAGGCTGCTCTCAGCTTTCTCTGCACCAGCCAGCAACCTGGCAGGCTTGGAAGAGGACAAATGGACCATCAGCTGCCTGAAATAAGCTTTTCCTGACTCTTTTCATTAGTAATGGAAAGTGTTTTCTGTGCCTAATACACATCCCTGGATGTCACAAAAGAGAAATGATAAGGAAGAGGCAGAGCACAAATGGCTACGTTGTGTAGGTGCTTTTCTGTGTGTAATGATGCTCCCTCTCTAATGTTCCATAGCTGTAAGAGAGGAGAGAGAAAGATATTTAAGATTTAGAAGTTATGGAGTGTCTTATTTATTCATCTGACTCCCGGAGTGCATCGTGATCACAAATTCTTATAACATGGGGAGGTTTTAAAGCTCTGAGCAAGAGTCCCTCTCGTGGAAAATGCTGTTGCAAAACACAAACCAGTATTTTCGTAATTCCAGGGCCTCAGGAACACCTGACAGCTGCTGGTTTGTCCTTATCTAGTCTGCTCTTTTCCTTTTATTGAGTGGAACGAGGCAGTTCTGTCGTGGGGAGAAGACCCTGTTCTTATCTCACAGGAGTGTTTTTGTGTAATTTCCTGAGGGAAATTCCGTAGAAAATGACATGGAAACCTCAGCCAGCTCCTGTCTAAGGCCTAAGTGGTTCCCTCATCCAGAGAGCTCCTGCTGTGGTTTCTCCCATGGATGGGCAGAATCGACACACTGGGATGGCACAATCATTACCCACCTCGCTCAGGTTGTTTTTCAGAGTCATTCCCTAACACACAAAAAAGGGCAAGATGACCTGAAGTGTTTAACTGCAGGGATCACAGGAGTATTAGGGATTTTCTGCAGGATGAGTGGAAAGTCTTGTACACACTCCATCACTGTGACACCTTATTTTGGCCCTTGGTTTCCCTGGGTGAGAAACCTGGAACTCCACTCATGTTTACCTTCTTTGTCGGGAGTTTCATTTGAAACCCTTTGAAATCAGTGGGAGAGTGTTCTCCAGAGGCTTATTGATCTGACCCCAGCCCTCCAATAAAAAGGAAGGNCAGGATGAGTGGAAAGTCTTGTACACACTCCATCACTGTGACACCTTATTTTGGCCCTTGGTTTCCCTGGGTGAGAAACCTGGAACTCCACTCATTTTACACTTCTCTGTCGGGAGTTTCATTTGAAACCCTTTGAAATCAGTGGGAGAGTGTTCTCCAGAGGCTTATTGATCTGACCCCAGCCCTCCAATAAAAAGGAAGGATGTTTTCAAACCTGTGACGTGGCTTGTTCATCACCCCTTCAGCTTTGCAAGAGCATGTAATGATAGGACTGGGGGGGATAATGGGTTCAAACTGAAAGAAGGTAGGTTTAGATTGGATATTAGGGAGAAATTCTTGGCTGGGAGGGTGGGGAGGCCCTGGCACAGGTTGCCCAGAGAAGCTGTGGCTGCCTCTGGATCCCTGGAAGAGTCCAAGGCCAGGTTGGATGGGGCTTGGAGCAACCTGGGCTAGTGGAAGGTGTCCCTGCCCATGGCAGGGGGTGGAACAAGATTTTTAAGGTCCCTTCCAACCCAGACCAT
This sequence comes from Lepidothrix coronata, assembly GCF_001604755.1. Lineage (NCBI taxonomy): Eukaryota > Metazoa > Chordata > Aves > Passeriformes > Pipridae > Lepidothrix > Lepidothrix coronata. The sequence continues at coordinate 1,860,840 of NW_016690299.1, read as the reverse complement.
TCTATAATTCTCTGATTCTTTGCCTCTTGCATTGCCCTCATTAGGAATCAACACCCTGCTGAGATGGTCACAGTCCTGTCAGCTCCATGTGGAAAACACAAGAAAAAAATTCCAAGCTCTTTGATGGGGGAATCCAGGTGGTCTCAGCACCAGGTTTCCTTCTTTCCTCCCTTTGTGAAAGGCTTAAAGTTTATGGAGCCCTTGGGATAGTCTCTGTGAAGTTTCTGCCCTGCCTGTAATTGTAAAATTTGCATTAGGAGGATATTTCTTCCAGAAGTACAAGAGGGAGTGAAAATGGAATTTGCATCCCACCCCCAAACCACACCTTCTCCAGAGTCAAGGCAGGGAGAGCCTCTGTCCTGCAGAATGAGGAATATCATGTGTTTTCTGATGTCTTTCTTACCTCCTCTGGTCACCTTGCCTTCTCTGGCTCTGGTCTTGGGTGAAGATTTGTTGTTGCTGGGATTCAGGCTCGGAGCTGAATTTGGAAAACGGGTGAAACACTTTAATTTCTCCTCTGTTTTCCCCTTTTTTGTTAACTAAAGACCTCTAGAAGGGCCAGGCTCTCCGTGCTCTCCTCAGTCAGCTCCCAGCTCTTGAAATCAGCAGCACAAAATTGATTTATACCCGCTTTTCCAGCCTCATAGTTTATGTGCACCAACAATAACCTAAATTTTGCCAGAGCTGCCAATTGATGTGTTTCCCAGAGCTCTCTCTTCACCCTCTTATTTCCATCCCTTCTGTTTCCTACACCCACATCTGATGGGTCCCCACAAGTCATTGCTCCACGGGATGGATCACTGGGCATCTCTTCCCACGGCTCAGCTCTTGCATTTCTTTGTCTGGCGGGATGAATCAGGGCTTTGCAGTGATCTGTGTTGGGTAATGAACACTAAATGAATCATCCTGGGCCTGTGTCAAAAGAGCAAACTGCACGAACCTCCACTTCCCAGAACTGATCCATCTGCCCTGAACCTGAAGTTGTTTGTGTCCCGTGGGTGAATCCACGGGCTTGTTTTCGCTTTGCAGCTCCGTCGCTCCCTGTCCTCCAAGTGTGGACCTTCACCACCACAAACCAGCAGCTCTGGGAGTGGCCAGCTGGGAAAAGTGTCTGAGAGTTTCATCTCTGCCCCAGGGAGATGTTTTGGGGGTCCTGCACTGGCGCTTTCTTCCCTCCACATGGTTTCTCTCCCCTTTCCTCCCTGCATTTCACCCTCGCCCTTAATATCCTAAAATAATCAAATCCTCAAAAACTTCCTCAAATTCTTTCACCATGTTATCACCTCTTGCTGACTCCTGACTCTTTTCCCTGAAACTTGCAGCTTTTCTGCCTTATTTGCAAACACTTCACTTTATTTACTTCACTTCTACAGATGTGACTGGAGTTTCTCTGCACAGCCCCGACATCTGAACTCTGTCCATGGTACTTTTGAACAAGAGCAAAAATGAAACTTCCTCCTGCTCCTACAAAATGCAGCTCAGTTCGATTAGCTGGCTGATCTTGAGCTGGAATGTATATCCCTTTTTGTGGTGGTTTTACCTGGCAGGCAGCTAAACCTCTGTCTCTCTCCCCTGCCAGTGGGATGAGGAAGAGAACTGGGGGAAAAAAAAGAAAGTAAAAATCGTGGATTGACATAAAGACATTGTTGGCATATTAAATCCAAACCACAGCACCAGCTACTAGGAAGAAAATTAACCCTTTCCCAGGCAAAACCTGGACAATATCCACCCATTATTCAATAGCATTTCCTTCGTGCCCAGATCCCACGTTCCCAGTACATCCTTTCCTGTCTTTTAATATTAAGACCCAGATATCAACCCTCTAAAATGTCCATGGAGTTCCTTTAGTCCATGATTTTGGGATCCAGGGCAGGACAGAGGGGGTGTGGTGTGGGACTGTTGCTTGTTATCCTAAATCACCTCCAGCATGGCTAATTCCCTCTGGGACTGGATGCCTTTCTCCACGGTGTCACTTCCCTGGGTGACACATAAAATCTTCATTGAAGGGACACTTTTCTTTCACACCTGACAGGAGTTGCCTCCAGAGACTGAGGGATTGTTCCCCTTTTCCAATTGTTTTTTTCAATGTCCCTTTCCCTTAGAAAGGGATCCCAGCTGTTTGGCTTCCTTACCTTCTAATTCCAGCTGCCGGGTGACAGCGGATGAGATGCTTTTCCATATATTTCAGCTCGCTCAAGATGGATATCATGTGGTCACTGCTTCATTTATGAGTTCTTCCTCTTCCTTCTCTCCCTTCTCTTCTTGTTTCTGCTTTTTTCCCCCCACTTCTCCCTCCTGCTCCCTCTTAGAAAAACTCCTTCATTCCTTCCCAAAACCAAGGTGACTCCCAGTATTTTGTGGTGTGTAGGGATGACTGACCCCAGCACGGGCTGGTTCTTTGGTTCAGTGCCTGCCATGGATCAGCAGATCCAGAGACCTTCTCTTCCCCTTGAGGGCACTGAACAGTGGTGAGAAGGGCAACTTTTAATATCAATTTAAAAGTGGCACTGGGACATTCCTCTGTGGTGAGTTAAATCCTGTCTCCGTGAGAAAGGAGACGGGCAAACTCGCAGCCAAAAATAGGAATCATTACTTGCTGAGAAATTACTGCTTGGCCACGGTGACTGTTCTCTAAAGGAAATCAAACCAATATTGGGTTGCTTTTCTAACCCAGCTTCATTTTCCTTTGCAGCTCTAATGAAGTTGCACTTTATTTGTTACCTGGAAAAGAAGCTGGAACAACAACAACCACTTCCAGCCCAATGTGTGCGACTGTGTTGAGCTGCCAGGGTGTTAAACCACTGAGGCCAAAAGTCTCCAGTTCTGGAAGAAACCTGTGATTCTTGCAAGGTTTCCCCTGGACAGGGTGGATCATCTCATGGGAAAAGCAGGAGTTCACTATCAGGGTAAGTATTGGAGTATTGTACTGGAATGGAGGGCTAAATATTTCCCTGGAAGTGTTCAAGGGGTTTGGAGCAACCTAGTCTAGCGGGAGGTGTCCTTGCCCACAGCAGGGGGTGGAACAAGGTGATCCTTAAGGTCCCTTCCAACCCAAACCATTCCATGGTTCCATGGTAAGCACAGTTCCTGGCTGTCACAGATTTCTTGTGTGAGTTTGCACAGGTGGGCACCTCTGCCTTTGGTCTCAAAATTCACCAGAGAACCCCAGAATCATTTAGGATGGATGTGGAAAACTTTTCCTGCTCTCCTGGCCCTCTATACAATATGGCCCAGGGTGAAAGTGCTGCACACACCAGTGGCTTTGGCTGGGATTTTGTGGCCATAAACCCAACTAGACTTGGGGTGTTGAAGGTTCAATGGATTTGGGATATCTCAGGGGTGTTTTGGAAGTAGGTCCTGGCAGGTGCTTGCACCAGTCTGAGCCCTGGGCAGGACACCCACGAGGTCCTGGCTGTGAACCAGTGACCACTCTGTGTGTTGGGAGGATGAACAGCAAGAGCCAGGACCAGTGTGGGGATAAAGAGGGAAAAGGAGACAAAATAAACTTTGGAGTAGTGTAGGAACTTTGGCTTCTCTGCCCTTTTACCCCCAAATCTCCAGCTTAATGTGTGACACACACACACAATTCTTCCATGCTGATAAAAACCATATAAGACTCCTGTGTGTATCATCAAAATCCCCAAACAGCTCTCAGTTACAACCCTTCCCCACCTTGGATTTTCCAGCAGTTCTTTAGCTTAAAAATTCTAAATTCTTGAGCTGTGCTTTGCTTCCCCTAAAGGCATCAAGACATGGTCTAAAGGGTTGTGCCTGGGTTTTTCATCACAGCTTGGAGCCGCCATCATTAAAATGGGCTCATCTGAAAAGGAGCTTTTAATTTGCAAAGTGTGTGGTTTTTGGAGGCAATTAGGTTTGTCTCACAGTCACTCAGAAGCCCAGGTGTCAACTTAAAAACCAGGATTTCATCAGGAAATCCCTGCCTGGTGTTGTATTGATTAATGGGAGTTTGCTGCAATTATAGAGGACAATTATCTACCTGCCCTGTAAGAGAAACAGGAGTGCACTAAAAATAAGTAACTCAACAAGGAAGAAGCACAAACGTCGTGGAAATTAATAAACAGCATTTTCTGTCGTGGCACTAAGTTTGTTCTCTGTGCTGTGAGACCATGTCATGGGAAACAGGGAGCGGGGGGAACGTGGGGATGAGTGGAGGGGAATCCTGGGCTCCTCTTCTTTTGCCCTGTCCCTCCATCTCAGGCTGGCATTGCCCCTCCAGCTCTCCTGGCTGTGGGCTGGCACAGCACATGGAACACCCTCAGCCTCCCAGGAGAGAAGTGACCTCAGTGCTCAGGAGGAAATGAGGATTTTGATCCATTCCTGGGAGAACTTAGAGCTATTCCCTTCAGCTCCAGGAGCATCTGAGCATCTTTTCCTTGATTTCTCAGCTCTGCAGCTGGGATTAGCCAGGACACCTGCACAGGAATGAAGTGCTTGAGGGGTGGATGGAGACAATTCCCCAAACAAATCCTTCAGTTCTGCTGTTTTCCTCCTTTTGTGGTCTCAGGTTCAAGTGCTCTCAAGTGTGACCTCCCCATCCTGCTTTTCATGGCTTCTCCTAGAGAGACAAACAGTTGGTAAAGTGCTAATCCAGGGTATTTTCCATCTGTGGGAATCATGAAGGGAGATAATGTAATGAGAGTGGAAATTGTATTTTTAAGGCTTTTGGCTGCAGCACTCAGAGAGAAAACAAACACTTTAGGTCAAAGCCATGTTAATAAGAGCAGATCATATTTCTGCTGAAAGCAGAGGAGATTGTTGAGGGCAGCAGAGTGGATTTTCCCTCTCTATCTTATTCCAGAGATATCAGACAAGGGTGGTGTGATATTCAGGCTGAAATATGAGGATACTCATCATAGCTGGAGTTTCCATCAGGCCTTAATTGCTTTTTTTTTACACAGAGGTGGAGTAGAAAATGGGGTGAAAATAGTGCTGAGATGAAACCGAAGTTCATTATTGATGTCTCAGTGTCAGGAGGGTGGACACACTGATGGGGAGTCCAAAGAGGTGTCTCCTGGCTCCAGAGCATCCAGAGATTTGGAAGAATGAGCTGGATGAGGGAGTAGAAGGGATTATAATGGTTGGAATTGGGACTGTGCTGCCAGGAGCTGAATAGGGATGGACTGGATGGATAGGACAAACCAGAGAAATAGCTGGAAAAAAGGGATATTCCCTCCCTCTCTCCCCTAAGGAGAAATCCCAGGTCCTGCAGAAGGGCTGGGTCAGCCAGCAGGTTGAAGGAAAAGACTCTGGATGTGAGGGCAGTCCCGGAATTCCTAATGCCACAGTGTTATGGAAAAGGCAAACCATATCTTGGGATGTGGAAGCAGGAATGTCACCTCAAGGTGTGCACTCCAGGCCCCTCACACTGCTCAGCTCTGGAGCTTCAGCTGGAGTCTCTTATCCAGTTTTGGGGACTGGGTTCAGGATAGTCATGGATAAAGGGAGGTTGGACCAAAGGAGGATGATTAACAGGATCCATGTGTAGAAAATAGAGGTCCTGAAAGACCTGGGGTGGTTTAACCTGAAGAAACAACAACTGAGGGACATCAAGGTACCCAAGAGAAGAGGCAGCTGCCCAGGGGAAGGGAATGGTCCCTCCTCACATCCACTGCAGGTGGGACAACAAGTAGCAGGTTTAGACAGGGATGCAGGTTTGAGTTACTTGGAATCAGAGATTCAACACCAGGACAGATTGTCCAAGCCAGGAAATCAATCTCCATAGTGGGAGATTTTTAAGGCAAGACTGAGTGAGGAAAACAACATCAGGGAGCCAAATGCTGCTCCTCATTCCTCTCTCCACTGTCCAAACTTGAGGGTGCAGGGATGGAAAAAGGGAAAATCAGGTGTTGGGGATTAGCAGTGGATGCATTTGGATCCTGCTGTCTTTCCTGAGGAATATTTCTGGAAATGCATATCGGTGTCACATTTAAAAGATTATTTCTGTCAGCTTAACAACCATATCCCAAACCAGTGAAGAAAAGCCTTTGCACAAAGGAGCTGATAATGTTTGGCAGGACAATATTTTCTCTCTGGATATGAGTGAGGATTTAGGGATGAGTCAAATAATCTCCTCGTCTCTCTGAGCTTGCTGTTTGCCCTCAGTCTCAGCTTCTTCCTCAGGCTTTCTCCTCATGGACTTGCTGGGATAGCTACTGGAAACCAGTGTGGGTGACCAGTGAGGGACTTGGACCCCTTCCACCTCACAGGGAGAAGTTCCCACATCCTCCCCTGGCACTATCCAACCTTACACTAACCAGAGCTTTATATTCAATAATAATAATAAAAATAATAAACCCTTAGAAAGTGCTCCTTGGTTTAAACAGCTAAATTCAAGGATTTGGAGTAAAAGCACAGCCACGGGAGCAAACCTGTGCAGAGATGACCCTCCTGAGCTGGATTGATGGGACACTGTTGTAGAGCTACATAAAATACAGTAGATGGTGCAGAACAAAGAGAAATCCCGAAAGAAAAGAGGTCTCTGGCCCACCACCCTCTCCCAAAAAAGATCATGGACTGATCCTGCTGATAGCTGATTGGTTCAGGAAAACTTGCCATGATGGAGATCCTGCTTTCCTCAGGGAAGTCCTGCAGTCCCTCAGTGCTCAAAGGAAAAAAATTCAATTTTTTGGGTTTCTTGCTTATGAATCAACATGAAGCTCTGTTGCCCCACCCAAAGACACTCCAGTGACTCCTGGGAATTGCAGGTTGCTGGACCAGTGATGGGTCAGTACAGTGGGACCACAGTTCCTAATAAATTAAATATGCATCTAATTCCCCATGCCCTGATTGCAGGAAGTCATTAATGATGCCCAGATCCTCCCTGTGTTAGTGGATAAATGTGGCTGCACCTCTCTTTCCTTGCTGTGCTGGGATTTCCCAAGCATTTGCTCTTTCCCGTTTATCCCTTTAAGTTTTGTGGATCTCGCTGGCACGAGGAAGGGGGAAGAGGCAATAACTCCTCACTCCTGGTGTGACTGAGCAGTGGTTTTATGTTCTGCCAGGGGTGAAACATCCCAGCCTAAATCTCCTCCCTCAGCGACTTTTCCAGCGGAACGGGGCCATTATGGATGTGTCAACCTGGATAAGGGAAAGTCCAGAGCAGAGCTGGTGTGACATACTAGGCCATCAACACCTTCAGGACAGGGAATTGTCTGCCATCAATCTTGGGTAATGTTCTATATCTGAGCACACTTTCCAAGACTAAGAGCTCATCCCCTGCTCCCGGTGACTGATCCCAGGAAATGCACAACACACCTGTGGGCTGAGCTGGATGGAAGGGCTGGAAGTGCCCCATTACCCCGTTGCTTGGCAAAAGCAGCAGCAATAATTCTGTGGTTTAGACTCTTTGCTGAATTGAGACGACTTCTTTCTAAAGGCAAAGAAATCTTTATGTTTTAAACACGGATTCGCTGCTTTCCTGGGTGGCTTTGCCCCTTTCCCTGGTGATGGGCAGGGATGGAAGATGGGAAATAGGGCTGGAAGAGCCTGTACCACTTAATAACCCTCCTAGAGTGGTCCCAGGGTGTCCATTTCAGTGCTTTCCTATTAGTTCTCTTTGCTCTTTTAGCAGGCAAATTCCTGAGTTATTGATTTGCTTCAGGCACTTTACCTATGGATTCTTTACATAGAGAGTCAGGCAGCTGGAGTTTGAAAATAATGGGATAACTTTGCTTTTACAATCATGGAGTCATTTTTGGGATGTGACAAGCCTCCTGTTGCCTATATTGGCTTAGCTAATGGTTCTTCTTTATAGGATAATTCAGTGGTCCTGGTCCTGGGATAATTTTTCTCCACTTGTAGAAGGAAGGGCAGCTGCCTTTTCCCTGTGGCTGGAAATATATTGCCTTGGGCACAGAGGGGAAAAACTGGGAAGCCTCATGTTGGTGTGTCTTGTCCTGAAAGTGGGAAGGTCAGAAGGTAAGAGGTGAGGAGTCCCCACCTCTGGAAGTGTCCAAGGAATGACTGGATGTTGCATTTAGTGCTCTGGGCTGGGTGACAAGGTGGGGATGGGTCACAGGACTCCATGATCTTGGAGGTCTTTTCCAACTTCAGTGATTCAGTAAGGAAAGAGATGTGGAACTCTTGACTGGGGTCCTTGTTCTCCTTGGATTCCAGCTCCAGGGGCAGCTGGACAACAAAATTCAGCTGGAAGGCTGTGGGATCAGCTGCCATGTCCATGCTGCCCCAAGGGAAGATGTGGAAGAGGAATGATTGCCCTGGAGCAGGAGAGCTGTTGGTCCCTAATTCAGTGTTTCCTTTCAAGGCCAGACACTTTGGTGCTACTTCCAGGAGTGCACTAATTGATTTTGTCGGCCTGGCTTGGTGACCAAGCTGCATTTCTGCACATAATTTATCCATCCTGGCCTCCATTAAGTCCAGGTAGGGATTTTGCTCCCGATTTTCTTCCTTCAAAGTGCTCCTGCTGGGCAGGAATAGCTGCCCTGTGTCCTGGCACATTGTGTGTAGTGAACCTGCTTATTAAACCTTCAGGCTCATCTGAATGTCAGCCGAAGAGAGATCTCAGAGGCTGCATTTTGGGAGGCTTGAGAGGAGAGGGAAATGTTTTCCTGCTGTTCAGCCTCTCCTCTTTATGCCTCCAATCTACCTTGCTCTCCCCTAAAACCTTGCAAACAAGTAAAGGCCGTGACAGCAGCTCTGTTGACTCATTACTTTTCTTTTTTAACTTTGTTAACCTTGTTATTGCTGCCTTTTAACAGTCCCAGCTGGTCTGGGGCTTGAGGATTGGTTGCCTTTGGATCAAAGCTTTATTTGGGTCTCCCCTGGAGCAGGGTGTTGGACCTGTGACTTGTGGTCACCCCGTTGTCCCTGCCTGGCCTTGCTGGCATGTCCTGCAGCTCATGGCTCAGGGCTGTGGCTGCAGCAGGAAGATCAGCTTGGGTTTTACATCACAACAAAAGAGATGTCCTACAGAAATAGTATTTTTGACATGTTAGTAATCTATAGTTCCTAAATAGAATCATGGAATGGCCTGGGTTGGAAGGGAAAAGAAAAGGAAAGAAAGGAAAACCACATTTCCCCTGAAATTCGGTTTTATTGAGACTGCACAGTTCACTTCACTCTGGAGATACAAGTTTGGGATAGAGGTTGTCCAGAGAAACTGTGGCTGCCCCATCCCTGGAAGTTCAAGGCCAGGTTGGACAGGGCTTGGAGCAACCTGGGCTAGTGGAAGGTGTCCCTGCCCATGGCAGTGGGTTGGAATGAGATGGGCTTTAAGGTTCCTTCCAACCCAAACCATTGTGGGATTCTGATATATGGAAACTTAGTGCATCACTCATGAGCTGTGTGGGTCTGGACACCTTGCATGGGATGTGAAAATATGGGCTCAAACCAGGTTGAAAAGGGATAAGAATTGTTCTACATTTGTTCTATATTTGCTTTGGAGGCTGCTGGAGCTGAAGGAGGTGGTCTAGTGGAAGGTGCCCCTGCCCATGGCAGGGTTGGAATGAGATGGGCTTTAAGGTTCCTTCCAATCCAAATAATTCTGGGATTCTCTGATATGTGGAAATAAAGGTCATCACTCGTGCTGTGTGGGTTTGGATGCCTCAGCGCTGGGATGTGAAAATATGGGATCAAACCAGGTTGAAATGGGATGATAATTATTATATGGAGGCTGCTGGAGCTGAGGGAGGTGGTCTAGTGGAAGGTGTCCCTGCCCATGGCAAGGGGTGGAATGAGATGGGCTTTAAGGCTCCTTCCAACCCAAACCATTGTGGGATTCTGATATATGGAAACTTAGAGCATCACTCATGAGCTGTGTGGGTCTGAACACCTCAACACTGGGATGTGAAAATATGGGATCAAACCAGGTTGAAATGGGATGGAAATTATTATATATTTGTTTTGGAGGCTGCTGGAGCTGAGGAAGGTGCTCTAATGGAAGGTGTCCCATGGCAGGGGGTTGGAATTAGAGGGGCTTTAAGGTTCCTTCCAACCCAAACCATTCTGGGATTCTGATATATGGAAACTTAGTGCATCACTCACGAGCTGTGTAGGTCTGAACACCTTGCATGGGATGTGAAAATATGGGATCAAACCAGGTTGAAATGGGATGGAAATTATTATATATTTGTTTTGGAGGCTGCTGGAGCTGAGGGAGGGGGTTTTGGGTGGGGTGTAGATGGCTGTGAGGCACATCCTGCTGCTGTGCAGCGCAGGCAAACTGCGTGGACCTGTGCCAGTCACACACTTGCAGTCCAAATTTGCCCAAGTAATTAATATCTCACATCAGGCTCTTTAATAATCGTGGCTTTCCTTCAGCCCACTCTGCTCCACCGCCAGTAATTCCCCTCCGTCACATCCCCAAACTCGCCTCCTCGGGGCCGAGTGCCCTTGATTAAACAAATCGACCGGTTCGAGAACATAATTTAAAAGTTCTGTTCAAACACGGCATTTCGATCCCATCTCGGCTTCCCTGTGAAATTAGGGATTTAATGCTCCCATCCCGGCTAAATGGACTTTACGGCGCTCGGGCTGAAAGGACTCGCACGGCGGATTAAGGAGCCATTGTGGGAAGTGTCCTTGAAAACCTGTAATTTTCCTGTCTCTCCCCCTTACTTCAACGATCCGTTTTCATGCCAGATTTCAGGAGACAAATGCATTAGTTCAGCTGGGCTGGGAGGGCTTTTTTTCCTCCCGGAATCTGCACGGGAGTTTTAAGGTGGAAACCTGCGGCTGGGAATTTCCGCGTCGTCGCCCAACGCGGGATGGAGGCCTTTAAATATCGGGAATTTATGGCACTTACCAGATGACACGATGTTTTTTTGTGCTGAGATGTTTAATTGCGTATTAACCGAGGGCTCGTGGGTTTGGAGGTTTTACTGAGGTTTTATGTGAGGGTTTAACAGGCACTGATCATTCATCTCGCACGGCTCTGTCAATCCACAGGATTTTTGGCAGATCCTTCGCTGCCTATAAAGAAAAATATCTAATAATCCATTAACCAGTCAATTGAAAGGCAGCCTGTGAGAATATTATTGAGTTCTTTCTTTATTACCACATTTAATGCGATGAATACTCACCTTGCATGATATGATTTACTCTCTTTGCTCCTGCTGAACCAAAGCATGAGCTCAAGGGCTGTGTTTGGGTGGTCACTCACCTGGCATGTTCACTGAGAGATATATCAATTTATAGATGCTTAAACTCAGATTAAAGCTGGTCTGACTCATGGTGCAGTAATTAAGGCTCCATAAAGTGCTCCTTTATAGCCTTGTTAATATAATTATAGCTCTGTTCTGGTGTGGGGTTTCTATTTTTAGTTNAATGATGGTTTTTTTGGCTACACAGTCCTTTGTATCTGAGAGAGGGTTTAGAAAAGATTGGGAATGTTGTAAATTAGTAAAGGCTGGGATTTCATAGGATCATTGAATCCTGGAATGGTTTGGGTTTGAAGGGAGTTTAAAGCCCATCTCGTCCCACCCCCTGCCATGGGCAGGGACACCTTCCACCAGCCCAGGTTGCTCCAAGTGTCATCCAACCTGGCCTTGGACACTTCCAGGGATTCAGGGGCAGCCACAGCTTCTCTGGGCAAGCTGATTTATGACAGGGACCACTCTAACAGCAGCACATGTGGTTTTTGATGCTGTTAAAATTGGAGAAAAGCTTTTAGTGGGAGCTGGGGGGATTTCTGACGGGGCAGAAGGAAAATACACGCAAGCGAATTTGGGACGAAAAGCGGACGAAACCTTCAAAAAGCTGAGAAAAATTATTCATGGCAAAGATGAAAACCTGAGAAACGAGACTGATCTCCCACCCCTCCACATTTCTTCCTTTCCTATGTTCTCCAATGACTCTGCTCCCTAATTTATGAGAGAGGGAATGTCGGTCCCTCTGTGAGCAGATGCAGCCGGAGGTGGGTGCTGCTGTTCCCACAGCCTCTCCCCTCCAAGCAGCACATTCCCAGCTCTGTCAGATTCCCATTAATGAACTGGAAATATTTATGCCATGAGGATTAAGAAGCTGACACTGATAAATAGTGCTGGGGATGACAAATCCTTGCAATTGCCAAAAAACTGGGTGGCTCTGTGTGTTGGCTGTGTCCTCTGCGGGACCTGCTGCACCAAGGGGGGCTTGGAAACCTCAAAAAGCTGCTAAAGCATCTCAGAAGAACCATTTCTCTCTGCTTATGTTTCATTTTAGATCACATTTCCACGGATAAAACCATCCCAGTGAGCACCCAGATATCCAGCACACCCAGCCAGTGCTACCTGTGCCAACTGCCCCAGCTGGGAAAAAGGCGTTTTTAGGCAAATTCTCCGGCGTGGAGAATTCCATGATCCTAACATCATGGAATCAGAGTGGTTTGGGTTGGATCTTAAAGACCAGCTTGTTCCAATCCACAGGTTCCACACCTTCCACTATCCCAGGTTGCTCTGAGCCCTGTCCAAGCTGGCCTTGGACACTGCCAGGGATGGGATTTTCATCCCTGGAGGGGATAATCTGGAGGCCTTTCTCAGCTGTGTTTCCTGCCTGCTCCAGGAGTCTCCTTTTCTCATTGCTCGAATCCATCTTGAAATTTGGGCCCCTGAGTGACTCTGCAAACAGGTTAGTGAAAAATCTATATGTTAGAATAATGCAGAAGGTAATGAATGACTTCTTAATAGCTGGGAAATAAAGTTCCAGCCAGCTGAATAAAGCTTTGTGGCTCTGGACTTGGACTTTATTCTACATAGGCTTTTAAAATAAACCATAAATTCCTTGAGTTTTACTATTGAGAGACTTAACTATTCAAGTAGGGAAAGTGAAATATAGATTGTATTGGAAGAAAATGAATGCCTGAGCTTTCTTCATAGCTGAAGCAAGACTGACTATGGCAGGTTACCCTTTTTATAAGGGGAAAAATATTAATTCACTATTTAACTCGCTATCAAATGCATCATGAACAGCTTCTGGTAGTCATTGCTGTGATTTTTACTCCACAAAGAGTGTCAGAGAGGCTTGAGAGATAGCTGAGCCTCTTCTCAGTGTTGTAAAATAACTGCATTCCATGCATCCTATACTTTTACAGCACCTGGATTCAAAAGCCTCATCTCCATTTTTTTGGGGGGGGGGGTTCTGTTATATATGATTTGGTTTTGAAGCAAGATAATGTCAGAAGGCAAAGGATTAACCTCCTGTGACATTAATCCCTGCAAACTTCCCCGGCTGCTCCAAAAACACCGAGGAGCTGCATTTATGGGGAATTTCAAAGGACTTTGAGGGATGTTCTGATCAGTCCCATAACTCTGAGGAAAAGAGGGACAAGGAAAGGGTTGGGGGCAGAATATTTAATCCTCGTCCACCCCTTTTTTGTGAAATTATTTGTCTTTGTTGTAGTTCTTTCTTAAATGGGTTCTTTAATCCCTGGGTTCCTGTTGAGCTGAGAGGGAATTGCAGTGGGAATTCAGGGCTGGTTGTGACCACAGAGCTTTATTTTATAAATTTATTTTCCTTTTTTTTTTCTAGGATACACCAGAAAGAAATGTGTCTGATACTGATAAGAGCTGAACTTGTTAATTTGGGGTGTGGGAGGGGGTTGTTCTGTTGGGGACCCCGTGCTTGAGCCACTTTTAGTCTTGGGATTTGATTCAGGGTCGCTGCAATTAGGGAATGGACAGACTTTTGTCTCCTGGCATTTAATAGATGTGTTAACCTCCTTATAAAATTCACATTTTATGGTTATATGATGTTTTTTAGTCACTGAGGGCAAGTTGCTGCAAGGGCTCACAACTGCCTGAGCTTCAACATTTATAAGGCAGTTCCTGGATGGTCATAAGTTGGTGAATGGGATTTTATTTGTTTTCTGTGGAAGTTTGGATGAATCCCTCTATTTTTCTTAGCTTAAATTGTGAGTAAAATGTAAGGAAATTGTAAGGAAATTTAGGGAAATGAAGTGCACTGTATTTCTCATGTGTGTGTGTATATATATATATGAAGATATTGTTATATATATATGAGAAGTATATATGATAATGAAATACACGTGATTTATATATATTTTATTATTTTTCTTGATATATTTCTCTATATATTTTATTCCTTTTCTCTGTGTCTGAGTGAGACCAGCAGGGCCACACCAGCTTAGGTTTGAGTGAGGCCTGGATGCTTTATCCCGGGAATTGTAGAGAGCAAAGATAAAGTTGGGTATCCAGACATATAAAATCTTGTCCTGCAGGAAGCTGATCCTGAAAACAAACTTTGCATCCCATTGATTCACCCTGAGCCAGAGAGGAGGTCACAGCCTTTTGGGGTCCCTCTGCACGAACCTCATGGCACCTTCCAGAAAAAGGCCTCCCAACACCACTGCGAAGGGGAACGTCAGGGAATTCATCCACTTGATGGCATTTTAATGCAACTTCATGTCTAATGATGTTACTCCTTCATTTAGACAGCAGGGACATGGCACGTTCCAGGAGGTGGAAGCTGGAGTTGGATAAATTGAACCTGGCTGAGGAGGCGGCGGATAAAAGTGGGAGTAATTAATCATCTGGATCACTCCGTGAGGGAAAGCGGGAAATACATCATTATCAGGAGCCTTAAAATGAAAAGGGGGGACATGTGCTGGCTCTCTGAATGATGCAGCTTGGCCCAGCTGCAGGTGGAGGGATTTGGAAATATTTGGGGGAAGGACTTTTCACCCCTGGAAGGTCTCGGGGCCGCGCCTGCGAGGCCTCTGCTCAGTGCAGGGAACCTGGGTGGGTTTTGCAGTGTCTGCGTCCTGGGAGCCCATCAAAATTCACAAAGCTAAAAGATTCCTGCTGTCTTCTGACTCTTCTGCTGCGAGTGGAGCGATTCCAAAATTAGGTATTAGTTTAAGGGGAAAAAACCCCGAATGGAGCTCCCCAGTTCTCCCTGGGAAGCCGAACACCCTGAGAACTGCTCAACAAGTCTGAGCCACAACCAAGTGGGTCACTGAGAAACTTTAGGAATCTGGGGATTCTTCTGATATGTGCCTGTATTTGCTTGACCTGCTTTTTCCTTATCCATAAACCATTTAATTACCTGTATTTTAGGGCCCTGAGCTGCACAACTGCTGTTGTTGTTTAATTGCCTCCACTAAACCCTCCTTTTTGTGTGGGTCGCTGGTGAGTGATTTGCTCTCTGGCACTTGCAGCTCCACAAAACAACTCCATCGAGCTGTTTGGCTGCTAATATTTGCCTGTGATTAATTTTTTTTTTATTTTTTGGGTGTTTTTTCCTCTCAAACTACTGTCAGCAGGTGTGTGGAGAACAGCCCAGTTACATATGCACGGGGTTCTCAGCTGAGCTGTCGCCGTGCATTAAGAGCTGGATAAACAGCTTCCTGGGTTTTACACCAAGGTAAATATTAATCTCTTTGCATGAAGTGGTGATGGAAAAAGCCAGGGCAAACAGCAATATTAATAAACCTTAACAGCTTGAAGCAGTGCAGAGCCAGGGCTCCTTCCCCTCCCCTTTGTGCTGGTTGCTCTCCTGGGTGGTGAAACACAGGATTTTTGGATGAGGGGTGGTTTGTGAGTGGACACGAGGTTTGGGTGTCAACCTGGGGATCTCCTCACAGCCTGACACAGCTCTGATTGTCCAAACTCCAGTGGGAACTGGGAATTTTGTGCTTTGGATGGATGCAAAGCAATGGAAGACTGAGAGAGCTGGGGGAGTTCACCTGGAGAAGGGAAGGCTCTGGGAGACCTTGGAACCCCTTCCAGAGCTCCAGGAGAGCTGGAGAGGGACTTGGGACAAGGGATGGAGGGACAGGACAAGGGGAATGGCTTAAAAATGAAAGAAAATAGGTTTAGATTGGATATTAGGAAGAAATTCTTGGCTGGGAGGGTGGGGAAGCCCTGGCCCGGGTTGCCCAGAGAAGCTGTGGCTGCCCCTGGATTCCTGGAAGTGTCCAAGGCCAGGTTGGAGCAACCTGAGCTAGTGGAAGGTTGCAGGGCAATGGAATGAGATGATCTTTAAGTTCTCTTCCAACCCAAACCATCCTGGGATTCCATGATGATTAGATGCTCCCTAGAAGAGGATGAGACAAGGTGGGTGATCTGGGCTGATCTAAGGCCCACTTCCAACGTGGACAACTCCCAGTGCAATTCCCCTTCACCAAACCCCCAAGTGGAAATTAAAACCTCATTTCAAAGCCCCATTAGAAATGGGGCTTAACCTGCTTAACCTGCAGGTGAAAATGAGCTCCCGTGACAGGTTTGGTGAGATGATTGTCGTGGTGGAAACCAGACTGAAGACTCATTGTACCTCTTGGCAGGGGAGAAAGGTGACTTGGCCATGGATTTGCTGCTCCTTAAACAAGGAAAACGTCCCTGACAAAGCTGGTGTGACTGATTCCGATCCCAATGTGGCAGGACAGGGCTTGTGCCACCCAAGGAGGGGACACAGGGATGACTGTGGGCTTGGCTGGATAAGCTGAACTGCCTGAGAAAATCCTGGATAAATTGCTCCATAATGCTTCCCTCCCAGTGCCAGCTGGGTCAAATAATGGCTGCATTTAACACCCAGATCAAACAACGGCTTCCTCTGCTCGGGGCAGGGTTGTGAAATATGGGTTGTTTGGCTCCAGGGCTGTGCAATTCCTCACATCCTCGCTGGAAAAACGTCCCTGAGCTCTTTTGGCCGTGGTTGTTTCCTCCCCCTGCCACGTCCCTCCGTTTGATTTTGGTGGGAAGCCGTGCCTGCTCCGTTGGGAAACGTTTCTGGGTCAACCCTTCCCAACCTTTCAGCGCGTTAATCGCGGTGGCGTGGCTTTGATTAAGCTGCAAAGTGTTCTCTTCCTAATTTAGCTTTACACATTAATAAGGGGATGACTGATTGGGCACGGGCTGGTGGTGATTTGCTGTCACTCTTGGCGGGGTGGTGGGTAAGGTGAGAGTCACTCCCTGTTTCAAAAGCAAGTGGAAAAGAGGATAAAATCTGATAAATCCTGACTTGCCGGGGTATTTGGGCTTGGGAACAACTGCAGCTCCTTCATTTTTATCGTGGGAAAATAAATTAAAAAGCCCTTTGTATGAGCACAGGGGGTAAGTTGTCTTTCCTTAGGCGTGCACGGAGAGCGTGACCCTGCACCTCCCTTCTCTGCTCTGCAAAGGGTTTGATTTTAGACAGGGTTTCCTACATGGATATTTTTTACTCTGAAAGTGCAGCAATTCCAGCCTGTGACCCAGGTTTAAAACAGAGCAGGGAGACGTTTAACAAAGGGGCTAAAACGCTGTTTCTTGGAACGTGGCCCCGATGTCTGTGCACTGAAGCGAGAATTAATAATGGCTGAACCACGTTCATTTTCCAGGGATGTTGGGATGGGAGCCCTGGAGGAAGGAAACACGGACTTGGAAGGAAGTTTCTGTCAGGATCAGCAGCTTTCCTCCCGAGTCAGTGCTCGTAGGATGCTCCAAAAGAATGTCCTGTGATTATACAACTGGAAATATTTTAATTAAGCGCCGCAGCCTGGCTTGCTGAGTGAATGCAAAACATATGGAAATAATTCCCCGAGCCTCGTGGGCTCTGGGCAGAAATGAGCTATGCAGGACATGAAAACTTGCTTTTTAGGATTAAAATGTTTCCAGTTGCTTAAGTGAGAAACCCTTTTTTTTTTTTTCTTTCTCTTTTTTGGTGTTAACAACAGTGACTGAAGGTGAGCCAGAGCTGCTTCCTCCTCGCTGGAACTTGATAACATGGGGGGGGGGTATCAATCAGCCTTTACTGAATTAGCATTTCACTGATAGTGATGCACAAAGCCTTTTAATGAGGACTTTCAAGTCCCCCAGCTCCGGGTTTTTTTGCCTGCCTGTTCCTTAGCAACAGAGGGGATTGGCAGGCAGCAGGGGTTTGATGTGTTCTTACATAAAGGATTTACAGTGCTGGAAATCGCGTGCAAAAAAAAATAAAAAATTAGGATAATTGTGTGTTATTGTTTTGGCACAAAGTTCAAAGATAAACAAACAACCTTTGGGCCCTTAGAAGCTTCCTGTGCCGTTCTTGTTCCTTCCTCTGTTCTCCTGGAGAAGTTATCCACCGAGTCTGGAGTTGAAATTAAGCAGACTTTTGTCTGTTTTCTAGAAATTACCACATCAGAGCAGAAAAAGCGGAGCTTGTTGATCTATATTAGAAAGGAGAATTAAGGCACAGAAAGGCAACAAATGCTCTACAAGGCTTGGGCAAAGCTGCAGCTTGGTGGTGGTGGCACCTCCAGCCACCAGCCTGGAGAAGAAAAGGCTCTGGGAGACCTGAAAGCCTCTTCCAGGGCCTAAAGGGGCTCCAGGAGAGCTGGAGAGGGACTGGGGACAAGGGATGGAGGGACAGGACACAGGGAATGGCTTCAAACTGAAAGAGAATAGGTTTAGATTGGATATTGGGAAGGAATTCATGGCTGGGAGGGTGGGGATGCCCTGGCCCAGGTTGCCCAGAGAAGCTGTGGCTGCCCCTGGATCCCTGGAAGTGTCCAAGGCCAGGCTGGACAGGGCTTGGAGCAACCTGGTCTAGTGGAAGGTGTCCCTGCCCCTGGCAGAGGGTGGAATGAGATGATTTTTCAGGTCCCTTCCAAGGCAAACCATTCCAGGATTCTGTGATCCTATGATTCTGTGTGAAGGAATGTCCTGGGAATGCAGCCCTCCAGGGTTCTGTGGTGGAAGCAAGCACTCAGTCCCTCTTTTCCGTGCTTCCCATGCCTGCTTGGTCTCCTTTGCCCTTGCAGAGGAGGGATGGGGCAGCCACAGCTTCTCTGGGCAAACTGTGCTGGGGCCTCCCCACCCTCCCAGCCAAGAATTCCTTCCCAATCTCCCACCTAATCCCACCCTCTGGCTCAGTGGTGCATGAGAGGATCATAGAATAGAGTCACAGAATGGTTTGGGTTGGAAGGGACCTTCAAATCCCATCTCATTCCACCCCCTGCCATGGGCAGGGACACCTTCCAATATCCCAGGTTGCTCCAAGCCCCGCCCAACCCGGCCTGAAAATATTTTCCATACTAACTGTGCATTAATCCTTCTCTTTCTGCTTTCCAGGCACTCCCCTGAGCACAGAACCACAACTATTCCACCCCAAAAGCTGCTGACAGAGGCAGGGAGAGGATCAGTGTTGAGAGAACACCTTCACTGGGAAGCACCCACCTCCTTTCCGTGGGATTCCACCCCTGAGCCTCCCTGAGCTCCTGGAATACATCAAAGCCTGGTGCAAAGCGGATGATGCCAATTAGGCTTTTCTTTAATGAGCTTTTCATGTGCTGCCTTCCCACTCAGAGGAGGGAGGGGTCTTGAAGCCTCCTTGGTCCCTGCTGAAGTTGGGTGTGAGTCAGACTCTGGCAGGGCCTCAACACCACCATGGCTGCCTTGGCCTGGCAACACTTTGCAGCAGCCTGGAGAGGATTTTAATCTTTACAAAGTTTCAGTGCAAGGATCATCCAGTCCAACCCCTGGCCCTGCCCAGGACACCACAGCAATTCTCCCCTGTGCCCCAGAGGATCATCCAAACCCTCCTGGAGCTCTGGTAGCCTTGGGGCCGTGCCCACTGCCCTGGGGAGCCTGGGCAGTGCCAACCACCCTCTGGGCGAAGAACCTTTCCCTAAAATCCAACCTGACCCTGCCCTGACACAGCTCCAGTCATTCCCTGGGTGCTGTCCCTGGTCCCCCCAGAGCAGAGCTCAGGGCCTCCCCCTCCTCTTCCTCTCATGAGGAAGTTGCACCTGCACTGAGGTCTCCCCTCAATCTCCTCTTCTCCACCTGAACACAACAAATGCCCCTCAAGGTCCCTCCTCATCCTTGTGGCCACCTTTGGACCCAAGTGCCTTTTCCTTCCCTGGTCTGAGAACACAAGACAGAGCTGCTCCACTGAATCCTAAACCTTTGGCCATTCCCTTGAAGGAAAACCAATTAAAACTGTGGGAAACCCAACCAGTTTGTTCCTGATGTGGGTCCTTTATGTGAGTGCCCAATATTTTACGAGGGGCTGAGTCGATTTTAGGGCTGCCCATGGGGCAGGTGCCTGCAAAGCCTTTGCTGCTGATGCAGGACCTGTGCAGGAACAGAGCTGCTGGTCCTACTTGTTTCATCCCACCTTCCCTTGTGCAACAACCCAAATTCCTTAACGAAAAAAAATTACAAGCCAACCCCAAACCGAAGCGAGAACAGCAAGAAAACCTCTGCAAACGCTTCCTGAGGATTTTATGAGCTAAAAATTTCTTCTTGCTCTGTTCCAAGAGGAGGACATCAATTCCTGTGCAGCAGCAGAAGAACTTGGTACCTGTCAACCCCACAGGTTAACCCTTCCCTCCCATCCCACTGCCAAGGATGAGCTTCTCCCACCGAGCCACTCATGTCTCTTTAGCACTGACTTGAAGCTGCCCAGCTTAACCCAGCTCAGAATAATCTGTAATGCTAATTAAAAAGAATGATGACTTATTTAGTTATTCCAGTCTGTTTCCTGGGGGCATTTTGGCAGGCTCAGGCACGAGGGAACTGATCCATGTGCTGTTACTAAATCCCTGTTGCCTGGATCAGTCCAGCCTGCGCCCTCAGAAGGTGGTTGTGCAGCCAATATTTAGGCACCAAACTCTCAGATCATTCTCCCCCTGGAATCTTTGTCTGACAGCACCTTTTTTTTCCAGGGGGAAACGCACTCCCAGCCCCCCTCCCCCCCCAGCAATCCCATGGATAAGGAAGGGATGTACCTGTTACCTGCTTCTGCCAGTGGGTTGTGCCACTCCACTGTGCCAGAGCTGCAAACACCACCCAGCTCTGGCTCTGCCGCTCTCTGCTCTTTGCTCATCCATCTCAATTCTTCCCAGTGCCCGTTATCCAAGGAAAACTTCATCTCCAGCAATCCCATCGTCGGAGTTAAGGTTTCCAGGTGTGAAGTGCAGGGTCTTGTTCGTGGTGTCGAAGCTGAGAAATGCAAGGGGGTCACAGGTGAGTGCTTTGGCTGCTTAAAGAATCATCCTCAGAGGCATCAGCAGAAGCAGGTTTAATTTAAATCGAATAAAGTTCGATTTCAAGGCTCACTCTGCTACTACACAGATAAACACACAAAGAAAAATTGGATCAGAATCAATTTAAAATGATCTGAATGAAGGCCTGGGATGCAAAAGGTTAAGAGTGCAGAGGGTGAGGGAGACCCTCGTGGGGTCGTGAGCTTCAGGGTGGACCCCCCCCTTATTAAATTCAGCCTCAGACTTGATCAATGGTTTGATGTCCAAAGGATTTAGCAGCACTTAATCACTGACTAATTTAACACTTGTAGCAAATTCTATTGAATCACTTTGTGAGCACAGCAGTGACTGAACTCCGGATCTGGCAATATTCCTGCTGCAGGAATACCCCTTAAAGCAATTCGCTCAAAAAAGGGTGTGGAAAGGTACAGACCTGGGAGAACCTGCCCCTAATTTCGGGGAAATACTCGCTTTGCATCTCTCAGCTGCTGAAGGGTTGAGCCTTGAGGACTGGGGGTGTCAGCCCAGGTCCCATCACCAGCTTTTGGTGGTGGCTCTCCAGGTATCACAAACTTGAGAGTTTAATATCCCAGATTCTTATCCCAGAATGTTCTGAGGTGGAAGGGACCCACGAGGATCCTCGAGTCCAACTCTTAAGTGAATGGGAATTCCCATATGGGAATCACACCTGCAACCTGGGTGTTTTTAGCACCAGCTCTCACCAGCTGAGCCAAGCTCAAGGTGTCCCATTCCGAGGGAAAATTCCAAGGTCCAGGAGGGCTCCAAGGGCCTCACATGGAACCACAGCTCATAGGGTTGTGAGATACCTGCCTTTAGTCATCTGTGAGTCTCCAGGATGATTCATGGCATGTTCCAAGGCTGTAGGAAAAGTCTCTCTCATTCCCTACCTTGGTGAGGCAACAGAAGCTCCTGGTACGGACGGTGCCGTCCTCGCCGGAGTCACGGATGAGTCATGGATAAGGCCGGGAGAAGCATCACCACTCAACTCATTACATAATGCTGAGGCCTGAGGGGAATTCCTGGAATCCTAGAGTGGCTCAAGGAATGGGGTGAAGGGCAAACCCACCACCACAAGGGGCTGAGAGAAGAAGAAGCAAAAGGACTCTATTCTTAGCTGGAAAACGTCTTTTAAAAGTGTGACAAAAGCTCATTTGGCTTTGAATATTAGGAAATAGTCATTATATGACCCACTTAGGCAGTGCCCCATTTTGTTCAAAATACTGATTTTTTAATCCTTAATTATCCCCCCCTTATAATAGAAGTTTGAGGGAATTTTATAGGCAGTGTTTTTTTCCCCCTCGGACTCTTTAGTCACTACTTTTTGTTTAAAAAGACAAAAGGTTTGTGGAGAAATGACACTTTAAATGTAAAACCTCTGAACTAATCTCTGGTTTTATAGTCAATTAGTTCAGTGAAATAGTGCAGCACATTACCATGTGCTATATATATATATATATATATATATATATGGTTGTGCTTGAAAGACACTTGCTTGGAGGCCACGGACTTGCTTTTTCCAGTGATCTGGGACAACACTGAAGATGTCCAAGTGACCTTTCCTGAGGGCACAAGGGTTGTGGGAGAGTCACCACCAAATCCTGAGCCCATGGGCTGCCACGTCCCCTCCCTTTTATTCATTTCTTGGCCCTCTCTAAATATCTCTACATTTTAATTACAAACCAGATCTCCAGAACCACCAAGCTCTTTGCTCAGCAAGACCCTCCAGTGCTGCAAAACCCCAAAATTTGGAAACCTGACTTGGTATTCTGTGTGCTTGAAAGGAAAAGCTGCTCCTCTTTGGTTTGATAAGGAGCAGGGTGGAACACACTGTTTGCTGGTTTTAATACATCCAGATGAAAAGCACTCCCTGACATTTTCTTCCCTAAACTCAGCGGCTTAATATTCAGCAATCTTGCCCCTTCATTATGTTAAATGCCTTTTAAAAAGTAACCAGAGCTGTGTGGAGGAGGCCCACTGGCATACAAAATGGCTCCTTCTCCATAAAAATGCAAATGAAGCCTCTGGAAGCGGAGGTCTTGCTCGTTTGTGTAGAAAATAAATAAATAAAAAGGGTTTCAAACAGAGCCTGGAGGAAACTCTGCTCGCAACAGGATGTTCAGTGATGTCAGCAGCCCAATAATATTATTTCTCAGCTCTCTCCCAAGTGTTCAGTTCTGTTTTTAACCCTAAATTGCCACCATGACTCAGCTGAGTCTCCTGTCAGGTCCCTGCTTTTCCAGGACCTTCATGAATGGCGTGGAAAAGAAAGGGTTTTCAGGTGAATGATCATCCAAAAATATCTATACACCCACACTGAGTGGTTACTTGTTCTTGGACGTGATTATCCTTTCTGGAGGATGTGTGTCCATTCCCACACGCAGGTGAGAAAAAAAAAAAAGAAACCAAAGAATATTGCAAGAACCTGAGAATTTTCCCAAGGATCTCACCTGGAAATGTGTGGATATTTCTATTTCCATCCATTGAAATGGTACAGTGGAAGGTGTCTCCTGGTCCAGTGGAAGGTGTCCCTGCCCATGGCAGAGGGTTGGAATGAGATGCTCTTTAAGGTGCCTTCCAACCCAAGCCATTCTGGGATTCTCTGATTCTATAAATAGCATCACTACTGGGCTCTGCTTCTGCTCCCTGTGAGCAGCAGGATATTCCAAACATTCCAAAAGGCAGGAGAAAGGCACTAAAAGAAATTATTTACTTTTCCATTTGTTTGGGGTGATTTTCTTATGCCAGATATTCTTCCCTGCAGTAACCTCTATTTTCCCATGGAGGAGGAGTTGAGTTAAATCCCAAAACCTTGTGATGCTCCAGAGTTTTCCCACAGCACTGGGATGTGGCTGCTCTGGGGGTTGTGTGAGGAGCTGGAATATTTTGGTGCTGCTGAGGTGTCTTGTAGATGTGAAATATGGCCCTTGAACAAAGGCAGAATTCTATGGAAACCCACAGAGCTGCAGTTTTGTTGATTTTATTCATTCCTGGAGGGAATGGGGCCTCACTGAACCTTCTTTGTGTTTGCCCAGGACACCAGAGGACCCCAAGCACAGGAGCTGGGTCACATTGAGCCCAGGTGACATTCACAACAGGTTTGGGACCAGAAATTGCGTCTGCAGTGATGCTGAGAGTCACACTGTTGGCAAAACCTTTGGATCATCTCCTCAGACCATTGGCAGTAAATCAGCTGTTACAATATTCCACAGAAACCTCTTCCAATGCTGGGGACATTGGACTACCAGTGGGAGAGCCTTGGGCAGGTTTGGCAGACTCAACCCTGCAGATGCCACTCCCAGCATTTATCCACGTTGTGGACAGGCCCATCCTTCCATCTGCTGCTTCCAATTTATAGCCTTTATTACGCTTTTTTGGGTGTAATTTCTGTGAAGATTCAACACCCCGTGCCAGGATTTCTCCAGTTGTAACTTTTGCAACACTTCTTGTTCTTGCTTATTTGTGCTTGGGCTCAGTCAGGCAGGAGCCACCACGCCAAGGTGTCTGCCACAGTAATTGTCTGGGCTCCCTTCCAGCTTTGGATCGTATTTCTGGAGGCACTTTGAGAATCCCAAGAGCCACAGAGGAGTTTTGCAGTGACTTCCCAGCCGGACTGTGCCCGGGGTTTTGAGGACCTGTGGTCCTGTCTCGGTGGCTGGTGTGGGGTTGTGCTGGGGCAGCTCTGTGGGTTTGGGATCAGGGGGATGTGGAGAAGGTGGGGGACTCCCAGTGAGCAATTCCACGCTGCTGTTCAGCTTTTCCTTCCAGAGGAGGCCACCAAGATGATTGTGGGAATGGAGCACCTCTCCTATGGGGAGATGCTGAGAGAGCTGGGATTGTTCGGCCTGGAGAAGAGAAGGATCCAGGGAGAGCTGAGAGCCCCTTCCAGGGCCTAAAGGGGCTCCAGGAGAGCTGGAGAAGGACTGGGGACAAGGGATGGAGGGACAGGACACAGGGAATGGCTTCAAAGTGAAAGAAAATAGGTTTAGATTGGATATTAGGAAGAAATTCTTGGGAGGGAGGGTGGGGATGCCCTGGCCCAGGTTGCCCAGAGAAGCTGTGGCTGCCCCTGGATCCCTGGAAGAGTCCAAGGCCAGGTTGGAGCAACCTGGACTAGTGGGGGGTGTCCCTGCCCGTGGCAGGGGGTTTGGAATGAGATGAGCTTTAAGATCCCTTCCAACCCAAACCATTCTGTGATTCTGGTCTCACCCCAGTGGAAAGCCAAGTGATGGGGATGGATTTCCTCCCTGAGCAGTTTTTGGAGCTCATCAGTGGGGTTGTGTCATCACTGCATTTGTGACATATTTCATTGTCATTCATCTTCAGGCTTTTATTTGCTTGAAGCAGATATTGCTGAGGATTTCAAATTGCTTTGTAAGGCACTGGTTCACTTCAGTGGTGCTTGTTTTAGTTGCTTGAGCACCATGTACAGCCTCAAGCTCTGACACCCCTGCAGTGAGTCCTGGGGATGCTGATCCAGAGGACAACAGCCCTTGGAGGTGACCTGGGAGAGAAGGACTGGCCAGGAGAGTGTCTGGAGTGAAAATATCCAAATTTATGCTGCAGAATATGAAAATTCTTCCATGCTGTTAGCCAGGATCCATCTGGAGCCTTCTATTTAGAGGATTGTTTTGTTCCAGTCTTTGCTCCCATTGCTTTTCATCAATGCCAGGTGAAAAACATCCTTTTTTTTTGGATGTTCTTGAGATCCTTGCATGTCCCAGAACTGCCCACTGCTCGTTTGACTTTCATCACAAAGGAAACTGCACAGCAAGCCCTTGATCTGTTATTTCAGTGCTTTTTTTCTGATGTTTGGTTCAATACCCTCTTCAGACCTTTGATGGTACAATAAGTCACCAAAAGCCCTCACGCTCAGCAGGTTTCTGTGTCCGTTACCACAGCAGAGAAAACTTATGTGTTCCAAGAGTTTAGGTTGGGTCTGTGTTCCCTGTTTCCCTTCACAAAGGTGTTGTTTTCCAAATACGTGTTTAATCCTGGTGTTTCATCTTTCACTGTCTTCCCATCGATGGGAATATACAGCACAGACCCAGAGTGAGAGCAGCCCTGCACAGGTTTTATGTAGAAAACTTGGAGGTACAGCCCTCTGAAATCTGTTTATTATAGATGCAACCAGAAATATTTTGAGTTGGAGGGATCCAGTCCAACTCCTGGCCCTGCACAGACACCCCAGCAATCCCACCCTGTCCCTGAGAGGATCATCCAAACCCTCCTGGAGCTCTGGCAGCCTTGGGGCCGTGCCCACTGCCCTGGGGAGCCTGGGCAGTGCCAACCACCCTCGGGGGGAAGAACTTCAGTTACTCTTAAATTATACTGGATATAAATATTTGGATTCTCATTTTTTGTGGAGAACTATCACAGAGAACATCCAATACCACAGAGAAGCTGTGGCTGTCCCATCCCTGGAAGTGTTTAAACAGGTTGGACGGGGCTTGGAGCAACCTGGGCTAGTGGAAGGTGTCCCTGCCCATGGCAGGGGGTGCAATGAGAGGGGCTTGAAGGTCCCTTCCAACCCAAACCAGTCTGGGATTCCTCCTCCACCTGCCAAGGTGGGTGTTTTAGGAGCTCTCAATCCTGGGTTGGCTCCAGAATCAACTTCCCAGAATCCCAGAACCTGCTGAGCTGGAAGGGACCCCCAAGGCCCACCCAGTCCAACCCTCAGCTCTGCCCAGGCCCATCCCCAAGAGTCCCCCCTGTGCCCCAGAGGATCATCCAAACCCTCCTGGAGCTCTGGCAGCCTTGGGGCCGTGCCCACTGCCCTGGGGAGCCTGGGCAGTGCCAACCACCCTCGGGGGGAAGAACCTTTCCCTGAGATCCAATCTAACCCTGCCCTGGCACTATTTCGTGCTGATCTGACTTTGTGCACTCTGGTTCAACACCCAAAAAATAGGAAAAACTGTCAGCAGCAGGGTACAGCAGGGCACAGGAGGTTGTGTGACGTGGGAGAGACTGATCCCACAAGGAGTAAATCCATATAAAACCAGTCCTCATGAGCTGTTTGGCTCAGTGCAAAGCTTGTTTACTCCAAATGTGTTATAGCTGAGCCTTTGCACAGGTCAGCAGCTCTGCAGCTTTACAGCAGGAAGGAGGAAAAGTGCCAAAGGCAAAGAATTATGTGGAATAGTCCCTTGTGAGCTGGGGGTTTATTAGTGAGGCTGTGCCAGAGATGCCCCTTGGGCCAAAGGGCTCCTTGGATCTGGTGTTGTGCAGTTCTGTGGGAAAAGCTGAGCCTTGAAGGGTTTATGCTCTGCTGGAGACTCATCTCCAGGTGCATTAAAGGTGGAGTTACTCAGAACAGCTGAATTTCACAGAATCCCAGAATATCCTGAGTTGGAAGGAATCATCCAGTCCAGCTCCTAGACCTGCCCAGGCCCACCCCCAAGAGTCCCCCCCTGTGTCCCAGAGGATCATCCAAACCCTCCTGGAGCTCTGGCAGCCTTGGGGCCGTGCCCACTGCCCTGGGGAGCCTGGTCAGTGCCAACCACCCTCTTGGGGAAGAACCTTGTCCTGAGATCCAACCTGACCCTGCCCTGGCACAACTAAGGGTGCACTTGATCCTCTCATCAATAAAGATCTCAAACAGGACCGGCCCCAGTGCTGAGCTTGGGGAGCACCACTTGTGACCAACCACCAGCTGGATGTGATTCCATCCCCATCACTCTCCGGGCTCCACCATCAGCCAGTTTTCTCCCCAGTGAAGGGGACATCCACCCAAGGCAGGAAAAGCCAGTTTCTCCAGGAGGGTGCTGCAGGAAACAGCATAAAATGCTTTACTAAAGTCCACCCAGACACATCCACAGCCTTTCCCTTATCCACTGCACGGGTCACCTTGTCACAGAAGGAGATCAGGTTGGTCAGGCAGGACCTTTCCTAAACCCAGGCTGGCTGGGGCGGATCCTGAGATTGATCCCCTGGTTGTCCTGTACGTGCCGTGTGATGGCACCAAGAGGATCTGCTCCACGGCTTTCCCCGGCACCAAGGTCAGGCTGACAGGCCTGGAGTTCCCCAAATCCTCCTTCCAGCCCCTCTGGTGGGTGGGAGTCACGTCTGTGACCCTGCAGAGGCCTGGGAGCTGCCCAGGGAACCACAGCTGCTGGGGAATGATGGAAAAAGGCTCCCTCAGCACGCTTGGGTGGAGCCCATCCAGCCCTGTGTGTATCCAAGTGCTGTAGCAGGTCCCTGACCATTTTCCCTTGGATTTTAGGGGCTTCATTCTGCTCCCTGTCCCACTTCCCAGCTCTGGATACCTGGAAAACAAGTAGTTTTGCTGCCAAGACTGAGGCAAAGAAGTCCTTAAGCACCTCAGCCTTCTCCTCATCCTTTATCACCATATTTCCACCCACATCCCACAAAGGATGGAGATTCTCCATAGCCCTCCTTTCACCGCTATTGGATTTACAGAAACATTTTTCTTGTCTTTTACAACAGCAGATTAAGTTCTAGTTGGGTTTTGGCCCGAGAAGAAAGATGATCACGGCCTATCAAGTTTTTTCCAAGGTACTTTGAACAAAATAATTGAGCAGGAAAACCTCCGGGGCCTTCATTTCTCGAAATATTAAAATTGTAATGTAAATTATCTCGTGCCTGGAGCAAAAAACTTATAAAATGTCAGGGTTGTCATGGTTTTAAATACACAAGCAGTCAATGCTTTGTCAACTCACATTGGAATTTTAGTCATCCAGATAAATTGTTGCTTCACACAGACACACACATAGGGCTGGTGGTGTGGTGTTTTTTTTTTTGGAAACAGTAATGAACTTGCTCCTCAAAGGGTATTGAAGAGACCTGCAATTCCTGGCTTTCAGAAGCATCCCCAAAGGGAGCCAGATAATATCTTCAGAGCAAATCCACCTGAGTGTGGGGAGCTTATTTATGGGATGAGATTTGACTGTGCAAAATGATTTCTGCCACTGCATCCATTTATATTTTTGTCTTGGTGTTACTAATGGATACAGCAGCAGACCGTGAGGGAGGAACATTAAAGAAGCAGGGACTGGCTTGATCCAAATCATAGAACTCTAAAAAAAAAAATTCAATTGGGAGCAAACCTTTGAATACAAAACTTAGCTCGGGTTGGGTTGTGATTCAAATGGTGCATCCTTTGCAAATAAACCATCCCACCTCTTCCTGAAGGGGTGGTGGGTCCAGGCTCCAGGGCTGGATCCCAGGGGATCCCTGGGATGCTGGGTGGGATTTTGCAGCCCATGAGATGGGATAATTTGGTGCTGCTGCTGCAGTAAATAGTCATTTACTGAATCCCAAAAACCCACAGGGAAAATGGGATGAGCCGTGCCTGGCTCAGCACACCCTCAGCACATTCTGAGGGGTAGCCCTGGGGTAGCTCAAAGGTATTTTCTTCTTCAGACTGTGGCTGGAAGAGCAGCAGCTCCCAGAGGGGATTTATGTGGCTGTAATTAATTTAATGTGGATTTACAGTCCTTACAGATACTTTATCCCTGCTGATAGAGAGTTTCCCTTCAGCCCTGGGAAGAGGTGGCTCTGGGAAGATCTCTTTGTGGCCTCTCAGTACTTGAAGGGTCTTATAAAAAAAGGGAGAGTGACTTTTTCCTTGGGAAAAGGGGGAATGGTTTCAAACCAAAAAAGGAGAGATTTAGATTGGATATTGTGAAGAAATTCCTGATTGTGAGGATGAAGAGGCCCTGGCACAGGTTGCCCAGAGAAGCTGTGGCTGCCCCTGGATCCCTGGAAGTGTCCAAGGCCAGGTTGGACAGGGCTTGGAGCAACCTGGGCTAGTGGAAGGTGTCCCTGCCCACGGCAGGGATTTGGAATTGAGGTGGGCTTTAAAGTCCCTTCCAACCCAAACCATTCCATGATTCTATCACTCCTAGGATCTGATCCAGTACTTTTCTGGGAAGGACACGACATTCCTGCAAGGTGCAGGATGATTTTTCTTGCTTGTCCTCACCTTTGCCCTCTATTGGGTTTTTGCTTCCCAACTTCACTATCATAAACATCCATCTGACCACACTGAAGTGTCTTTGTTGTGTAGGGAGCCAGATGAACCTGGTTTATATTTTCTCTTTTGTTTAACTTCTCCCCTAATGAAATTCTGCATCCTGAGCTCTTTTGTTTGGCACCGCATCCATCCCGGCATTGTTCGTGCCTGTTTGTTTACGGCATCCCATCCAGAGCAATCAAAGGGCTAATTTAATCTGCCTTCCTTTGTGCTGCTGATTAAAAGGGAGCATGAGAGAGAGAGAAAGAGAGAGGGAGATGGCAGCACATGACCTCACTGATGCACAGTGGAGTGGCACAAAATGGGATTAATTCAGTTCTGCTCAAGGCCAAGCATGCCGAGATTTTCTTGTGCATCTCAGAGAGATGGAGCTGTGCTTTGAGGTGTTGGCTGTGGAGGAAGCTGAGACAGCTGGTTTAGTTTAAAAGTCCACTTTTAAGTGTCTAAGTGAAAGGAATGAATGACTGAAGATTGCAGGTGAAAAATCCTAGAACTGCTAAAAAGTGTACGGTTGGCAGACTGTGATGTAAGAATACTGTATGAGCCAAATGGTTGGATGCAGAAGCAGCGAAAAAGGAGACAGGAAAATCCAGACAAGTTTGTCATCAGGATGATAATGCAGCTGTGAGTCCACCCACAGACAAACCTGAAACCCCACACAGGGAAATGCAGGAAACACATGCCCACAAACAAAAGAAAATCACTGGCTGGGGTATTGCCCTAAGGTGATAAAACATTTATGTCAGGAGTGTTAACAGTTGCAAAACAGGGCAGATACTGACGGCAGATACATTTAAAAAATAAATAAATAGAAGAACATGTTTAAAAAGGAGACTAGACCTCCTAAACTGCAATAAAATCAGTTATACACCCCAAAACTTGTGAGGTGTCTTGGCAAGAGCAAACGAGGTGGGGCAGTGCCGGTCAGAGCAAAGTGCAGCAGAAAATGTTTCGAGAGCAATGCAAAGATTCCTGCACACTGATGCCTAAAATGAAATTCAGGGAGAAAAAAGAACTCTGAGAAAAATTAGTTTTGAAGGTGAGATAAGGAAAGGGTTTTAATTTGTGCCTAGGCATAAGTTCCCGTGTCTCAGATGTTACAATTTATAATACTGTTTGTCCAATCCCAGGTTTTGTCCACCCACTGGCTTTTGCCCTCCTCCACCCTCGAGGGTGGGGAACTCAGTTGAGGGTCTTTTTGGGACCCTTTCTTCATCAATCATCATCATCTTCAGAGCACAAAGGGTACATGGTCACCCAGAGTTTGACTGTGCTCTGAGGTTTAGGCCCAGGTACGAGTGTTCTCTAAACAAAATAGGCCTGCCTTGACAAGAGACTAAACATTTTCTAATGGAATTCAGGGGACAATTGATACGGGGAGCATGGAATGGGGCAATAGGGTTGGGGAATGTGTGTAGTTACTATGCTAAGGGCAAGGAAATAAAGGCTGCTGCTTCTAAGTCTACTTCTACTATATGACTACTTATAAAGCTTATAAAAATTAGGAAAATCAAAAAAACCTAGATGGACCTTAAGGCATCAACACGGAGAAGTTAATTAGCAATAAAACATAGGGTAGTTATCCACTAAAAAGCAGAGATATGCACAAATTCTGAAGGCATCCTTGTGTCATAAAGTCAATCCCATCCCTCAACTCCCAGCGATGGGACATCCCACCATCGGCTGGTAGTGCCCTGCCCGAGGCAATTCCACATCCAAGAGGGCCTGGATGCATCCCAAACCGTCCTTGCCTGATTCTTGCCCCAGGCAGCTCCTTCCTTGGAAGGTGCTGTTTAAACCTGCCCTCCCAGAGGCACAAATCCCCCCAGGGATTTTCCCGGCCGGATGATCCCGAGCGGGGCAGCGCCGACCCGTTCGCTCTCCCGTGTCGATGATTTCCCGAGCCAGCCCCGATTATTGTGTCAAAGAGAGCCAGTTTGTCCCTGGGCAGATTGACATGTGGCTCCTGGTGGCAGCAGCTTTCCCTGCAGTAATTGAAATGGTTGTTCTTGGTGTGCGTTGTCAGAAAATGACATTCCTGCTGATATCACGGGGGTGACTTATATTGGCTCCGGAGCTAAACGGATATTGTCAGGTCCAAGCTGACAAGCTGTTCTCTTCTTTCAGGAGGAAATCTCGTTATTTCCAGGGATAACAGGTGGCAACAAGCCCTGGGAAGCTCGGTGGGCTGCTCTGGGGGTGAAAGGGAGGAGGCGTGGAGGAAGGGGCTGGGCAAAAGTGAGTCTGAACCCTTTCCTTGCAGTGCAAAGGCAGATCAAAACTGGCTCGAGGGGTCCTGAGCACAGATAACCCACTGGAGGACTTTGGGGTGGTCCAGGTGATCCAGTCCTGCTGCAGCTGGGGGTGAGTGAAAGGGGTTTGCTGCCCAAGCCTGTTTGTGTTTCCAAAGAACTCTTCTTCCCTCACCTCCAGCTCTGCTGCTCTTTGTGAGCCCCATCGGGAGGAGATTTCCCTTGATTTGGGCACCCTCCAAAGCCATCAGGGAGGATCCCAGGAAAGGCTGTGGCATGATATGACTGTGACCACGTCCTCCTACACCACCAGTCCTTCTTAGTTCATCCTTTATCAGATTTTCTGGAGAAGCAGCAACATGGAAGAATGGACATAAGGTTTAACCTGTCTGAGGTTGCATTTTGCCCCATCTAAAAAATCCGAATGTTTTAGCCTCTCTCTCAAAGGATATTTGGAAAAATGTCAGACCCTTCTAATTCCAATCAAGCTGCTGTTTAAGGAATATTTTCTTTTGTGAATTGCTCACCAGATTTTATTGGAATGTCTGTGAGATGCTAGTCTGACTGTGGGCTGGTGAGACCCCACCTTGAACACGGGGTCCAACTCTGGAATCCTTGGCACAAAGGACATGGAGCTGTTGGAGCAAGTTTAGAGGAGGCCCCAGAGATGCTCCAAGGGCTGGGGATTTTCAGCCTGGAGAAGAGAAGTCTCCAGGGACACCTTAGACCCCGTTCCAGGGCCTAAAGGGGTTCCAGGAGAGCTGGAGAGGGACGTGGGACAAGGGATGGAGGGACAGGACACAGGGAATGGCTTTAAGGTGGAAAAGGGGAGATTTAGGTGGGATATTGGAAAGGAATTCCTGGCTGGGAGGGTGGGTAGGCCCTGGCCCAGGTTGCCCAGAGAAGCCATGGCTGCCCCTGGATCCCTGGAAGTGTCTAAGTCCAGGCTGGACGGGGCTTGGAGCAACCTGGGCTAGTGGAAGGTGTCCCTGCCTTGGCAGGGGGTTGGACTAGAAGACCTTTAATTTCCCTTCCAACCCAAACCATCCTATGATTCCATGAAACTTTTTATATTCTTTTTTTCTAAAATATCAAAACTTATTCTCAACCTCACCACTAAAAAGGACAGGAAAAAAAAAAAACAACCCTCGTACGTCACAAAATAATAAAAGTGGAACAACAATTCACAGAAGGTTTGTATTTTAATAAATTGAAATGAAGCAACTTGTCAGATCCTGCCAGTTGCTCTTGGGCCAACATCTATATTTCATTAGTTATTATTAAATGCCAGGGAAGGAAGTCAAGAGCAGGGAGACAGTGATATAATTTGGGACCGATGGTGATTTCTGTATTTTGATGCCTGGTGCCTTTATGAGAACAGACTGAACAGTGTGGTATAAACCCAGCCAAATAATATAGGAGGAGATGGCTGGAAAGAGTGAAGGGGCTGTGAGGTGCAGAGAGCTTTCAGTATCATTGCCAGCTTTCTTGCTCAAGAAGCAGTAAATCCAGGTGTAATGCTTTGCTGGGATGGACTACTTATGTTTCTTCCCCATTTTCTCTCCTCGGAGGCTCTCTCTGGGTCTGAGAGGGAATTAAGCATGTGAAAGCAGGGAAAAGTGCATCATCAGGGGGCAGAAATCATGTTTAGCACTTCAGGAAGAAAAGAGCAGCCTGGGAGGAGAGAAAATGATGGTGGAACAAGCTTGGGAAATAAAGCAGTTACGTGTCATGTGCTGAGCAGGCTCAAAGTGGGGCTGCTACAGAAACTGCTGGGCTTTTGTATTTTTCTTATTAATTCACATTCTTTTACCTGGAACACCACAGAGAGTGGGACCCATGGGGGAAATACACGTGATAAAAGACAAAAAAACCCCCTCCTAGAATCGCTATGGCTCCAGTTTCATGATAATTACAGATGATAACGAGCAAAGGGTGTAAAATAACCCCCACCTGGAGATGCCCACGTGGACTTGGAATTTGGTGCTACCAAGGAAATCACCCTGAAGGGCTTTTGTGCCTAAAACACAGGTGCCTCCTGGCCTGAGTCAGCCTGCTGGGAAGGGATAAATTGGTTTTAGGGCTTCCCTTTGTGTTTGGGCTTTGGTTTGGCTGTGGGGTGTTGTGTTTGAGCTGGAGGGGTGGGTTTTTCCAGGTTTGGTGCTCCTTGGGCGGACATGCTTCCTCCCCAGGGTGGGTTTTCTGCTTTTGGGATTGCTCAGAGGGGGAAATCAGGCAACTTTTTGCATCTTGGGAAGCTACAGAGCTGCTGGGAACCAAAGCTATGAGCAAGACTTTCACCTGTGGAGACACACGGTAGGAAAAATGGATTTATAAACCCTTTTTTCATTTTTGTTGTGGTTGATGCAGTTGCTTAGTGATTTTTTTTTTTCTTTAAGTGTTACATGTTGTCCCTAATATTCTGATAAACCTGCTTTTGATCATGAGGTTCCTTATAAAGAGATGTTCCAGGTGTCTGATTCAAAGCTGTGGTGGCCCTGAAGTGCTGCTGTGGGTGTTGTTTGATGCTCTGTGCAGAGTTGTTTGATGCTGTGCTGGTAGAAGTGATCTCAAGGGATGTTTAGGCTGGATATTAGGGAATATTTCTTTATAAAAAGGGTTGTCCAGCCCTGGCACAGCTGCCCAGGGCAGTGGTGGAGTCCCCATCCCTGGAGGGGTTTAAAAGCCACGTGGATGTGGCACTTGGGGAACAGTTGGACTGGATGGCCTTGGAGAGCTTTTCCAACCTTAATGATTGTGTGATTTTCAAGTGGAACGTGGAGGTTAAACCCTCCATCACTTGGTGATACCTCTGTTGTGTGGGTTGGTGCAACCACAGGCCTCTGGGTGTTGCAGAAAGGCCCCATCTGTGAGCAGGTTTATAATTTTGGGTGCCAAGCCGTGTTTTCCTTGAGCTGTAATTTCTGAGCTTTCAACTCAGATCATAGCCTGATTGTGATAATAACTTTATTTATCGTGCTTCCTCAAGCCCCTTATTCTGGGCACCACGATGCCTGGTGGCTGTACATCGCCACAGCTATTTAATTTAATTTATTCAAGATTTTTTCCAAGCAGTCTGAAGGCTTCTCTTCAAGTGTTCTTTCAAGCAGCAGCAGCAGCAGCAGCAGCACAAGCTCTCAATGCACAGGGTAAACGTGGACAAGTGTAAGGCTTACTCTGAATATGCTGTACCCAGTGAAAAAAGATTGGATATGCCCACTCAAGAGGATCTATTCTCCTGGTGTCTGCATTTCATGTCCTCCTGTAATGGAGGGCTGCAGTTACAGGCTTGAATGAGAGCAGAGATTTCCTGGCCAAACAAATCTCAGCAATTTTCTCACCGTGGCTGTTTATCTGAGGACAAGCTAAAATTAGATTTTTTTTTTTTTTTTTTGCTTCAATCGCCGCCTGAACTTTCTGTCTCCCTTTAGCTGCATCTTTTAAGAATTAGGGGATTGTTTAAAACAAAACCTGCATGATGCAGTAGGAGCTGCCCTTTTACTGTTTATCTTTTCTTGCCAAGTTGTGCTTTTGAAAAGTAGATTTTTTTTTTGTTTTTGGTGTATTTTTTTTTTTGTTTTTGGTGTATTTTTTGTCAGACTGATTCCAGCTACTGTGAGCCCCTCTGGGAGGACTCACTGGGCCACCCAGGAAGGATGATAAATCCTGAATTATGCTGGAATGTGGAGATGGATTGATGGCTCGGAGAGGCATTTAATGTGCCTGGGCTGCTTTGTTGGGATAATAGTTGGATATATGGTGGAAAGGGACTTTTAACAGGACAAGGGGAAGGGGTTCAAATGGAAAGAGTAGGTTTGGATGGGATATTGGGAAGGAATTCTTGGCTGGGAGGGTGGAGAGGCCCTGGCACAGGTTGTCCAGAGAAGCTGTGGCTGCCCCTGGATCCCTGGAAGTGTCCGAGGCCAGGTTGGAGCAACCTGGGCTAGTGGAAGGTGTCCCTGCCCATGGCAGGGGTGGAACAAGATGATCCTTATGGTCCCTTCCAACCCAGGCCATTCCATGATTCTATATGACTGGATAACAAGGGGAAGGCACGTTGGAGAGGCGGGGAGAGCAAATGGGAAAGGAAAATTTATAGGAATTTACACAAAAAGTGTTTTTTTTTCTGCAGTTCTACCTGCAGGGAAGGTGTTTGTTTGGAAAACAGCTGGCACAGCTCTTCTGTGCCAGGGCAAAGGGCAGAGCTTGGGCACCACAACCCTAAACCAGTGCAGGGGGAGTGGGACTTCACCTCATTTCAACCCATTGTCAGGTGTGTTCTGCACAACTTGGTTGCAGACGAAGGTCTGGCTCAGTGTGTCTGGGACAGGAGGGGAAAAGCCACTTTTCTTGGTCTGAGATTTGCAGCAGACACCTGGTTATAATTCCTATTTCTGCCAGGTGTGGCTGCAGAAATGCCTTTATCACATGGCTTTCCCCATCCTTGAGATCACCCCCTCGTTTGGCTGGCTAAGATTGACCCTCTATAACTGTGAGATTAAAAAACTGCTTGGCCTTGGAGATATATCCTGGCCAGAGCCAGCAGCTCACCCAAATCCTCTCTGGAGATCAGCTGGAACTGCTTTTCCCTTCACTCCACCCACTCCACGATGGGTCTTTGTGATGAGCCTTTATTCCCCACCCGATAACAACCTCCCTGCTCATCCCCCTGGTGCTCCAGCATCCCAAATGGATGCTTCCTTTGTGAAAGCTTCGCTATTTCGTGGGAGATATGAAATGCTTTGCTTATTTGCTTTTTTTTCCCCTGCTTTTTTTTCCCCCCTTTATTTCTTTGTTTTCTCCCCACATCAAAGCCGTGGTAATTCGGCGGCGAGGCTGCTCTATTATACATGACATCCTCCCCTGCTCACAGCAGGCTCTCTTCCCAAGCACTCTTCAATCCTAGGAAACAAGGGCACTCATCCCTTTCTAAAGCAGCCCCTCGTTCTCGCAGCAGAGATTTGTTTGATATAGTTCTGTGCTGGTTTGATGGATGGGGACTGTGTTCCTTCGTTGCAGGTCGCATATTTAATCAGCTGAGGAGGCTCAGCAAAACAGCTTCAGCATCTTTTCCCCTCGGTTGGAACATGTTTTGGAGGGAGGACGGGGTAATTTCAGGGTGATTTTGGGTTTATCCATAACTCTGCCGCCTTCCAGAGTGTGACTTCTCTCACCCCCTGTCTCATATCTCGACTTAACCCATCAAAAATCATCGCTGAAATATCTGGATTGCACCAGATATAAAAATATCTGGAATCCAGGTGCAGGTGCTTCCTGCCAAATCCAAGGCACGTAAAGGTTTCCACCCCTTTGTTCGTGAGGGTTGATAATTTTGGATTGTCAGAGCCCCAGGTTGGAGTTGTCAGAGGGCAGAGGTTCGGCCTCGTGAAAAGGATTTTGGAGGAGGGGGGGAGGGAATTTTGACATGTGGCCGCTTTGTCACTTAGGAATTAAAATGGGGAACTAAAAGGGCTTTACAGAGATGGAAAAGCAGCAATTTCTCAGTGACAAATACTCGGTTTATGGTGTGTCTTCTGAAAAATACTCGGTTTATGGTGTGTCTTCTGTCACTGATCCATTTTTCAAATGTCTTGTTACTAAATGTTTATTTTATAGATGCCATTTCCAAAGAATCAGCCTTCCCATCTCCTCTTTTCTTTTTTTTTTTTGGGAGTTTTTCTTTGTAACCAGGTTGGATGGAGCTCTGGGCAACCTGGAAGGTTCCCCTGCCCACGGCGGGGGGGGTGGAATGAGATGGTCTTTTTGGTCCCTTCCAACCCCAAAAATCCCGGAATTCTATGAAAACAGGGTTGCAAGCCTTGAAGAGAAACAAAAGGCAGGTCGTGTGGTGGGAAGTTAATTAGGTGTGGAGCTCCCTGAGTGTGTCAATGGCATTGATTGCCTGATGGCAACAACAATTCCAGGGCTTTCAATACCAGATTGAACTGGTGCTGCCCAGAAAGGACTGAGCTGTCATTGGAGAAGCCCAAGAAGAGCAGAGTGGGCAATAAATTATAGCACTCTGCTCCCACTGGCTGCTGGGCACTGGTAAACTGCTAATTTTAGTCTGACTTGCTAAGAGGACAATGGTGCTGACTGCTGTGTTCCTGGGTTTCAACCTGAAGTACTTTCCATTTACAAAAATAAGGATATATCGACTCGACCTGGAAGAATAAGTGTCTTCTGCTCTTTTAATCGGCTCCTCACACTCTTGCTTCTGCTATGGGGGGGGGGATTATTGTCTCTCCTTGGTTCCTTATGGCTTCCTAATTCCTACAGAATGCCCACATCTCCTCTTTGTGCCACAGCCACAGTCAGAGCATCACACAGCACTTCCCACTTGCAGGGATGATCTCTAATTATTGCCACTCTCGACTGTAGAAAAAAAAAAAAAAGAAAAAAAGGGGGTGGTTTGTTTTGTTCTGCTGGAGAAGGAACTTAATTATTGTTGTGCTCACAAGTGCCAGCACGTCCTACATGACAATAAGAGCTTCATTAGGGGATCTGTTTGTGGTGCAGGAGACGTTTTCCCTCTCCTCTGCCCGGGTAATAAAGTCGTTGAGCAAATAAACCTCGGCCCATTACGAAAATCAAACCTTCCAATTGACTCCACGTGCAGAGATGGCTCAAAATTCAGGGAACAAGCTCGGTCTTGGCAGGCTCACAATGGGATACACACTCTTTGTCGACTCATTTGATATGTGATTATCAGCTCTAATAATAATGCATAAATAAGCAATTAAAGAGGCTGAGCTTGGCATGGCCTTAAGACAGAAATACTGTGAGTAATCTGAGTCTTTTTAAAATGAGTTGTTTCGCTCTAATTTCTCTTCAATAGTCTTCAAATGAAGGGGTTGAGAGGTGGTGTGTGAAGCTGGAATGCTTTGGGTGCTTCCACAGCTCCAGTTACATCCTTAGGGATGATGGGACATGGAACTGAGATTAGAGGTGAGGAAAATCTCTGCAACTCCCTTTGCTTCTGGGGGGCAGATTCCTGTAGAGAATTGATCCTTAAAAGTTTATTCAGGGCTTTATTTTCTGTTTCATGCCTGTCAGGGGTGCAAATGGCACCAGTTTTGGTGCTGGGAGAGCTGGGACAAAATTTAGGGGTGTTGGTGCTTGATTTCCTCTGTCATGCAGTTTTGACACCTGTCCTTTAAAATCTTATTTTAAATCACTTTTGGACATCATTTGATTAGAGCATGTCCTGTGTTTTTACCTTTCCCCTGGTTTTTCCTTGGATCTTGGGAGTATTTGGGATACTGAGGTAATGTGGGCATGGTTGATCACCCCATCAGTATCTGGATCTCAAATGGGATCCCAACTGTGTGAGAGCATCCAAGGACTGGGCAGGCTGCTTGACTTTTTCCCAATTTTGTGTGATTCCCGGGATTATGGGGTCTTCCTCAGGAGTCTGGCTCCTGGGGAAGGCTGATGGGGTGGCTGATCTCGGCCTTGCACAGTAGATTTCCACCTTGGTTGTAGAAAAGCAGTTGGTTGGACTGTGATTGAATGACAACCGTGATAATAAAAATCCCTCTGTCCTGCTGCCACCACCTCCTCCATGGTTCTTCTCCCTGCTCCAGTAAAGCTCTGAAAAACCTGATGGGAAACTGGGACCCACTGGATAACAACACCACATCCCCCCCCAGGCTTGTATGATTTGGGGGATCTCAGGGCTCTGGAATATTTTTGAATTATCCTGAGAGGAACAGGTTTTCTGCTACTGTGTTTTTCAGACAAAAATATGTTCTAATATCAGACATCCACCTGTTTTTCCACATTTTCCATTTTGGATCTTCCTGCAGCCGAAAGAAGCTGGTGGGATGCTACTCCCTCCTTCCCAGTGCTGGTGTGGTGAAGGAGAACAGCCCAGAGCTGCTGCCACAGAGCACTGAGAGGGATTGATCAGAGAAACAAAAATGACATTACCAAAAAAAAAAAAAAGCTAAGCCAACCCTGAGAGTCATTATTAGCTGAGCTGTGTGAGGAGGGGATGGCTGGAAAGTGAAGTTCCTGATTGAGGTTTGCAGCTCTAATGCTGAGGCCAGGTTGAGTTTTAACAGAAACAGCTCAAATTATCCCAATCTTTCATCAGCCTCATATTAGGGCAGAGCTGAGAGATGCTGGTGCTTCATCTGGAACAAAAAGCACGTGGAATCCTCTGACATATTATTGACTCCGGGTACAACTTGGGTATTTTTAAAGAAAACCCTTTTAAAACTTCATTTATCGTGCTTTTGGGTTTGCCAGGGCCTGCTGGAGAGTTATATGTTCCTAGGACAGCAGAGCTCTGGTGGCACATCCCCCTAATTCATCCTTCCCAAATTGCATCCTGACGATGCGTCGCACGAATCCATCATCCCAAACAGAGCCTGCTGATCACCAGAGCTCTGGTGATGGATTTGGGGGAGCTCTGAGCAAGAGGCCACCCTTCTGGTGACAGATTAACAGCACAACCAGACTTGTTTGGCAAAAGTGGGTCGTGTGGAGCCCAGAACCTGGATTTCCTGGTGTGAGCAGGAAGGCAGCAGATGCATCTTTGGTTCCCGTGTATGTGGTGGTGACATAAGGACAGATGTGAGAGTAAAGCTGTTCTGAAGCCCACTCGTTCAGAGATGAGTGGATTTACCAGGTGAGCTGAAGTGCAGGGACTTAAATTCAGTTGGTGTTTGCTTGAGCTGGGTGTAAAACATGGGATAATAAACTTAAAGGCTGGTTTTCTTGTGGCTTGGAAAAAAAAACCCCAAGTGAATCTGGTGTTTGTGTTCAGTGGTCCTTCAGCCAGATGGTGCAGGAGGTGTTCAGGACTATAAAGCATTTAATTCAAGGTGTTAAAATTGATGTCCCATCCCTGGAAGTGTCAAAGACCATGCTGGATGGGACTTGGAGCATTCTGATATAGTGAAAG
Source organism: Lepidothrix coronata (assembly GCF_001604755.1). Taxonomy (NCBI): domain Eukaryota; kingdom Metazoa; phylum Chordata; class Aves; order Passeriformes; family Pipridae; genus Lepidothrix; species Lepidothrix coronata. The sequence continues at coordinate 1,819,738 of NW_016690299.1, read as the reverse complement.
GTGTCCCTGCCCACATCAGGGAGTTGGAACTAGATGGTCTTTAAGGTCCCTTCCAACCCATGTCATTCCACGATTCTGTAAGAATGGCTTTCTCTGTGTTATTCTGGTGGAAAGGAAGGACAAGGAATGTATCTCATGACCTTTAACTTTGAATATCCAGGAGCTCAGACCATGACCAGGACCTCATTTTCCTTGCAGGAATATCATGAAGGTCCTTCATGACAAAGTTTGGTCACAGGACAGTTTTAGTTTTCTTACTGTGGGATAATGCTTTGGATTGAGAAGCTTTTTATTGCTGAATGGGGAAATCCATGGTGGGCAAGGGAAGAGACCATGAGGAGACTTTTCTCAGAAGAAAGGAGTCTGTTGGATCTTTTTTTTCCTGACTTTAGCTGAACCCTGGTGTAGCTGGGAATGTCTCTGCTTTAGAGTTCATGGGTTTCATAATCTCAGTTGTCACAGGCTGTGGCAAGAGGTGTGTGACAACACATGTGGGGGCAGAGGGACCTGAACAGCTCGGTCCTGGCTCTCAGCTGGCTGTGTGTGAGCAGAGAGTCAAAAACCTGTCTTCCTACCTCAGAAAGGGGATGTCCCCAGCAGTGGGACATCCTGCTTGACTTGGCCTTGTCCTCTCTTGGGACAGTGTGCTCGAAGCCAACCAGGAGCTCCTGATCGCTTTGCCTAATTCTTCCTTCAGCTGCTCAGGCTTTTAGGGAATGCCAGTCCCTGTTTCTGCTCCTAGTCTGCATTTTACAGGACATATCAACCATCTCACGTTGCACCCTTTCTAGAAGAGTATCTTGGGTGAAAGGTGTGGTTTGCTGAAAGCACAATTTGAGCAGTCCCAGAAGAAAAGGACTATTTTTTTATTAATGTAATTCCTCCTTGAGACCCAGAGGGCTGGAGATGATGATGAGGGGGGCTGGAGATGATGATGAGGGGGCTGGAGATGATGATGAGGGGGCTGGAGATGATGATGAGGGGGCTGGAGA
>NW_016690299.1:1813927-1818324 GCF_001604755.1 Lepidothrix coronata | reverse complement strand
GATGAGGGGGGCTGGAGATGATGATGAGGGGGCTGGAGATGATGATGAGGGGGCTGGAGATGATGATGAGGGGGCTGGAGGTGAGGGGCTGTGTGTCTTCCTACCACATGTTCCACAAAGAGTGATGTTAATCCCAAGAGCAATTGGAAGCATCACCTGGCACAGGGAGACCCACGAGTCTGTTGAAGAGGCGATTCATGAAGTCCCTAAAAGTCGGGATTTATGAAATCCATAAAGCTCCAGTGGGGTTGGGTTTGGAAGATGCTTCTCTTACCCAACCAGAGCTTTCACCTCCCTTTGGTTTCGGCTTTGTGAGCTCTGGTGTGGGATAACCCAGGACCCAAGAGCTGGCAAAGGGCATCCCCGAGGGTGTGACCCCCAAAAACGTGTCACATCTGGACAGGGAGGGGCTCCAGGGCCATCCCACAGCAGTGCAGCCACCAAGGGACGGGAAGATCCTTTGGGAAGACTATTTGTGTTGGATCCACTTATTTTTCTCTTCAACTTCCCACTTGTGAGCCCTGCTGGTTTTTCCCACCTCAGCGAAGCTTTTTAGTTTCCGGAGATGATTTTTCTTAACTCTTTTACTACCTGAGAGCTGCCAGCAGAGATTTATTTTTTTTTTTTTCCCTTGTGGGCTCCAAACCGCTGGAAAACAGGAGCAGCAGAGGTGTGAAAAGTGCTTGATTTGATTGTGATGGAGTGTCTGTCAGGGAGGCACCACAATGCCCCGAGTCAGATCTATATTTCACCATTTCTGCAAAGTTCATGCCCTCACCTCCCGTCGTGGGCCGTAAATAACCTCGTGTGGGAGCGATGCTGCTTCTCCTTCCTCATCCTTCATGTCTCCCTGTGTGGGAATCTGTGTGATTCCCTGACTGAACAGGCTCTGGAAACACTTGAGGGGTGGGAAAAATGAGGCAAATAACACATATGCACCCAAAAAATAAGCATGGGCAGACCCCTCTTTTGGGAAGGTGTTTTGCTTTCCCCCTGCTTGAGCAGGAGGTGGGACAAGATGTTCCCAGTGTGTCCTTCCAGCCTCAGTGATCTCCCTGTGCACTTCATGGAATGTTTCTGATATTTTAGAAGTATAAGAAGGGTCATTTTAAACTAGAGAGATACAAGCCTGGAGAGGAGTGTCTACATTTTTACCCAAGTGGTGTTTTCTGTCCAGGCCTGAGTAGATTTTGAGGGAGTCCTGCAGGACATGAAGGGATGTTTGACCCAGTTTCTGTTTTATGGGAAGTGGGAGTTTAGGGCCAAGTTTTAAGTAAGGAGTGACAGGATGAGACAGTTTTTTTGGTTCTTGATGAAGGCTGAAGTGACTTTTTCAGCAGCCCAATGGCTTCCCAAAAACCATTTTCTTTTTTTCTAGGAAGAAACTCTTGACTGTGAGGCCCTGGCAGAGGTTGCCCAGAGAAGCTGTGGCTGCCCCTGGATCCCTGGAAGTGTTCCAGGCCGGGTTGGATGGGGCTTGGAGCAACCTGGGATAGGGGGAGATGTAATTTTGGGTTTGAAGCTGCTTCAGTTTTATTTTTAAGTATGAAATCCAGGATTGGAGCTCAAAATATTCAGCATATATTCCGTTTTAATTGCTGATAATCATTACAAATGGGCAGTGATGGGTGAAGCCAATGACCTTGGAGCATCCAAAGGTAAAAAGATTCAAGGCTCAGTTATCCCTTTCCCTCTGCTCTCCCTGGTACCTGGATACTTTCTGGTGCCATTTGAGATCCAGCCACAGCTGATGGACATGATCAGCCATGGGCATGTTACAGCAGTGCCCCAAATATTACCAAGATTTAGGTAAAAAAATTAGGGAAAGGGCAAAAATACAGGACGTGCTCTAATCAAATTATGTCCAAAAGCGATTTAAAATAAGATTTACAAGGACAAGTATTGAAACCATGACAGAGAAAGTTCCCCACCACCCCTAAATTTGCCATTTGCATCCCCGAGAGGCATCATAAGCAGAAAATAAACACCTGGTTAAACTTTTGAGGATCAATTCTCTACCCAGCAGAAATCAAGGGGAGCTGCAGAGATGTCCCTCACCTCTAATCTCAGTTCCATGTCCGTGTCCTGTCATCCCTGAGGACGTAACTGGAGCTGTGGAAGCACCCACAGCATTCCAGTTTCACATGAAATTAAGGCAGAATTCTGGTTTCTTCCTCAAAGAAACTTTTATGTGAGTTTTAGGACTGGAGGTGTTTGGTCAAAGGTTGAACTTGATGATTTTGGAGGTCTTTTCCAACCTGAACGAGTCTGTGAAAAGCAGATTTTTTTTGACACGCAAACATCAAAGGGATGAAAAGAACTTTAATTGACTCATATTTAAATAACCATGGAAAAAATGGTGCCCAACATAATTTTTTAATGAGTATATTCACCTGATTTTGGATATTTGTGCCAGGCAAAGGCTCCTGAAACATTTATAACCAGAAATCTGTGCCCTGTGTCACTGAATTCCACTGCTTGATTTGCTCGAATGCTTTGATGGCAGGAATTCTTTTGACAGGGAAGGATAACACAGGAGTTCAAACCCAGCACCTTGTCCTGGAAGTGAGGCCTTCTAATTCCAAGAATTCGAGTTGACAGATGGATCTGTACCACAGGAGCCCCCTGATTGCCTCTGAAATGCTTTCATGGCACCTGCAAAGTGGAAAAACCTCCCGGGGAACAGTTTTATCTAATTGTGACGAGGGTGATTATGAAATGCATCCATTACTGAGATTGCAGGGCCCTGTCAAAACAGGGATCCATTATCCCGGGAATGAGACGTGCACCAGGTACTGCTATTTTAGCAGACTCATTAGGCAACATAAACAGCTGAAAGGGAGAGAGGAGGGGATAAATATTGTGAGGGAATACAGGGAAATAATAAATATATGCTCCTATAAATTCGATATATTTTTGTGTACATATTACAGGGTCAGGGACAATTTTCCTTTCCAGCTTAGGTGTCTTTGCTGCACGGCAAAACTTACACGGTGATTTAATTAAACTCACTGAAACAGCACTTCAGAAATGGGTTTGTTAATTTTACACCATCTATGCCCGTAACAGTGATCCTGATTTTTTTAAATGTTAAAGGTTTCATAGGATTCTAGAACGGTGTGGATCAGAAGGGACATTAAAGATCATTTTATCCCAACCCCCTGCCGTGGGCAGGAACACCTTCCACTAGACCAGGTTGCTCAGGGTCCCGTCCAAAATTTCTGAGGGTCCCGTCCCATTTTCCTGGCAAAGACAACTTGAAAATTTCAATATTCCTTGTAGGAGCATGTGTTGTTTTACAGAACAGCAATGTTATTTCTAGAACAACATGCTCCAAGCGGGAACAAGTAAAAAAAAAACCCTGAAATATTTGACAGGCAGCTCACAAAATATGTGTATTAATAGAGGACAAATTGCTCGAGTTTTTTTTTCTAAGCGTGTGTGCACTTGTCACATTCTTGAAATAAATTTGTGGGTTAAAGCAATAGCTGTCACATGCAGGGTGCCAAAATCACTGTGATGGATAAGAAAACGGCGTCGGAGCCGGGAACTGGGAAAACATTTATCGGGATTAAACAATTCGACGCGGAACCGCCGGCAGAGCGCGAGGGGCCTGAAAGTTTCCTCCTGTCATTGGCAGTGACTTCAAAGGAAACACAGGAGAGAACAACCCCACCCCAGTGGTTGTCCTGCTGCTTCTCAGGCACATCCCGAAGATTTAAAGCCTCGGTGATGAGGCTCCGGTTGGAATTGCATTTCCATCCCGCGTTTACGGCGACGGGATATTGCCTGTTAAGCAAACAGCTTTTCAAACACTCTGAGCCCTTGAGACGCAATTCCCCCACTCCCATCCTAATTTCCATTGATCACTTTTATGACACGATCATTGTCCCGGGGAGATGCTGCCATTTGGGAATATAATAAGCTGTGAATTGCTAAGGAGGCGGCCGGAGGATGTCCGTGTGTGGTGATCCTTCAAAAGCAGGCTGGGAAGGGGTCGTTTGTCAGGTCTTTGCTGCAATGACCATTTTCTGCACTCAGATTTCAGCCACGAAGTCTCTTCTTTTATGGGATGTAATACTGAGGGGAGCTGCCTCAGTATTATATATGGGATGGAGCAGAGGTGGTGAGAACACGCTGTAGCTGGAAGGACGTTGTTTTGTCTCTCCCTGGAAGAGATTTGAGGTGGATGATAAATAACAATTGTATGTCAAATGCCACGATCAAAATGGAAAAGGTTTTAAATCCTGGAGTGCAGGTGACACTTTGACTGGGACATAGTTCTGGCTGTAATTGAGAAATTAATAGTGGAAAAAACAACTTTACCAGTGATTTTGAAGAGGTCTGAGTCCACAAACACGACTGGGAGCACTTAACAATCTTTCCATGTGGATAAA
>NW_016690299.1:1784205-1813386 GCF_001604755.1 Lepidothrix coronata | reverse complement strand
TTCGTGGTGCCACATCAATTTGCATTGATGGCATCTGGCCCGGTGACTATGGAAAGTTCAGCATAAGAAATGGGGAAAAAAAGAGCTGAATAATTCTTCAGGAAGCTGCCAGGGAGAAGCTCATGGTGTATTCAAAACAGTCGTTGACTAATTAGTGCTTTAAGTGATGCCAAAGCGTGTCCCGTTTGTTGGGATTAACGAGCGGCTCCTCGGTGGGTTTTCATCACTTGGGGCCTGGCAAACAGGCAGCAAAACGAAAACAATTCTGGGGAAATACATCTGAAAACGGTGATGTTTACAGCAAATACATAATTGGTTACAAACAGCCCGGGGTGGAGGTGTCACAGTGGCTGGTTTTAATCGGTTCCTACCCACGTCCTCCGTCCTGATGGATCTTTGGGACCGTCTCGCTGTGACCAGGACTAATTACACACCCCCCAGCCACGCATTGCTTTGGGTTAGAAACGTGTTTAGAGCGAGGGAATGCTGAGCCAGAGTTCAGCCTCGAGTTTTCCAGGGGCTCTGAGTCTGTCAAATTAGTGGGACAGAAATTCAGAAAGAGTTGCCTGAACCTTCTCTGGTTTCTCTGTAGCATCTTCTGCACTTCACTGGGCATCTCCATGGCCTTGATTTTCACCTTCTGTGCTGTTAATCCCTCTGGATTTGCTGGTTTTTTTCCTGTGCTGAGGCTTTGGGATGCTGGGGGGGGGTGCTGCTCAGGCCTTGGGCCTAGAAGATAGCAGATTTTATGTATTACTTAAAAAATATTTAAAATTCTCTGTGTGAAAATATGCAGCGTGTATATATCTGGCAAAGAAGATATGTGTTCTTATTATATGTGTATTCTTTGCTTGATCAGGACCTCAAGCAAAAAGTTTATCAGTAAGGGGTGATAGGATGGAATTAACTCCATAACTTCCTGGATAAGGCTGGTTTAAAATAAGGTCTGGGATTAAGAGCAGATTAAGTGCAGCACCATTGATTGTAACACATCCCAGTGAGCCACAGGGCTCAGAGCTTGCTGTTTTAATATAATAAAACATAAAAAGATGGAATACTTCAAGATCACTTTTAGGGCCAAGCTAATTTAGGTCACCTCTTTCCTTTAAATGAGCTGGAAAAAAAGGGCATTGATTTCACATAATCCTTCCACAGAGCAGATAAAGGGCTTTGTTTTAGGGAGATTAAAAGCTATTAATACTCAGGTTAACAAGTGGTCAAAGGACAAATCTTTACCCAGAGTTTTAAGCAGCAAGAGATGTTCAGGCAGCACCCAGAGCTCCTGGCAGACAAGGGAGGAGGAAAGTGCCTTGGACAGTAAGAAGGGAAAAAATAGCCACAAAAAGTCTGGGATTGGGCTTTGTTTCCTTAATCTGGATGCAGCAGTTTGACCAAATTATCCCTGGAAGTGTCCAAGGCCAGGCTGGACGGGGCTTGGAGCATCCTGGGCTAGTGGAAGGTGTCCCTGCCCATGGCACGGGGTGGAATGAGATGGGATTTAAGGTCCCTTCCAACCCAAATCATTCTGGGATTTCAAGACTGGGGTTTAGGGTGACTGTTGTTGGCAGGAGTTGAGTCCTTCCCCTTTCTCCTATTCTTTTTCTTTCACCTGAAAGTGTTTAGTAAACTTTTACTGAAGTGTTTCCGTACATTCAAGTTCAATTCCTCAATAGTTTCCAACTCCATCCTTTGTCGAGTTTTTCTGTTCTCTAGAAATCATTTTCCTACTTCTAGTCAGCAAATGAGCAAATAATTTAATTTCCAAGAATCAGTGAGCATGGAGAAATCATGATCTGACTAATTTAAGCTCTTCAGTGCCACGAGAACTCTTTTTTTTTCCCACCCAAATCGAATGCAAATCCTCGGTGAGACAGAGCTAAAATGCTTGGATGGGTCTAGAAATTGCAAAATAAGAATATGTGCAACAAAACAATGACATGCTCATGGATTGAAACCCCTCCCTGCTGAATAAACCACACGGTTTATGACAAAAGAGGAAAGGACTAGTCTGGCTTTTCAATTAAGTCTTTTCTCTCAAGACAGATGTTGATTTGTGCCACCTGAGAAGATGCAGGAAGAAGGGAATATGTGTGAAATCCTCCTGAGCTTTCCCATAAATCCCCCATTTTTGGCAGCACAGTGGATTCATATTTGAGTCTTTGGTTTGGAGGTCAGTGGGTTGAAACAGGAGCTGCTCAAAAAGAAGTTACAAATTCACTTTTTTTTTTCCTTTTTTTGTCTTTAAAGGATGTTTTTATTTATTATGTTCTCAAGTCAAGATTTATTTATATACGAGACCACCACAGGTAAATGTTCTTTGAGTTTCTCTGTTTGCCAGGACCAGGGGACTGGAATTTTGGGTGCCTGCAAAAAGGCAGGACAACCAGTGAGGAAGAAAGCTCGAGAGGGATTTTGGATGAGTCTGGAGGGGCAGGACAAGGGGGAATGGCTTTCCACTGCCAGAGGGCAGGGATAGATGGGATACTGGGAAGGAATTCTTGACTGGGAGGGTGGGAGGCCCTGGCACAGGTTGCCCAGAGAAGCTGTGGCTGGTCCTGGATCCCTGGAAGTGTCCAAGGCCAGCTTGGATCAACCTGAGATCGTGGAAGGTGTTCCTGCCCATGGCAGGGGGTGGGAACAAGATGGACTTTAAAGTCCCTCCCAACCCAAACCCTTCTGGAATTCTGTGTTTAGTGTGCAGGATAATCCAATTAAAGGCATCTTAGATTAATAATCCAGTTAACAGGCTTAGATCCAGGAGAAGAAACTCAGAACATTATCCTTGATTTTTGCCTTAGTTCCATCTCCTTCGGGTGCTCTTTTCCCTCTCCTTTCCTCAGTAAAATCCACCTGGCTTTGGGGGGAGCTCTGCTCGGGGGAAGGTTCTGCTTTGAGATGGGTTTTGAGCTCAGGGTTTTGCTGTTTGGCAAAGCTGACTCTTCTTTGGAGACTTTTGAATTTGGAAGTGATGATGAGAGAGGGTTTGGGTGTGTGAGAGACAAATTAGCTGGGATTGTTCAGCCTGGAGAAGGGAAAGCTCCAGTGAGATCATGGAGCCCCTTCCAAGGCCTAAAGGGGCTCCAGGAGAGCTGGAGAGGGACTGGAGACAAAGGATGGAGGGACAGGACACAGGGAATGGCTTCCCACTGGCACAGGGCAGGGATAGATGGGATATTGGGAAGGAATTCCTGGCTGGGAGGGTGGTGAGACCCTGGTACAGGTTTTCCAGAGAAGCTGTGGCTGGTCCTGGATCTCTGGAAGTGTCCAAGGCCAGGTTGGAGCAACCTGGGCTGGTGGAAGGTGTCCCTGCCCATGGCAGGGGGTGACACTGGATGAACTTTGAAGGTCCTTTCCAACCCCAACCATTCTCTCCATCACGAGATATGGTGATAATGGCTTAAAAAATCTCCAGTTTTCAGGCTGCAACAGGGAAAGGGACTGAGAAACCTCGTGGTATCAACCAAAACCATGTAATAAATGCTAAAAAAACCCCACATGATGTTTAAAAACCCGATGCCACCAAGAGCAGACGTTTTGTACCCGAAGCAAATCTCGCTCCCCCTCCAACCTCCCACCCCTGGGCTGCGGGACTGGCAGTGGTGCTAATTGGAGTGGGGTGTTTTACAAGGGTTATTTATCCCCTCACACTTCCCACTTTATTGCCTGCAGAGCTCAGAGTGTTCTCTGGGATAATGAAGCTCCATATTTTTGGCCCTCGTGGCGTCCCATTACTCCGAGCCGCCGGTGTGGGTGAGGGACAGGGAGCTGACAGTTTTATTCATTGACTACTGTTAAATACTCATATTCTGTGTGGAGCCATAATGTGTGTTATACTTTGGATAATGGGCTGTAAATAATAACAAAATCTAGTCCCCAAATGCCCTCAGAGGTGACATTAAATTTCATGAAGATATATTTGAAAGCCAGGCAGAAATAACTTCCACGAGACAGGCCTAATTTCCAGCCTCCATTTCTAAATATTGCCTATTAGGATCTGTGGCCTCTGCAGGTTTTCATTTGGAGTCAAGGATGATAAATGAAATTTCTTTTTAAGAAGATCAGCTCACCAGACAAGACCCAAGGCCTCCCCATGGTATTTTTTTACCTGGAAGCCCCCTTTTTTTACCTGCCCACCTCCCTCATCCCAGCACAGAAAAAAAGCAGGAGCTTTTCACGCCAGGAGAGGGGCAAAGGATGCAAATTGAACCTGAGAAGAACTTTTTTTACCCCTTAAACGTTGGTGGGCATTTACTACCCATTCTCAAAGTCACTAACAGTGTAACAGGTCTCATATCTACCCAGTTAGAAAAACCCTGACCTTGCTGACCTGATGACAAAATTCCTCCTGGATCTGCTGGGTTTGAGACTTTAAATATTTCATGTTCAAATATTAATAGAGAGTATGCAATATATTGAAATGTTTTGAGAGTTAAATTGTTCAGAATTAAAATGGTTAGAGTGTACAATAACATTCAAATTTTGCCCATTTAAAGTTTCTCCTGCACACACAGACATGTATGACCATATATATGGATTTGGACACACACAAACACCCTTTGCCCACTGTTTTTTCTCTCCCCCTGTCCTGGGGTAGAATATCTGCCCCCTAAATCCTTGTGCCAAACACTTCTTTACTTGTCTTTTCCTAGTGAACTGTGTCTCCCTGGAGCACATCTCAGGAATTCCCTGGAAATCCCATGGAAGCGTGTGCTGAGCTTGGCCAGAAACTGCCTCCTGAGCATTCCTTGCCTTCCTCATTTGATTATAATTCCTTTTTCCCCCTCCTTTTTGACCTCAAATGTCCTTTTTTCCCAGTCTTCCTGTAGAATGATCCAGATTTGGTCTCTTCCCACCACGTTCCCCCCTCTCCTTTGTCCCTCAGTCCCCCCTCGCTGCTCCGTATTTGCTCCGACGTTTCCTCTCCTCCCTGACCCGCTTCTTGTGCTGCCTTTGCTGCTTCCCAGTGGGAATATTAACGTGTTCTGCTTCTCTTGCCCCCTTCCATCCCACTTCTAAACATCACATCTTTACTTTCAAGTAGTTTCAAAACCTTTTCCTCCCTTTTCTCTTCACTGTTTTTTATCTAATTCGTTGCCCTCTCTGCTGGTTTCCCCCAAGTATTCGTCTTTTTTTATCAGAATCTTCCTATTTTTTCCTGCAATATCCTCATTTCCCAGCTAATCTAGCACTTCCTTGTCTCAGCTACTCTTTCCTTCCACTTCTTTTTGTCACTGTTCTGGAGCTGGGAACTGCTTTCCAGAAACTTTGGTCGCTGAGGGCTTTTCCCGTGGCTTGGGAGAGAGGAAACAAATACGCATTTTAAAATCCTTGTGATACTCTCCCTGTGCATCTCAGCAGCATAAATATTTAATTAAACAGTGAATTCCTTGGAGAAACGACTTGGAGGCAGGGAGGAGGCCCTTGCTGTGCACAGCAGCTTCCACAGGTTGCAGGAAGGTGGAGCTGAGTATCCAGAATTTTGCTCCTGTAGCAGCCAGAGGTTGCAACTGAAACGGGAACTTTCCTTAGGGCAGCTGCCACAAAAATACCCAAAGAAGTCATTACTCACCTCACCCACCTTTAGTTTGCTTCAGATTTTAATATAAAACAACCCTTAATTTCCTTTTATAAGCACCAGACACAAAAACATACAGAGAGCAGTTCTTCTTTGAGGAGAAACTGAGTTATCTTACAGAATTATCTTGCTTTTCCCATTAACAAAAGAGTTTTGGGGAGTTATTTAGGATGAGCACCCAAATTTTTGTATGTTTAATGGATAAATGGACATAGATAAAAGAGAAAAAAGGTTGGGAGAGGGCTTGGACTTTCCCAAGTTTAGCATTTAAACAGGAGAAAAATCCAAAACTCGTGGCTTCCAGTGGATTTCTCTATCCAGTGGACAAAGTTATTCCCCTCGGAGGAATAAATTAAAGGAAGGGAAAGAAGCCAGCGTGGATTTTCACTGAGCAGTAAATAAGAGAGATACTGGTAGGGAAAATCAGATGCAAGGTGGGAAGAGATTTTCTCCAGCCTGGTCACTGCCCAACCAACCCCTGAAGGGTGTGAGGTTGTGGTAAGATCTCAAGTGTGAAGACCAGGACGCTCTTCCCGACGTTCCCGAGTGTCCGTGTAACCTCTGGAGGTTGAACGCCGTGAACAGCAATTTGCTTTCCAGTGGCTGCCTGGCTTCAGTGCCTCCATATCAAATCCATAAACATAATGACTTCATCCACATGCCCAGGAACAAATGCCTGAGGTTTGGCTCACTAGAATCCAAATGGCACGTTAATAGAACGGAGTCTCCCGACGTGCCGGATTTGCACGCTGAAAAGTAGGATACCATCGGATTTCCCCCAGCACTTAGGAGCAATAAATATTCAGTAGTTTAGAAGAAGTGCTGTCCTGCTTTTTGATCCTGAAGGAAGAGCTTGGGGGGACAGCTCCTGCTGCTGCCCAGGATGCCTTTGGATGGATGAGGCGGGCAGGGATCGGTGCAAACGGCATCGGATGCGCAGCATCGCTTTGCAGCCTCCCTGGGATTTAACACCATTCCTGCACAATGGAATCACTGCAGGCAGCTGGAATAAGCCTCTTTCTCGTGAGTTTGTGTGCTGTGAGTGCTTCCTGCAGCTCAGCTTAATATAGGAAGCCTCTCCATGGAGAGGAGGATCCCACCAGGGAATGGCAGAAAACAACCTTCCCGCAGCCAAAGCGCTTTTGTTCAGTGCTTTCCTCCAGCATTCCCTGAATGGGGACGATATCACTTAGCTGAGAGAGCTTTGCAGTTTGCAGCACAAGCTGGTTTAGAATTGGGCTCAGTTGAGGGTTTATTTCTGTGGTAATGGGCTCTTCTAGGATGAGGGTTTATGGCCTTTCCCTGTGGAATTGTTGTCGCTCAGACAGCTCTGTTTTCAGGCACACTCCCTCTACTGTGCCTCCACAGTGGATAATAACATGTCAAAGCCATACTATTGCCAGCTAAGACAGGCTCTGGAGGGGGAAGTGACTCTGGAATCTCTTTTCTTGGGAGAGAAATCGAGAAAAGAGAGAGAGTTCAGTTCTGCTCCTGCTGTTCAGGAGGGGAAGGTCCATGGTCTGCTGTTCCTGCACATCACAGGGGTGACAGCCCTAGGGATGTATCCAGGGGTCTTTGGATCCCAGAGTCACTCCATTAAATGCACACTCCTTATCCTGATGTGCAGGAATATCTGGAACACCTGCAGAAAGGAAAAGACCCAGGAAACTTTCAGTTGCTTGCTTAAAATAATACCTTCTGTATGAAATATTTCCTTTATGGATCAATAGCTGGGGATCAGCTTTAGGAATTTTAGGAAAGAACTCTTTACTGTGAGGGTGGTGAGGCACTGGAAGAGATTTCCCAGAGAAGCTGTGGCTGCCCCTGGATCCCTGGAAGTGTCCAAGGCCAGGTTGGATGAACTTGGAGCAACTTGGGCTAGTGGAAGGTGTCCCTGCCCACGGCAGGGGGTGGAACTGGATGAGCTTTGAGGTCCCTCCACCCCAAACCATTCCACGATTCTTTGATTGTGCCGTGTAAATACTCTGCTAATAGCTGTCCTCAAGGAGACAGAACAGGATTTTTCCATCAGTTTGTGATTCCAGGTCAAATGAAAGATCTTGACCAGCTTGATGCCCGAGAGCCGTGGGGTGACTTGCTGTGTGTGACATGTGGCCAGTCCAGACGCTGCTGGGAGGGAAGTTGTGGGTGATGTTTCCTCCTGCCTTTGAGTCTTGCAGTCTGTGCCTTTGCTCCCTTTGATACTTGGTGAGAAATCAGAATATTGCAGAAGCACAATTAATTTCCTGTAGGTGCCCGCTGGGCCCTTCTGTGGTTTTTTGGGGAGTTGTGTTCAGGTAACTTTTTCAGCTCGTCCTAAAGACATTTGGAAGTGAAAAACTGATGTCATATGGAAGAAACTTTGGAAAGGATTGCCTTTTGTAGGGTATTTCCAAAAACATATTGCACAACCTTATTCACTTAAATTACCTGTGGAGCCAGAGTTATACTGTCTGCCCCAGGATTTCTGAGCTTCCCAGGAAAACAACTGTTTGAATTTGGCACTTGGAGGCCTGTGCCTTCCAAACTCTTCAGGAAATGCCCCTGAAGCCTTTGGATAGTAGCAGAGGACTCCCTTGGCTGTGGGGGATTATAATTTAGAGAGCACATTTGGACCAGGCATCCTGGGTTTCCATTGGTGTGGAGAGGGGGAAAAGGAGGTGCCACGGATTTATAACCCCCTTTAGGCAGTGGAAATGCAGATATAATGGTCAGATATCCCCAGGATATTATATTTACACTGTATATCTTACACAGGGCCAATGGGCAGCCTTAGCACAGCTTTTGGTCCTGGGGTGGTTGTGCTCCTCATCTGTGGAGGGATTCAGAGGGAAGTCATGGGAACATCCTTCCCTTCTGGATCACTGACTCCAGTATCTCTGCCAAGGAGACTGTGTCACATAATCCTTTTCAGCAAGATAGCAAGCTCAGTACTTTTAAGACTCTACTGCTCTTCACAGTAAAGCTGTTCCAGATTTTTTCACTGCTTTAACTGTTGGGAATGTTCTTTTTAATTTCCAGCCTCGTTATATTCACAGTCAAATTTGTCCCATTTGTTTTTCTGCCAGAATCACTCTTCACTTTAAATATACATACTTTTTTTTCTCCCCCTCTGTTAGTGGTGTTCTGAGGTAATTGTGATTGTCTGGCTTATAAGGAAAAGAAATAGGAACACATATGGGGGTTTATACTTAAAACGAGGTGAAGGTGAAACTTTGTGGCATCTCCATAAATAATATCTTTTTAGCTGAATTCCTGGTTCTGTGCCTAAAAGATAGCATTTATTTTAAGCTGAGGCACAAACACTTGAGTTGCTCAAGCCCTCTCTGATGGTCTCTCCTGGCCATGAGGAAGAAACAGAGCTGATGTCCTGCTCCTAAAAGATATTTCCAAAATCCCTTCCAGAGGTTTCTTAAAGCTCAAGTACTTCTCCAACAAACCATCTTGTGTTTGACCTGAGTTACCAGCACAGGTGATGCTGTTACTCAACCCTCAATTCCCTGGATTTCTTAGGAAATACACTGACCACAGGACAGAAATAAACCCCTTTCTGACAATCAGCCTGCAACCCAAAATGAGCCAATTAACCTCTGGTGGGATTAAGATTTGACTTTGAGATTCACCAGCTTGAAGAGCTGACCCTGAACTGCTGCAGCAGCACTGAGGGGTGTGGATGTTTTAGATGGAGGTGGATTTGACCTCAATCAGGATATTCCTGTCTGGGTCTTGTTGGATTATCCCAAAGTGACAAGTTTATGAGGTTCCCTCTGTTCCTTTTCAGCTCCTCAGGGGACACAGCATTCCTGAGAATCTGCAGCTGTAGCTCAGGCTGGTTTTTGGACTGAAATGGCTGTATTAGCTCTTGGGTGGCTTTTATTGCTCATCCAGGTTCCCAGTGCTGCACTACACTAAAATTGTCACTGCTTTAACAGCTGGTGAGACTAATGGAGGGGGAATAGACTCTATAAATCTTTGCTCTTTCAAGAATTCAATTTTGGACTCGACTTTACTCACGAAGGGAGCCCGTGGAATGAGTCAAATGGTGTATTTACTCACATGTAGTAAAGTTTACGGTTCCAGAACAGTAATTTATCTGCAAAGAGGTGTTTTTACGGTATCTTCAGCTGGAGGATCTAAAATATGACCCGTTTCACATCTCCATGGGCAGACCACAAAGGATGCTGGCCTGTTCCAGGAGTTTCTCCCCTTTTATTGTCCTGGCACCACGTAGGACAGGCCTTCACCTTTTCCAAGGATGTCTCTGCTTCCTGAGACTGAAGCTGGACCTTGTCTAACACCAGCAACTTCAACAGGAGGGAAGGACAGTCTTGGCCAAGTGGGAGGTGGGGATGTTTATTCCACGGAGGTTGTGATGAGTATTCAAAGTAGATTGTGGAACAAGGAGGGATTTCTTTCTTTTCCCAAGTCACATAACCCAAATGTCCAAAAAGACCTGGTGCCAAGTTAAAGATGGATGGGGAGAGAGAGAGGTCAATAGTCTGTAGGATGACTCTGTATCTCGACAGGGAACGATGTAACGTGAAGATGTGGCACTTGGGGACATGTCTTAGTGGTGGCCTTGGCAGTGCTGGGGGGGTTGGACTCGATGATGCCAGAGGGCTTTTCCAACCTCCAGGATCCTGTGAAATGGTTGTACATTCCCATGCAGGTGTTTTTAGCCTGGAGTCAAACTGTACAGTCAATTTTACCTGTTGTCACCTTGCTGAGCTCCCGTAGCTGTTGTTCAGTGACCTCCACCTGAGCTTCCAGGCTGTGGAACTAGACCCCCTTGGCCTGCAAGATGCTCTGCTGGAGCTCCTTGGCCAGCCTCTGACTGGCTCCACGTTCTCCTTAGGCAGCTGCTCCATGGCCTTCAGCTGCTCCGTCAGGTCCTGCTTCTGCTGCTTCTTGGTGCAAGTTTTTGCCTTCTCCCCCTGCTCCTGCTGGGGGAGCTGCACCTGAGGCTCTGCCACCTTCAGCTCCTCTTCCTGTTGGATCCCAAAACCTAATATCTGCAGAAAGGAGCCTAATGGGTCAAAACAGTAAACCTTGGAAAACAGGGGCTGAGAGAAATCCCGTGACCTGAAGGACTGGACCCTCCTCACAAGCCCTGTTATGGATTAACGTGGCTCCTGCAGCAAAAATAAGAAAGGATTTTGAGATGATCGTATCAGACCATGTCTAAACCCTTTAATCCTCTTCCCCCCCATGTAGTCTTGGTTGAGGGAAATATTAACCTTTTGGGTAACTGTAGTAAAAACTTAATTCCCTAATTAACATAGCTCATCTTCCTCATTAACATGTCCAACCTCCAAGGCCCTTAGATTGTGTTTGAGTGTTCAATAAAGTATCTGGAATTGTTTAGTTTTTGACTCTCCACTTCTTCCAGTGCCTCAGTTCTCCACTGCTGGGTCCACGTGGATTTTTTGTGCCGAGTCAGATTTGTATTCAGCTCTTCCACCAGCTCAGCTTGGCCTTTCCAAAATAACCTCCAGCTGCTCCAGCTGAGCTGTCAGTCCCTCCAGCAGCTCCTTCCTCTCTTCAGGATCTGTCTTAGTGGGCTTTGATGAGGTGTTTGTAGGAGAGACTCTGCACTCCGCTGTTCCGTGTGGTGTCTGTACCCACCATCGGCACAGGCACATCAAATCCATCCCAAAACAATCCCAACTGTGCTCAAAGCCATCAATCCCTCACACCCACGTGGTCCCTGGCACAGCAGAACGGGGAATCAGCTGGCAGGTGCCTGCAGAGAGAGTGTTGGGAACATCGTGTGCTCTTCAAAATCGGCATAAATGACTCGGATGCGCGACTGGGAGGGACACTGAGCAAGTTTGCAGATGGTGCTAAACTGGGGGGAGCTGTTGACTCCTTCAGAGGCAGGGAGGCCCCTGCAGAGAGACCTCGACACGTTGGAGGGCTGGGAATCACCAGCCATAGGAATTTCAACAAGGGGAAGTGCTGGATTCTGCCCCTGGATCTTCATACAGACTGGGGGAGGAGATGCTGGGAAAAGGGCCCTGGAGGTCCTGGCTCAGGGAAAGCTGGCCATGAGCCAGCAGTGCCCTGGCAGCCAGGAGAGCCAACCCTGTCCTGGGGGCATCAGGGAGGGGATTGTCCCACTCTTCTCTGCCCTGGGGTGGCCTCACCTGCAACATTGAGGAGGACACAATAGAAAAAAGAGATTAAGAGTGTCCAAAGGAGGGGCATGACAGTGGTGAAGGGCCTTGAGGGACCTCAGTGTGAGGACACTGAGGGCACTTGGTGTGTTCAGCTGGAGAAGAGGAGGCTGAAGGGAGACCTCATTCCTTGGGAGGGGGAGAGGAGGGGCAGGCACTGATGTCTGTGGGGACTGTCACTGTTTGTCACAAATTCTCATCAGGCTGAACAAAGCCATGGGATGTGTCAGGGAACTCTTGTTCTTCTGTTGTGCAGCACCACAACTGCAGCAACCAGCCCATTGTTGAGACTGAAAAGGCCTTGTCTAACAAGCCCTTAAATTCTTACAATGCAATAAGTTCTTACCTCCCACAGCAAACCCCTCCAAAGGTGCTGGCTCGTGAGCCACAACACACTTCCAGAAGCTTCCCACTGCCACAGCAGGGCTCAGTGTGGAGTGGGATGTGAGAGCTGTGCTTGGCTCAGGCAAAGCAAAGGAATATCACCAGTCCTTAGATCCTGTGTTGGTGCTGTCACGTGGATGGTCCAGAGCTGAGGTTGTGAGACAAAGGAAGAGAAAGGGAGGGAGGATAAGAGAGAGTCAGAGGGGGCCTGATCTGCTTCCTTTTACAGCTCATCTGGTGCAGCCTCTGATGTAAACGAGATTTTTATTTTGTGCATGCACAGCTAGCCCTGTGAGCCTTCCTCCAGAGAGGGAGCAGGGGGGGAAGACCCGAGGGAATGGCCTGAAGTTGTGTCAGGGAGCTTTAGGTTGGATCTCAGGGAAAGGTTCTTGCCCCAGAGGGTGGTTGGCACTGAACAGGCTCCCCAGGGCAGTGGGCACGGCCCCAAGGCTGCCAGAGCTCCGGGAGGGTTTGGATGATCCTCTCAGACCTATAGTGTGACTCTTGGGGATGGACCTCTGTGCCTTTAGGATTTGGACTGGATGATCCTCGGGGGTCCCTTCCAGCTCAGGATATTCTGTGGTTGTAGCCCCTTCTCTGTACTTGGGTTGGACAAGAAAACCCTTGACCAACCTCCACACATTTTCTTCTGCCTGTCTTGTACCTGCAGGGGTGAGGAGGCCAGAGGAGGGATTTGGGAAGCCCTCAGTGTTTTGTTCCATAAATGGATATATTTCAATTTACGCTTTGAGGGCAGCTTTATAAAGGAAAGGTAGAGGACAATTTTTTTTTTATTAAATAAGGAGATCTAAAATCTGTCTGTCAACGCAAACCCCAGTTTCTGCTCCAGGCTCTGCACAGTCAGTGCTGTGAACTCTTGACTGGCTGTGAGGCTCTGCAGGCAGGGCAGTGCTGTGCTGGGCTTTCATCCTGCTTCCCTGTGCACTTGCTGATGGATTACTTGGAACAGGCTGCCTGGAAAGTGAGCAGCTTTTGGACTCGGAAAGGCAAAATCATCCTCGATTTTTCCAGACTTGAAGGGTGCACCTCCTGACGTTCCTGACGCGCTCTCTGCAGTCACCTGCTGGCAGTGGCTGTGCCAGGGACCACGTGGGCACGAGGAACTGCTGGCTTTGAGCAGGGCTGTCGTGTGGGATCACTGTCAGGGGGGTTTGATGTGCCTGGGATGGTGTTGGATGCAGACACCACACCAGAGTGTCTCCTGCAAACACCTGATCAAAGGCTCCACGGGCACCAGTCTCAACGTTCAGCATCTGTCCCCTCCTGCCCACCCGGTGCCCCCCTGAGCTTTTGGGGTGTCTTCCATCTGTGTTGGGCACCTTGCTCTGACTTCTCATGTCTCAAATGAGCTCTGCACGGGAGGAGGGTTGAGTTTTAAGGCTGTGGATCTTTAAATACCCTCCAGAGCCACAGTTGGGAGATGTTAACAGAAATTAGAGCTGCCAACTGCAGGTTGAGCTTTGCCAGGCCTCTGACTGGGATTAACATTTATCTGCCAGAGATGCTCAGTGTTGTCTGAGTGCCTTCCCTTCCTTGTGTCTCAGCACCCTGGAGAGAGCAGAAGAGGAAGAGAAGAGGACAGGTTTTCCTTTCATAGGCAAACTTGCACCTCCTGATCAGCCTCATCATCCTGAGGGATTCAGAACCTGGAATGAAGCACTGTTTTAATTTCCCCAGGGTTAATTCTTCTGTTTACTGGTATAAAAACTACAGCTGGGGGGGTCTCCTCCTGCCCAAACCACTGGGCCAATTCCTCAGTGTGAGGCTTCCAGGTTAAACAGGCAAAGCAAAATGGATTCAGCAACTCCAAAAGTCCAGTCCCTGGAATAGTTCATCCCACAGTGATGAGGAAGAAGCAAATCCTACTGTGGGCAGAAAATGAACCCATTTTCGTGAGAATCTGAGCTCTGGGCTAATCAAGAGCATTAATTAGCTCAAGAAAGACTGGGAGAAGATGCTGTAGCTTCTTGCCCAGTTGTGCTGAACTGCTCAGTCCTGCCATGCTAGTCCTGGACACAGCCAATTTAGGAACCAAGAGGACTTTATGGTTGAAAACTCACATCAATATAAAGTCTTTGCTCCTTTTTTGGTTTTGTAGTGGCTCTACAGGGGTTCTGAGGATCTGCAGTTTGGGTTTCTTTGCTGTTATACCAGCAGAGAACTTTCCAAGTGCATTTCCTGGAGTAAAACCACTGCCTTCAGTCCTGTTGAGCTGCTCTGGCTCTCCCTCTTTCTGTATTAACTGTTGCTTGGGATCAATTTGCAGCATATTTCTCTGAACCTGACAGCTCCTGGAGGATTTCAGGAGCCAGATGCACTCACAGAGCTCATCTACAGCATCTGCTGCCACCCCCCACCGACCATCCCAGCATGTCCTTCTCCTTTGACAGATATTCTGTTTTTTCCTGGGGAGTGATTAATATCTTGGTTCATGCAGCCCACCCCAGGTGTTGGATTCAGGCAGTTTTGTAGGGATAACAAGGCCTTGGACATCTTGAATTGTTCTGGGAGTCCAGTGTAGCCATGGAGATCTGTGGTAAGAATTTGGGTCTATCCTGTGAGGATTTTCCTGTCCTGGCAATTCAGGGGCAGCTGGTTCCTTGTTCCTCCAAATATTTGAAGGCTGTGTGGGCATAGTTGCCAAATGTCTTGGATCAGCCAGGTATTCCTGGGATCTCATGCACCTGTATCACCAAACTTTTAACTGAAAAGAATTGAAAAGCTCAGTTAAAAAAATAATTGAAAGCCTCAGTTAAAGCCTTAATTCAGAGTTGTTGCCTCTGACTGAAGCCATTCCCGAGCCTTGGACCCTCTGGAATGTGGACCTGGTGGTGCTGCATCAGGAGGGGCCCTCACTGCTCATTTCCAGCTGTGTGTCCAACCAGTTTAAAACTCTATAGAGACATTTTTTCAAATTGATCTGAGCATTTATGAGCTCTGATGCCAAGGATTTGTTGCTTCACTCGTGGAGATGGGCCCCAGGGATGTGGGAGAAACTCCCAGTCCACTGAAGGTCCCTCTCCAGACTGAGGTGACGGTTTAACCACCGGGGAAAAACAGGGAAACGAGTCTTGAAGGCAGATCTGGGAAAACCAAAGCCTGGATTTTTGAATTTACATTCCAGAAGGGCTGAACTTGGAGCGTGAGCAGAGATCTGTTGCTTTACAATCACTTGTCTCACTCAATTTGTTGGGGTTTTTTTTGCTGAGAAAAATTCCAGTCCCAGTCAGGTTCCTGCTTTGAAAGACTAAGAAAATCCAGGATCAGACAGACACGTTGCAGCTCCTGTGCACTTGGAGATATTTTCACTCTGGGAAATACCACGGAGCGCTGGAGGCAGCAGGATTTGCTGGTTCATCCACTGCCTCCCTCAGTTCCTCGGGAAGCAGCCACAGTGCTGGTGAGTGGGGGTTGTGTCACATCAGATGAACGTGAAACGGCCCCTCTAGGGCTGAGTTGCCACAAGTAGGGATTGCAGGGAAGCTCGTGATGCATCTGTGCTCTGGATAGTGCAGATGGCACGTCCCAGTGCTTGATCTTTTAAGATTATGGTTGAAAACACCGGAGACTGAGTTGTTCCCTCTCTGTTACAGAATTAACCAGGTTGGAAAAGACCCCCGAGATTGAGTCTTTTGAGCCAACACCACCTTGTCAACCACTGATGCCACATCCAGTCTGGTCTTAAACACCTCCAGGGATGGAGACTCCACCGCCTCCCTGGGCAGCCCATTGGAAAGAATTTCTTCCCAGTGTCCAACCTGAACCTCCCCTGGTGCAGTTTAAGGCTTTGCCGTCTTGTCCTACTGCTGGTTCCTGGGAGAAGAGCCCGACCCCCCCCCCGGCTACCCCCTCCTGTCAGGGAGTTGCAGAGAGTGAGGAGGTCTCCCCTGAGCCTTCTCCTCTCCAGGCTGAGCCCCCCCAGCTCCCTCAGCCTCTCCTCACAGCACTTGTGCTCCAGTCCCTTCCCCAGCCTCGTTGCTCTCCTCTGCACCTGCTCCAGGACCTCAGTGTCCTTCCTGAGCTGAGGGGCCCAGAGCTGGACACAGAATGTTCAGGGATGTTCAGCACTCACACCAACCTCAGGATGTGGATGGAAGGAGCCACAATCCTACAGTGGGGACCTAAATTAAGAGGGATGCCCATTTAAATGTCCAGGAGCAATTTTAGAAAGCGTGGACTCTGCACCGGACTCAGAAGTGCAGGAGAGGGTTGACGTGAGAACTGTTAAATCCACAGTTGGTGTGGGCTTGTGATATGCACCCCCTTGGGTGAAATTTCACTTTGAGTTTAATATCCAGGACCGTGAATTCCCTCAGTTCTGACCAGCACTTCCCAGAACACTGCTCAACCCCCGTCCTGCTGAGCAGGGCAGTGACGTGTGGCTGAGCCTCCCCATCCAAGCCCTGCAGTCAATATTTCCCCGGCCAAGCTGAACCGAAGGTAAAATTATAAATTGGTCCTCTCCGTGCTCGGCTGGAGCTGCAGGGAGGGCTCATCAATCACCTCAGAGCTGGAAAGGGGACTCACTCCCTGCCCCCCCGAGCAGGAGGCTCCGTGCCAGGAAGTGTTGGAAATTCATCCCAAGCCTTGGCATTCCCTGGGGATGAGGGAAGGAGGGGGATTGATGGTGGAGGTGAAGAAGCTTTTTGGTTTTATCAACGAGTTCTGACAGATTCCGGCAGTCGAACCCATCCCAAACCTCTTCCGTGTCTTGGGGCGGTGTGGGATGGGCAGCAGTGCTTTGGGAAGGACCGTGGTGTTGAATAATGATCCAAGAATTTGCTAGAAGTCAGTGTGAGAGGGAGCTGTCTGGCTGGAAGCAGGGATGGAATGGTGACCAGCAGGGTGGAGAGCAGCTCCTTTGTGCTGGGCTCAGAAGATGCTTTTGGGTGATCCCAAAAGAGTGTGCTTGGAGAGGAGCAAGGGAGGAAAAGATTCAGGGAGATGGGGGAGAAAATGCAAGGCTGGCACAACTGGGAGTTGGGATGGAGGGAGATAAAAGGACCTGGTCAGAGGGAAACCAGATACCTGAAGGAAGAATCATGGAATGTTTTAGGTTAGAAGGGACTGGGAAGATAAAGCAGTTCCACCCCTGCCATGGGCAGGGACACCTCCCACTAGACCAGGTTGCTCCAAGCCTTGTCCAACCTGGCCTTGGACACTTCCAGGGATCCAGAGGCAGCCACAGCTTCTCTGGGAAATCCATTTCAGTCCCTCCCCACCCTCCCAGCCAGGAATTCCTTTCTGATATTCCATCTATCCCTGCCTTCTGGCAGTGGGAAGCCATTCCCTGTGTCCTGTCCTTCCACGAGAAGAGTAGAAACTCCAAGTGAGGAAGAAATGGTGGGATAGAGGAAGTCCTGCTCTGTGTCACTTCGTTTTTTGCCCAGATTTCCATGAGGAACATCTTCCCTGAATGTCTGGCCAAGCTGTGTGGGTTTTGAGGCACATTGGGAATTTGGCTCCCTGGGGTTATCTCCTGCCTCCTCTTCTTGCTCTTGAAGGCTTTGACAGGCACAGATTGTCTTCTGTGGCCTTATGATGTCACTAATGTCTGTTTTGGCAGATTTTCAGCTTTTTCTGGTGCTCATGGGATTTTTAAACCTTGTTTTCCTGTCTCTGTAACAAGGGGTTTGCTGAAGAGGCTGAAAACATGCAATTAAAATGCCACAACCGTGCCTGTCAGGACATGAAAACAGCCTATTTTCTGGAATATTTGTGGTCACCCAGAATTATTGCCCATCTTTTGAATTTTTCCAGTGCTTACTGCCCATTTTGGATTATTTAAACCAGTGAGTGCAGTGTCCTGATATTTGTGAGCAGGGAAATTAAGGACCAACTGAGGCAACGTTATGGATTTCCAAGGAAAATCATCCAGTCAGGCAGCAGGTGTAAAGGAAGACACAAGGAAAACATGGCATGATCCAAACTTTTGGAGGAATTTTGCTGAGGAGAGGCAGCAGAGCTGTTCCAGAGCGTCGCCTTTTACGTGGCTGGAAGCAGAGAGCTGAAATGAGGAGATTTAGGTTTTGGCTGCCATGGGAAGTTGTCCAATCTCCGTATTCCAGAGTTGGAGCCACGGGCAGTTTGTGTGAGGAACATACTGCAGTCCCTGGCTGTGATGGGATGCAAGCACAGGGGTTGGGGGTGATTGTTTGGGTGCCCACATGATCTGTTTGATCTCTTTGGAGTATCATCTCCATTATCTTCAAAACCAGCCCTATTTTGACAAAACCATGCACAGAAAGCAGAAAAGTGGGGCAGCTGGCCATTTTCAAAACACAGCTGGAATCTGTTCCTCAAAATAAGCTTTTTTCCATCTCAAATGGACTTTTATATTTTTTTGGTTTTCTTTTCCGGTCGCTCGTAACAACAGCTTTTATGGGAAAGACAGGCTGGAAGAGCCGGGGGGGTTCACTTGGAGAAGAGAAGGATCCAGAGAGACCTGAGAGCCCCTTGCAGGGCCTAAAGGGGCTCCAGGAGAGCTGGAGAGGGACTGGGGACAAGGCATGGAGGGACAGGACACAGGGAATGGCTTCCCAGTGCCAGAGGGCAGGGAGAGATGGGAGATTGGGAAGGAATTCCTGGCTGGGAGGGTGGGGAGGCCCTGGCACAGGTTGCCCAGAGAAGCTGTGGCTGTCCCTGGATCCCTGGAAGTGTCCAAGGCCAGGTTGGAGCAACCTGGACTAGTGGAAGGTGTCCCTGCCCATGGCAGGGGGTGGAATGAGATGATCCTTAAGATCCCTTCCAACCCAAACCATCCTGGGATTCTCTGATGCTGCTGCATCTCCCAAGTCCCTTCTGAGGCAGCAGCAGGGAGGTTTTCACTGAGCCACCCTCCAAACCTTCACTCCCACCATCACCTGGACCCTGTTGGCCTCAGGAACACAAAATAAGCTCACGGAAGACGTGTCCCATCGTGCCCTTTAGGGAGAATGGAACAGGCCAAGGGATCTGGGCTACAGGGATAAGGACACTGGATAATTATCCCAGATTAATAAGTGACATTGCCCACATCTAAAGGCAAGTGAAGATTTGCCTTTGTCTTTCCTCTTGGTCTGTCTGCTCACTAAGAAGCATTTTCCAGATCAAACTCCCTGTTTTTTGGCCCTTCTGCTGCTGAACTCCCTGGAGATGTGAGGGAGGCACCTGAATTCCAGTTCTCCTCCAGCAAAGAGCTGTAACAACTCAACGTGGAAATGAAAAAAGGAAAAGGGGTGAATAAAAAAAAAAAACAACCCAAAACAAATCTCCTTTAATCTCTGACTCGGAATCAAGACAATGGAACAATGACAGTGCTGCTGGTCGGGATTTATTCCCATCCTAAAAATTAACCCTTCTCCTTTTAAAACCGTGCAACTCCAAACTTTGGGTTTTCCACCCTCCAGGAAGGTTCCTTTGATGCGTGGCAGTGATTAAGTTCAATATCTACTTGTCAAAGTGTTTTGGGAAGGCAGGTTAACCATCACATCGTGGTGGTAGAGCTTGAAAACCTGGATCATGGACAAGAAGTTATCCCCAAGAAGATGTGGGATGGTTTCCCCTCAGGAAATTCTGTACCAAAACCTCAAAAAACCCCCCCAACTTTTCTCCTCCAAGCACAGACTGTCCTTCAAAATTTTTGAGCTAGAGGTTAATTAACTCTGCTTTTTTTTTTCATGACTAAATGCCAGGGTAGGCAAAATCCAGCTCATCTCAACCTGGAGCAGGGATTTGTTGTAGGAAACCCTTTGGTTAATGGCTCACTGAGATCTGTTTTAGCAGCTAATTCAAGGCCACGTTTGTGCTAAAAGCCCCAGCCCCAGACTCAGGTTTGATTTGTTTAACATTAAATTTAGGGCTTTAGGGGCCTCTCTAATGAATTTCATTAAACAGGAAAAATTCTATGATGTAGTATTTTATGATTAATTAACCGGGCATAAAAATGGTAATTATAATTATGCTCATAATTCCACTCTCGTGTCATTATCATAATAATTGATCAAAATGTTTTACCCCACAAGAAATTTAAAAATGCACAGTGCAGGGGAGAAAAACCTTCCTCGAGCCCAAACCAAAGACAATCCCCAGATCCTGGGATGGAGAGACAGGATTTCTAATGCAGAAGCTTTTTTGAACAACCCTCCATGTTCATAGAGTGGTTTGGGTTGGAAGGGACTTTAAAGACCATCAAGTCCCAACCCTTCCACGGGCAGGGACATCTCCCACTGTCCCAGGTTGCTCCAAGCCCTGTCCAACCTGGCCTTGGACAGCAAATCCATGGCCAAGCCACCTTTCTCCCCTGCCAAGAGTTTAAGTAGAGTTTTGATTTCTAATGGGATTTTCTAATGAGATTTTAATTTGTACTTGGGGTTCTGGTGAAAGGGAATTGCACTGAGAGTTGTCCATGTTGGAAGTGGGTCTTAGATCAGCCCAGATCACCTGCCTTGTCTCATTCTCTTCTAGGGAGCATTTAATCATCACAGAATCCCAGAATGGTTTGGGTTGGAAGGGACCTTCAAATCCCATCTCATTCTACTCCCTGCCATGGGCAGGGACACCTTCCACTAGCCCAGGTTGCTCCAAGCCCCATCCAACCTGGCCTTGGACAGCAAATCCATGGCCAAACCACCTTCCTTCCCTGCCAAGAGG
The DNA here is from genome assembly GCF_001604755.1 of Lepidothrix coronata. Lineage (NCBI taxonomy): Eukaryota > Metazoa > Chordata > Aves > Passeriformes > Pipridae > Lepidothrix > Lepidothrix coronata. The sequence continues at coordinate 1,792,599 of NW_016690299.1, read as the reverse complement.
TACAATGAGTCTTCACTCTGGTTTCCACCACCACGATGATCTCACCAAACCTGTCACAGGACCTCGTTGTCACCTGCAGGTTAAATCAAGTTTTGATTTCTAATGGGACTTTCAAATGAGATTTTAATTTCCACTTGGGGTTTTGGTGAAGGGGAATTGCACTGGGAGTTGTCCATGTTGGAAGAGGTCATTAGATCAGCCCAGATGACTTTATTTCATCCTTTTCTAGGGAGCATTTAATCATCATGGAATCCCAGGATGGTTTGGGTTGGAAGGAACCTTAAGGATCAATGTGCTCCACACCTTCCACCGGCCCAGGTTGCTCCAAGCTCTGTCCAACCTGGCCTTGGACACTTCCAGGGATCCAAGGATTCTCTGGGCAACTTGTTCCAGGGCCTCACCACCCTCCCAGCCAAGAATTCCTTCCCAATATCCCATCTATCCCTGCCCTCTGGCAGTTTAAAACCGTCCCCCTCTTCCTGTCACTCCAGGCCTTTGTCCAAAGTCCTTCCAGCTTTCTCCCACACTGATTGCCTTGGATTTTTTGGAATACCCCCTGTCCAGTCCTCCCGAGTCCATCTCAGCAGCTCTTACACTCAGAGATGCTCCTTGTCTTGTTTTCACTGGTGTCCATGGAATGGAAAGAGCTCTTGGAGGTATTAAATTATCAATTTTCTCACAGATTCCCGGAGCTCTGATTGTTGTGGTTCTTTTTATTGATGTCTGATCTGGAAACAGATTGCAGGGGTTGTTGTTTTTAATATAATGTGACAAGTCTCAACAGGCAGCAGTGGAAATGTAATATAACAAAAACCAGGTGTATCCTGTAAGTACAGGAATTGCTTATTGCCCTTTGGCTGGAAAAACTGCTGTGGATTCCTTATTATTTTTTTCTTTTTTTAAATCTAGTTCTTCATCAGGGAAACTAATTCCAATTTTTACCAAAAATCTGTATTTATAAGTGTCATTATTAATCAATTATTGCAAGATAATATTCTTAATCATTACTATATTGATATGAATTATATAGTATAGCATAATAACTTATTATGCTATACTATATACATTTATATAATAATTTATATAATTTACATAATAGATTAATATATAACATATTTTAAAAATTATAATAATATAATATCTTACTATATTATTCTATTAATAGATGATATTGTATTAATATGTATTTTTATATAATATTACTAACATAGAATAGTGCTACAGTAAATTGCATTGTGTTAAACCCAAGTTTAATCCAAGAATCCTAAAAACAAGTTGGTCCTGTCTTGGGAATCTGATAGGATTTGATTTGGGATCTGATAGGGAGTAGGTCCAGAGTCACCTCAAAGTTTCCTCTTGGCATCAGGAAAATCCTTGTTGTCCACTTAAGAATTTTTGGGCAACAGAGTTAAACTTATGGTGGTGGCAGAATAGATTTGGAGCTGGAAATGAGGGCGATCCTTGGGAGGTTTGGGAACTGGGAAGGGTCAGGATTAGGGGGGTGATTCCAAGGCACCTCTGGGAAGCAAACGGGAAGCAGGACCAACAGCAAGGGAATGGCTGAAGGAAAGCTCTGGGCAGAGCCTGAGGAGGATTAGGATGGATGGAAGAGACCTGGGAATATCTGTGGAGCTTTGAAGGACCAGCAGCTGCTCAGCTTTGCCACTGGTCCCCTCTGAGAGGGAAAAAATTCGGAGGATCCAACTCAATGTGTCGCTCCGTGGCCTTCGAGCCACCACGTGCAATTATTGCTGTTCTGCTGGTTTTTTTGTGAGCAGCAAAAGAAAACCTGAATTTTATGTTAGAATCTATCTTTTCCTACTTTTAAAAGTTCCTTTTTTAAAATTATTTATTGCACTGGAGGTGAGGCACTGATTTGCTATTGGAAAGGTGAGGGGAAACGCTGAGCTCGTGCTGGTGAGCCCAACGTTGAAATCCTGATGTTTTCTGACCCGTCCCAAAAAGCTGGTCATGGATAAGGATTGCTGGCACTTCCTCAGGGTAGGAGAATGGTCTGTAGCATCCCACCTGTCTGCAGCCAGGATGGGCTTAGCCTGGATTTGTAACCTAGAAATTCTTGGCTGGGAGGGTGGGGAGGCCCTGGCACAGGTTGCCCAGAGAGTTGTGGATTCCTCATTCCTGGAAGTGTCCAAAACCAGGTTGGACAGGGCTTGGAGCAGTCTGGGATAGTGGAGGGTGTCCCTGCTCATGGCAGGGGGTTGGAATGAGATGGGCTTTAAGCTCCCTTCCAACCCAAACCCTCCTGGGACTCCATGGATCCTGTTTGTGTGGTGGGACTGGGCACAGAGAGCACTGGCAGGACTGTGCCCATAAAAACACCCAGATATTGAGGGCACAGGTGGCACAGGCTTTTAAAACTGAATAATGCAGTAGTGTCAAACCCCATAAGACAAGAGGTCCTACTCTCCAGGGTCAGGATATCCATATTTATTCAGGGAATAAGAACCACCAGAGAGAATCATGGAATATCCTGAGTTGCAAGGGACCCACAAGGACCATCCAGTCCAACCCTTGGCCTTGCCCAGGACACTCCAACAATCCCACCCTGTCCCTCAGAGTGCTGTCCAAACCCTCCTGGAGCTCTGGCAGCCTTGGTGCTGTGCCCACTGCCCTGGGGAGCCTGGGCAGTGCCAACCACCCTCCGGGGGAAGAACCTTGTCCTAATAAATATAAAAGCAGCAGCCACCACTGCTCCCCATGTTCTCTGTTCGTGAGAAATGGACATTTTTTAGGGAAGCAGGAGAAGTGCAGGATCCTCCTTCAAAAATACTTATAACAATCCTCCTCCTTTTTGATAAAACCACTTGGATTTCACGCTCTGGCTTTTACTTTTGATTTCACACTCTGGCTTTTATTTTTGATTTCATACTCCGGGTTTTATTTTTAGCAGCTCCGCTGTGAAACCTTCCCCACCTAAACAGACCTTGCTCCGCTTTCCCCGGTGCTTCTGGCATAAAGTCAATAAACTTATAATAGGAGAAATCTCCGGAGAGTTGCACAGAACTTTATTAGGTTGACAACAAGTGGAAAAAATGCATTATAAGTTACATTTAAAGTGCACCGGCTCGAGGCACGAATCCGTGTAGCAAACAAATCCAGGGATATTCTCAGGGGGAGCTTAAACCTGCAGATGGGAAGTGCTTCAGGGGGCATGGATTGCTCTGGTCCATCCTCCTGTGCCATGGCATGGCCAGCTGGGTTCAGATCACCCCCAGGAGGGGCTTCCTTCAGAGCAGGCTGGAAAATCATCCTTTGGAGACTCCCTTCAGTGCCGTGCTGGAATATGGGGTGATAAACATGGAACTAAACCTTCTGGTGACCCCAATCCAGCCTGAAGGACCTACAAGAGGAAAACAAACACTGGGAGTGTGACTCATTGTTCAGAAAAGACCCATAAAACCTTCAAGGTCAGACTGGATGAACCCTGGAGTTCTCTGGGCTATGGAAGGTGTCCCTGCCCGAGGGAGGGGGTGGAATGAGATGAGCTTTAAGGTCCCTTCCAACCCAAACCATTCTGGGGTTCTAACAGCAGCCAGAGAGGTGAAAATTTATTAAAAAGTCCAAAACTGAAGTGAGATATGAGTTTTCAGGGACGGGTTTGCTTTTGAAGGTGGGGTGAAGCAGATTCCGTGGGGCACAGCACCTTGTGGGTGCCTATTGCTGGAAGATTTGCCATTGTTAGAGTCCAAAAATTGAGTTTTTCCTCTTTTTACAGTGTTCTGTGCCAGTATTTTGGTGTTTAGTGGGCACCAGTGTGGTTTGCTGCAGGGTGAGGAGTGTTTAGGATCCACGGGAACGTGCAAGGGAACATCTGGAGAACTTTTGGCTCTCCTGTGTGGTGGGCAGGGTGTTGACTGTGGTAAATCATAGACCCACAGCATGGTTTGGGTTGGAAGGGACCTTAAGGATCATCTCATTCCACCCCTTGCCATGGGCAGGGACACCTCCCACTAGCCCAGGTTGCTCCAACCTGGCCTTGGACACTTCCAGGGATCCAGGGGCAGCCACAGCTTCTCTGGGCAACCTGTGCCAGGGCCTCCCCACCCTCCTAGCCAAGAATTCCTTCCCAATATCCCACCTATCGCTGCCCTCTGACAGTTTAAAACCATCCCCCTTGTCCTGTCACTCCAGGCCTTTGTCCAAAGTCCTTCCAGCTTTCTCCCACACTGGTTGTCGTGGCTTTTTGGGAAACCCCCTTTCCAGTCCTCCTGAGTCCATCTCAGCTCTTACACTCAGAGATCCCAGGAGTGAAAGAATCATGGAATGGTTTGGGTTGGAAGGGACCTTAAAACCCGTCTCATCCCACCCCCTGCCACGGGCAGGGACACCTCCCACTAGCCCAGGCTCCTCCAACCTGTCCTTGGACATTTCCAGGGATCCAGGGGCAGCCACAGCTTCTCTGGGCAACCTGTGCCCCATGTGGGTGCAGAGGAATGTGTGGACACGTTTTTAATTTGATTAAATTTGACACATTTTTAAGATGATGTAAATGCGCTAAAAGAAAATAATTTTATTTTTTTTGTAACCTTAATTCCCCTCCCTGACAGAAAAATGCTTTGAACATCCTTCTTCTCACCAACACTGTCAGCAGGTTTTTAACCTTCCCCAAATCTGTTTTAAGCAGCGAAGAGAAATAATTTCAGTGTATAACACCTCTCCTTTCAGAAGGAAATTTAGCTCCTGAGAAGGGAAATCTGCCTCGAAATCCTTTTGTGTGTGCAGAGTGTGAAGCCCAGGACTTTATAATACTCCTGGTATTGGTAACTTGGCAACCCTTAAATCATGAAAGATTTACACAAGTGTTGCAGAGCTGGAAATGTTTTATGACATGTTCATTCACACTGAATCAGACTGTGCCTTTTTTGAGTTTCCTTTCTAGACAGTTATGCAAATGCAAGGAGACAGGAATGGATTTAAAGTGATTTTTTCGGTGTTGGAAGATTAGCAGAGAGTGACAGACTGCCAGGAAACACTTGCTGCCTCTGCTCCTGCAGAATTCCGGCCCTGGGAGGGGTGGGATGGGCAGCAAGTGTGAAGAGGAAGGAAAAGATTAAGTTTTATCTTCGTTGCTGAATTATTTCTGTGCTCGGATGGGGTGATGGGGCTGGTTTGCAAGGTGGCTGTGCCAAAATTGTTATTTGAAGTGATTATAAAGAAATCCAGGGTAGGGCTTGACTCTTCCCAGTGTGCAGTTCCTGAAAACGAAAATTCCCACTGAAAATGAACTGGGAAAGTTATCCTTTGGTGTCATCCAAAAACTGGATCCTGCAAAACCTCTGAAGTGGTAATTAGAGATAATTCTCTTAATTATGTGTTGCTTGTGTGGTTGGGTTTGTTTGCTTCCTCCAGGCCAGGTTGGAGGAGTCTTGGAGCAACCTGGTCTAGTGGAAGGTGTCCCTGCCCATGGCAGGGGGTGGAATGAGGTGAATTTTCAAGTCCCTTCCAACCCAAACCGTTGTGGGATTCTCATCCCAGACAGGGATTTATCCCGTCCCGTTTCTCCCCCGCCCCAAATCCCCCAAACTGGGAGTGAACTCCTCAAACCTGACTCTGCTCCTCAGGAGCTGCAAAGCTCAGCCCTCCCTCTACTCTTTTAAAGACTGAATTACCCAGAGTATTTTTTCTGTGCTTTTAACTCTCCTGCAGCTGCAATTCTTAATGGATGATTAATTGGCTGAATGGAAAAGAGAAATTCATGGAAGTGACCTCCTGAATCAGAGCCTGGTCCCTGCTAACTCAGGCTGCTCATCACACAGTCCCCCAGGATATTTGATATAATTTGCAAAGATTAATCCTTTAAAAGGACTGGAGCTGATAGGGACTGGTCCCTGCCACCAGCCTGGCTGTCCCTGACACAGGTCAGAGGTGTTTTGGACTTCACTTTGATTTATGAGCACTTTGTACATCCATATGTTCCCTGAAAGACAAAGGAGATGAAGAAATCCAGGAGATCCCCACTGTTTAATCAGATTTTGGAATTCAATTCCTGGTCAGATTTTCATTTGGGATCTACCTGGTCTGTCTGAAACATTATTTTGTGTTGGGAAAAAAAAAGAGAGATTAAAAAAATAATAGAAATTACCAAATAAATGTCAGAGGCTTCCCATTTTCCTTGGAGTGCACTTGGATTGCTTTTCCAGGGTGCTCTCAGTGTGCCTGCTGGCCCAGGTCAGGACATTAATTAGGTGATACCTGTGTCTGATCCTCAGGAAAACTCCAAAAGCCCAAGAATTCCCTCAGCTCTGACAGCTCTTGCCCTGAGAATTGCCAGCTGACCACAAGGCACTGGGATTGTCATCCTTGAAAACCTTTTCCTTATCTTCAGGACACTTCCCTCTCCCAGGTTGTTTTTTTTTAATGTCTCTCAAATACCTCTGAGAAGCTACAAGATCTCACTTTTCTCCTCCCGGGTCTGGATCATGGATTCATGGATCTCCAACCATGAATTATGATTCTCCAGTGCACATAAAATCTCTTAATTTTGCTCTTTCACCCACCTATCCCTGTAGTCCAGGCTTGTCTCCCTATTCCCATGAATTCCCTGGTGTCTTTTCATGGACATTCACCCCTTAAAATCATCAAAGATGACACCAGCTCTTCATCCACCCCTTTTCTTTCCTCTCCTTCCTTATTCCCTCCCCCAGTCCTGTGCTATGAGCACAACCACCCCCCAAAAAAACCTCCAGGTGAGGGAATTTTTCTGCTGTAAAAGAAATCCCAGTTAATAACACAGGAGGTGTCACTTGGATTATTTTTTTTTCGTGGCCATTTTTGCAGCTCTTATTACACCTCAGATTTAGAACAGATTCCTCCTGATTGCTCGTAATTGCCAGGCTTTGGCACTTTACAAATCCTTAAAATATGCAGCTGGGGAAAAATAACTGTCCAGAAAGTCACTCTCACAGGGGGAAAATAACGAGGAATGGGGAATGAAGAGACAACAGGATTTCTGGGTGGTTGTAAACATGTTTACAATCATATTTAAAAGCATCCCCATCTGGTGGCAGGGCATTCAGGACAGAAGGGTTTGGAATATTGTGTTTAATGAATTAAATAGTTCATGGAAAATGATGATCCATTTTGGAGCTGTAGGGACTTTCTGGCTGCTGGTGATGCCCTTCAGGAGGGTGGGAGGAACAAAAATGTGTGTGAACAACAAAAACGGGTGGAATCACGGAATTCCCGGCTGGGTGAGACTGGAAAGGAGCTCTGGAGGTCACCTGGTCCTAGTCCTGCTCAAGTAAGACCATGAAGAGCCACTTGCCCAGGACTGTGTGGAGGTGGTTTGGGAATATCTGCGAGGACGGCGACTCCACAGCCTCCCTGGGCAACCTGGCCCAGGGCTCAGAATCCCAGAATCTGCTGACTTGGAAGGGACCCCCAAGGATCATCTGGTCCAGCTCCTGGCCCTGCACAGGCCCATCCCCAAGAGTCACACCCTGGGCCCCAGAGGATCATCCAAACACTCCTGGAGCTCTGGCAGCCTTGGGGCCGTGCCCACTGCCCTGGGGAGCCCGGGCAGTGCCAACCACCCTCTGAGGGAAGAACCTTGTCCTGAAATCCAACCTAACCCTGCCCTGGCACAGCTCCAGGCCATTCCCTTGGGTCTTCCTCTTCCCCTCACGAGGAAGCTGTAAAATCCAGCAAAACAATTTCCTGGTGTTCCATTTGTGCCCGTTGCATTCGGTCCTGCAAAGGGACACAGCTGAGAAGAGCCTGGTCCATCCTCCCTGGAAATCTCTGAGAAGAGCCTGGCCCATCCTCCCTGGAAATCTCTGAGGAGAGCCTGGATCCATGTTCTCTGGATAATTCTGAGGAGAGCCTGGCTCCACCTTCTCTGGATAACCAGCAGGATCAGCTCCCTGGAGCTCCTGGGGAAATGCTTTATGTGCAGTGAGGGTGTCACTCCCTTTTCCAGCAGGGACACGTTGAGGGCTCACGTTCAACCACTTGTGTCCTTCTCTCTGAGCTGCTGTGGTGGCCCCCAGTGTCTATGGATACATGGAAATGTTCTTCCTCAGGTGCAGGACTTTGTGCTTCTCCTTGTTGAACCGGAAAGAAAAATCTCTTAATATTTCTGCCTTAAGAATTCAATTCCCTCAGTTGCCTCTCAAAAACGTTATCAAGGTTTTTCTCTGCGTTACAAGACAGAGAAAATGCACTTTGTGTAGGTCCTATGGGGAGCTGGGTCATGTCCTGTGATGTGTTTTGGCTCCTACAGCGATCCATGTGTAGGATGGTGTACCATCCTACACAGGAATACCACTGTATTTTCTTCAGGGAAGACTTATACCTGCAGTTAGAATCATAGAATCACAGAATCAGCTGGGTTGGAAGGGACCTCCGAGATCATCCAGTCCAACCCTTGATCCA
>NW_016690299.1:1771688-1780725 GCF_001604755.1 Lepidothrix coronata | reverse complement strand
AAAAAAAATAGGAAAATAGAAAAAAAGAAAAATATAGGAAAAATAGAAAAAACAGAGAAAATAGAAAAAAAGAGGAAAAATAGAAGAAAAAAACAAAAATAGAAAACTTAGAAAAATAGAAAAAAGAGAAGAATAGAAAAAATAGAAAAATATAAAAAATAGAGAAAAGCATAAACCCAAATCCAGTGCTTGGACATTCCTTGGTTTGTCCAAGGATTGAAATCCTGGTGCTGGAAGGTGGTGCAGGTTTGGAGACCATGGGAGTTGCAGGAGATGCTCAACACGGGCAGGTAATAAAGAAACCTGCTTAATTAATATGCCACCCGCTAATTAAAGTCATCATTGCCTCCCCTGCAAACTGAATCTCCCAGCTTAGGTGTGGGAATGGATGGGAAAAATGGATGGAGGAGGGAGGGCTTGGCTCTCTTGCTCCCAACTGGCTGCACTCCCATTTATCCCACTCTTCCAGGCTCGTTCCAAACCATTCCATGGATGTCGTGTGTCCGTTTGGCCACAATTATGACTTTGATTCCCAAAAGGGAACCAGCCAAGTAGAGCAGGAGTTGTAATAAATGCTGGCACAGAGCCAAGGGCGGGACTGGCCAAATCAGTCCCAGCAGAGAGAGGCAGGAGAGGAATCAAATTCCATGAAAGCTCATTACAAGGGACAATTAGTGGGGAGTAGGATCCTTGGCAAAGGGCAACTACAGCCTGCAAATAAAAGGGAGAGCTCACACTGGGGTGATTAGACCAGAGGCTCTGGGTCAGGCACTGGGTAATTAATTTATTCCACTCTATCAGAAAACTCACAACTATAAAAGTCTGGCTTAAAAGACAAATTGGCAGGGAAATGCTGCTTTTATGGGATAACCTGTGTTACTTTCTATTTTTTCTATTTTTCCATTTTTTTCAATTTTCAATTTTTCCTATTTTTCAATTTTTTCTATTTTTCAATTTTTCAATTTTTCTATTTTTTTTTCAAAATTTTTTTGTTTTTCTATTTTCCCTATTTTTCTATTTTTTCTATTTTTCCTATATTTTTCTTTTCCCCCATTTTTCTATTTTTTCCTACTCTTCCTGTTTTTCTATGTTTTCTATTTTCCTATTCTTCTATTTTTCTATTTTTCCTATTTTTTATTTTTCCTATTTTTCCCATTTTTCTCTCTTTTTCTATTTTTCCTTTTTCTATTTTTCTCCATTTTTTCTCTTTTTTCTTTTTCTCTTTTTTCCTATTTTTCTATTTTTCTATTTCTCTATTTTTCTATTTTTCCTATCTTTCTATTTTTTTAATTTCTCTCTATTTTTCTATTTTTCTCTCTTTTTTATTTTTCTCTATTTTTTCTATTTTTCTATTTTTTCTATTCTTCTCTTTTTTCTATTTTCCTAAGTTTTCTATTTTTTTCCTATTTTTCCTCTTTTTTCTATTTTCTCTGGGTTTTTTTTATGTTTTTCTTTTTTCTATTTTTTAATTTTTAATTTTTCTATTTTTTCCTTTTTTATTTTTTTCTATTTTTAATTTTTCTATTTTTTCTATTTTTGCTATATTTTTCTTTTTTCTATTTTTCTTTTTTTTTTATATTTTTCCTATATTTTTTCTATTTATTCCTATTTCTCTATTTTTTCCTGTATTTTTCTTTTTTCTATTTTTCGATTTTTTTTATTTTTCTATTTTTGCTATTTTTCTAATTTATATTTTAATATTTTTCCTATGTTTTTCTATTTATTCTTATATTTTTCTATTTTTTCCTGTATTTTTATTTTTCTTTTATCTTTTTTCTCTGCCTTTTTTCTATTTTTCTATTTTTTCTATTCTTATATTTTCTCTATATTTTTCTATTTATTCCTACTTTTTCTATTTTTTCCTATTTTTCTATTTTTTCCTATTTTTTCTATTTTTCCTATTTTTCCCTGTATTTTTCTATTTTTCTATTTTTTCTATTTTTATATTTTTATATTCCTTCCCATATTTTTTATTTTTTCCAATTTTTCCTATATTTTTTCTATTTTTTTCCTATATTTTTCTTTTTTCTACTTTTCTATTTTTTCTACTTTTCTATTTTTATATTTTCCCTATATTTTTCTATTTCTTCCTATTTTTCCTGTCATGTCCCTTCCCACTCTTCCTTTCCAAGCAAGACTTTTTCCATTGATATCCTTCTTGGATCCTGGAAAACCAATGCTTTGGCTGCCCTCTTCTCTCTTCCTCCTTCTGTTTGCCCACTGACTCTGGAATATATAAAATATTAAATATACAAAATACATAAAATACACGAGCAACCAGATCAACTAAATCTGATTAGAAAAATTCCAACTCTTTCCCAGTTTCTCGTTTCCCAAGCAGAGCCCAAGGCCAACAGGTAGAGATGTGTCCTCCAAATATTATTCCCAGGCTCCAGGAATTTGCCTCTTGGATGTTTCCTGCCCCAAGATTGATCCCTTGGTGTTTAATAATTCTCCAAGTCATCTTCTTAGTGACTTTTTTTCCATGTTTTCTTAGGGAATGAAGAGTTGGCTTGGCTTTGGATCACCAAGGGATCAGGGGCAGCACCACACACACAAATCTCCCCACTCAGGAGGGGATTCCACTTCCAAAATTATCCCAAAACCACCTCCCAGGAAGGCAAAAGACCATAAACCCCCCCATTTTGCAACGGTCTGAACCTCCTAACCTGGCTCCTCATGTAATTCCCAAAGATTAGAAGGCTCTGAAAGACACTCTTAGAAGTTTATGGGTTGTTTTAACCCCCAAACCCTTTTCCTTTTTCATTTCCCATGCTCTGGAGAAAACGAGCCACAAAGACAAACTCGATTTGAGCTTCTGATGGGTTTGATTTTTCCGTGTTCCGTTGCCCTCCTGGGAATTCCCGGTGTCAAAACACAAATTGTTTCTGAAGAGCCTAAAACTGAGAAGCTTTTCAGTCACTCATGAGATTATCCAGGAAATTCTCATTTTTCCTACGGTAAAGCCACTTTGGGTGAGGTTTGGAGCAACCTGGTGGGGTGGAAGGGCTTGGAATTAGATGGTCTTCGAGGTCCCTTCCAAGCCAAACCATTCCATGTTTTTATAATTCAATGGATGATGTGAATTAACTGAATTATAAAATGAGGTATCTCCAAGTGCTGCCAAAAGCTGTTGGTTTGGGGATCATTCCCTTGCATTTAGGAAGTGCAGGTGACGCCTCCTCACAGGATTCCTTGGGGAAAACCTGTGGAAGGCTTGCCCTGAGCACCCCCAGGTCGCATCCACGACCCCAAAACGAGCAGGGATAAAAACCTCCCCGCCCTCCACGTGCCCTCAGAGCACGGGGAAGTTATTTTAGAACCGGTTTTAGGGCGACTCTAAAGAACTCCCCGTGTTCCTTCCCTTCCACATCATTACCACCAGTCCGACTCTCCAGGGCTGAGAGGGCACTAAAACTAATAAAACCCATCTTTTTTTATGTGTATCTACAGAGCCAGGCCCACAGGCAAGGCTTTTGACCTCTCTGCCTCGTTCTCCTCGTCCATAAAATGAGATTAATCGTCGCTTCCACCAGAAAAAGAGTGGGAGAATTAATGTGCTTTGAAGGTGAGAAGTGGGTGATGAAGAGTGATCAGAGAAAAGGGGGAAAAACTACAAGAAAAACCTTCCTCGAGCAAGAAATTGTTTAGGATTTTTTTCTCTTAATGGAAGTGCTGGCAGGACGTTCACCGGGTTATGGAAATTTAGGGATGGGGAAAAGGCTTTTAAAAATCATTTATCACACCTCGAGTTACTGCTCGTGTTTGATGCCCCCAACACTTCTGGATCCCGTGTTTGAAGTGGGTTTTTTTTTGGAAGCAGAGGTGTCTGAGGTTTAGGTTGGATGTGAGGGAGAATTTCTGCACAGAAAAGGGTTGTCCAGCCCTGGCACAGCTGCCCAGGGAAGTGGTGATGGCACCATTCCCGGAGGGATTTAAAATCGTGGGTCAGTGGTGGGGGAACGGTTGGACTCGATCTCAGAGGGCTTTTCCAACCTGAATAATTCTGTGATCTACTACACACCTGCAACTCTCATTTTCCTCCTAATTGTGCCAAAACCCCCCACTGTGGAAAATCCTGATTTTAGGAAGTTTTACAGCAGTGCCAAAAGAATTTTATTGGCCGTTCCCGTATAGTGATTTTTCTGGTCGTGTGATGGTGTGCAGAACAAATATCAGAGATTTTGAGTATTTAAATATATTCTGAGTGTGTTAATCACCATAAGGTCATTAAATACACAGGGAAATAATGAAATCACAAGTTTTTGGGAGGAGCTGCTGTAGTTTCGTGCTGGTGCCATTTCCAGTCCCCACGGGAGGAGTCAGAGAACATGATTTTTGTGTGTCTTTTGGAAGAACACTCAGAGAAACACAGGCCCAATTAGGTTCAGAGCACTGAACAAACGTCCCTAAAAGCAAGAGAAAAGGATGACTCACGGTGTTCCTTCTCCTACGGCACAATTTTCCATCTGATAGTGATGTCAAAAATATGAATCATTTCTGCCTGAGCAAAAGCCAAGCTTGGGTTTACAGCCTTGTCCAAGTGAGTCACCATCACAGGGCTGTCACTGTCACCCTGGAAAAGTTATACCCATAAATTCTACTCCATCTTTGGCAGGAATATTCATTCATGATTCAAAACAACTTCATAGAATCCCGGCACGGTTTGGCTTGGAAGGGACTTCAAAAATCATCTTGTTCCACCCTCTGCCATGGGCAGAGGACACCCTCCACTAGCCCAGGTTGCTCCAAACCCTGTCCAACCTGATCCTGAACACTTCCAGGGATGAGGAACTTGCCCATCTCTCTGAGTAAAGAGAAAAGAAAATAAAATTAAATACAGTTACTCCTGGTGTTTTCTGAGGGGAGTGAACGGTGGGCAAGCCCCGCTGTGCTCTTAGCAGTGCTTTGCACTTTTATCCCACCTATTTTTTGGGAAGATCATCTTGGAGCTGTAGCAGCCTGGAAAAGGCTCTCCACGTTCCTGCTGAAGCAGCACAATGCCCCTGTTCAGCTGGATTATCCCAGGCACGGAGCAAGATTAGGATTTTTGGGAGCCTTGAGTCTCCACAAGTCTCTCGGACACCCTGTGAGCTCTCAGACAATCAGGTCTCCAAATGCCTTGGTTTGGGCATCTCCTGAATTCCTGGGAGAGCTGGCAATAAAAAACCAGGGGCCCTCCCTGACCTCTGTTCTGGTTGTTAAACCTGTACCCACATTTATTCTGTGGGAAACCTGTGGGAAAATCGCCTTCAGCTGAAGGAAAGCGAAGTCCCCCTGTCGAGGAGGATCAAGGAATCAAGGGAATCACCTCACGGAATCTCAAGGGATTAACATCAGTAACGGGGAGAATGTGGATTTTGCCCCTTCTCCGAGGGCAGGGGAACTGAGAGCCTGGGATTTTGGAACTGGAGAGCTGCAGAGACTCCCCCTCCCAAAGATTAAAACTCCCAAGAGTGGTTATCACTTGTGAAAAAATCCCTGTTTAAGGTGGCTTTGGAATCGGAGGGAAGAATTCCCGAGCCCTCAACCCTTGGGATTGTGGAGTGATAAATTGTTTTCTTGGCGGTGACACACGTCCCAAAAGGGGAGAAATCAGAGCCACAATTATTGTGATCACAGATAAAACCTCAGCAGCTGAAAGGCTGAAAGGGATGGAAGGTGTAAAGGGAATCCCCACAAGGATGAGGGATTTCCACGATCCCAAAGGCTGAGCTCCCTCATTAGCTGATAAATAACCCTCGTGCTCGTTACCTTTGGGGACCCGCATTTGCATTTATTTGATGAGAATTCCTCCTTGTCTGAGGGGGAAAAAAAATAAAAAATAAAAACCCATAACAATAAAATTGTTGTAATTAAACTCCAGGCCGACTCGAGGCTTTGCAGACACGAATCTTTTCGTTTGTGCCTAATTTATGGAAATATTGCCAATTATGGACCTTCTCAGGGAAACGAAGCGAACAACCCCGGCAATAAAGGGTATTTTGATATTCCAGGGATGTGACTCCCTTCTTAATGAAGACAACTTCAGTTAGTTTCAAAGATGCCACAGCTCTTATTAACGAGAGGAAAGGCTCCAAAAAAATACAAATGAAAGCTGAGGAATTAATCTCACCACGCTCCTGCTCCCGCTGAAAAGCGTCCTTGATCCGGATCCTCTGGTTTTTAGGTGTTCTTAGATATGGGAGCAGGGAGCAAAAGCCCTAATCCCAGTTTTTTCCACTGGTTTGGATGTAGGTTGGACATCAGGAAATATTTTTTCGTGGGAAGGGCTGTCCAGCCCTGGCACAGGAAGGACCACCCCATCCCTGGAGGGATTTAAAAGCCACGTGGATGTGGCACTTGGGGAAGTGGATTAGTGTGGCCTTGGCAGTGCTGGGAATGGTTGGCCTTGATGACCTTGGAGTGTTTTTCCAACCTAATGATTCCATGATTCCATCTGGGTTGATTTCTCCTTTTTTCCCGGATTAATTTTTGCTGAAGGGACAATGACAAACAAGGCAACAATGACAACTCTCCTGAGGTCACATCAGAGCAGCCATGAGGAGGTACCAGAGGATGCTTCAGAGGGCAGGGTTAGATGGGATATTGGGAAAGAATTCCTGGCTGGGAGGGTGGGAAGGCCCTGGAATAGAATTCCCAGAGAAGCTGTGGCTGCCCCTGGATCCCTGGAAGTGTCCAAGCCATGAGGGAAAAGGAGTGAAGGGGGAGAAAAAAGGAAAGGAGGAAGAAAAGGAGAAAAAAAGGGAAAGAAAAGGAGAAAAAAAGGAAAGAAAAGGAGAAGGAAGAAATGAAAAGGAGAAAAGAAGGAAAGAAAAGGAGAAAAAGGAAAGAAAAGGAGAAAAAGGAAAGAAAAGGAGAAAAAGGAAAGAAAAGGAGAAAGAAGAAATGAAAAGGAGAAAAGAAGGAAAGAAAAGGAGAAAAAGGAAAGAAAAGGAGAAAAAGGAAAGAAAAGGAGAAAAAGGAAAGAAAAGGAGAAAAAGGAGAAAAAAGTAGAAAAGAAGGAAAGAAAAGGAGAAAGAAAAGGAGAAAAAGAAAAGAAAAGGAGAAAAGAAGAGGAGAAAGAAGGAAAGAAAAGGAGAAAGAAGAAATGAAAAGGAGAAAAGAAGGAAAGAAAAGGAGAAAAAGGAAAGAAAAGGAGAAAAAGGAAAGAAAAGGAGAAAAAAGAAATGAAAAGGGGAAAAGAAGAGAAGAAAAGGAGAAAAAATGAGCAAAAACGGAAAAAAGGAGAAAAGGAGGGAAGAAGGGGGGGAAGAAAAAAAAAGTGAAAAAAGCCAAAAAAAGGACAAGATAAACCAAGACAAAGGTTTTTTTCTGGGGCTGGTGCAGCAGAGGAACAAGAGCCAGTTTTCCACCAGATTGTGTGGGAGTTTGTGTGTCCAGGGGTGGGGAAGGAGGAGAAAAGGAGAAAAGAAGGAGAGGGAGAAGAGAAGGGGAGAGAAGGAGGAAAAAGGAGAGGAAGGGGGAGAAGGAAGGAAAAAGGAGAGGGAGAAGAAAAGGAGAAAAAAGGAGGAAAGGATAGAAAAGGATAAAAGAGAAAAAGGAGAAGAGGAGAAAAAAGAGAAAAGGGGGAATGAAAAGGAGAAAAAAGGGAAAGAAAAGGAGAAAGAAGGAAAGAAAAGGAGAAAGAAGGAATGAAAAGGAGAAAGAAAAGGAGAAAAAGAAAAGAAAAGGAGAAAAGAAGAGGAGAAAGAAGGAAAGAAAAGGAGAAAGAAGGAAAGGAAAGGAGAAAGAAGGAAAGGAAAGGAGAAAAAAGAAAAGAAAAGGAGAAAAAGGAAAGAAAAGGAGAAAAAGGAAAGAAAAGGAGAAAAGAAGGAGAGGGAGAAGAAAAGGGGAGAGAAGGAGAAAAAAGGAAAGAAAAGGGGGAGAAGGAAAGAAAAAAGAGAGGGAGAAGAAAAGGAGAAAAAAGGTGGGGAAAGCAGGAGAAAGGAGAGAAAAGGAGGAAAGGATAGAAAAGGAGAAAAGAAAAAAAGGAGAAAAAAAGGAGAAAAGGGGAATGAGCTGGAATTTCTGGCCCCGGAAAACCAGAGGTTTGGGCTCGGCAAAGAGCAGCTGTGGAATATTCTGGGCAGCTCCGGCTGGTTCTGCTGCCCGGGGCTGTTTTACAGTCCTGTCTCCTCCTTTCTGAGGGTTTTAATTAACCTTTTGTGCCCCGATCCCACCTCCACCCTCCATCCAGAGCTGGAATTACGATCCTGATTAGCAGCCCTGGAAAGGGAGAGGTGTCCGATTAGTCTCTGTCTCCACCCAGGTGAACTCCTCCAGCAGCAGTGCCTTGTTTGGCCCCGACATTCGATTGTTTCTTTTTTAATTTAAGGAGAGGAGATAAGAACCTCTCCCTTTCAACGTGGAAAAAGCTCATTTAAGGGGAAGCTGAAATAAAATAACGCCAGAGCGGGGGAGGGGAAAAAAATGAGGATTTAATTCCCACAAGGCAGCCCAACGTGAGGGCTTTGCCACCAGGTATTGGGGAATTTGAAATTATTCTTTTTCCAGTAGCACAGCTCAGAATGGGGTTTGAACTGCAGGGATTTAAGGCTGAGCAAGAATTCCTGGCTGCTTCCAGAGCATCCTGGGAGATCCTTGGGGATGCAGAGCCTGAGGTGGGAGGGAGAGGAAACCTCGGGCACCAGAGCCTGGGAATTCCGAGGGAATAAAAAAATAAAGCCCTGATCTCACAAGGTAAAAATGAAGGTGTGCTGAGGCTTAACAGTGACAAATATCCAGGTTTTTTCGTGCTGATGGAACTTGTTTGCTCCCGAGTTCGAGGTGATTTTGGGACAGAACTCTCAGGAATGGCAGGAACACAAACCCTCTGGGCTTTTTAACGGGTCGTTTTGGAATGATTCCTGCCCTGGCCTTGTGGCTCCGGGCTGCTTTTGCCTTTTGCCTCCTGTTTCCTCTCAGTCAGAGCCCTGCTCCTGGAGAAATCTGTCCCTTCCCTTCCCTTCCCTTCCCTTCCCTTCCCTTCCCTTCCCTTCCCTTCCCTTCCCTTCCCAAACCTTCCCTTCCCAAACCTTCCCAAACCTTCCCAAAC
>NW_016690299.1:1765743-1770977 GCF_001604755.1 Lepidothrix coronata | reverse complement strand
ACCTTCCCAAACCTTCCCAAACCTTCCCAAACCTTCCCAAACCTTCCCAAACCTTCCCAAACCTTCCCAAACCTTCCCTTCCCAAACCTTCCCAAACCTTCCCTTCCCAAACCTTCCCTTCCCAAACCTTCCCAAACCTTCCCTTCCCAAACCTTCCCAAACCTTCCCTTGGAGCAGGAAGGATTTGCCTTTCAGCCCTTGCAGTGACTTCCAGGAGCCTTGGGAATGGCACCAGGAAAGCTCAGGGAAGGAGCACAGTGGGGGGATGGAGTAAAACTATTCCATCTGTAGGGAATTCTGGGAATATGGGGCTGCCTCCATCCCTCAGCTGGCCCTGAGGGAGCTCCATGGATCCAGGAGTGTTCCCTGGACACTGATCCTTGTGCTGTTCACCCAACCTGGTTTCCTACAAGCCCTTTGCGGGAATATTTTCCCAATTTCCCCCCAAATTGCTGCTCTGGGTGTGGTGTTGGCCCAGGCAGAGAATCCTCTGCTTTTCCCAGGTTCTTTGGTGCACTGGGAAGGTCCAGAGGAAGCTTTGGGAAAGCTCTGTCTCCCTTCCATCCCACACATCCAGTCAGTGCCAGGAAAATTGTGCTGCACCAGGAAGATTTTCCTGCTGCAAACCCATTTCTTCCTCTTGTTTTTTGACTCCTGGAGAAGTTTTGTGCAGCATTCCCAGCCCTTTTCTTCCCTTTTTCTCCTTTTCTTTCCTTCTTTCCCCCTTTTCTTCCCTTTTCCTCCTTTTCTTTCCTTCTTTCCCCCTTTTCTTCCCTTTTCCTCCTTTTCTTTCCTTCTTTTTCCCTTTTCTTCCCTTTTTCTCCTTTTCTTTCCTTCCTTTCCCCTTCTCCTTCCTTCTTTCCTTTTTTTCTCCTTTTCTTTCCTTTTTCTCCTTTTCTTTGTCATTTTTTTCTCCTTTTCTTTCCTTTTTCTCCTTTTCTTTCCTTTTTTCTCCTTTTCTTTCTTTTCCCCTTTTCTTTCCTTCTTTTCTTATTTTCTCCTTTTCTTTCCTTTTTCTCCTTTTCTTTCCTTTTCTTTCCTTTTTCTCCTTTTCTTTCATTTCCCCCTTTTCTTTCCTTCTTTTCTCCTTTTCTTTTCTTCTTTTCTCCTTTTCTTTCCTTTTCCCCCTTTTCTTTCCTTTTTCTCCTTTTCTTTCCTTCTTTTCTCCTTTCCTTTTCCCCCTTCTCTTTCCTTTTTCTCCTTTTCTTTCTGTTCTTTTTCATTTTCTTTCCTTTTCCCATTTTCTTTCCTTTTTCTTCTTTTCTTTCCTTCTTTCCCCCTTTCCTTTCCTTCTTTTCTCCTTTTCTTTCCTTTTTTTCTCCTTTTCTTTCCTTTTTCTCCTTTTCTTTTTTCTTTTTTTCTCCTTTTCTTTCCTTTTTCTCCTTTTCTTTCTGTTCTTTTTCATTTTCTTTCCTTTTCCCCTTTTCTTTCCTTTTTCTTCTTTTCTTTCCTTCTTTCCCCCTTTTCTTCCCTTTTCCTCCTTTTCTTTCCTTCTTTTCCCCTTTTCTTTCCTTTTTCTCCTTTTCTTTCCTTTTTCTCCTTTTCATTCCTTCTTTCCCCTTGGATGGCCGAGCCAGCCTGCACAGCCATTCCTAATTCTACTTATTTCCCAACTGGGTTGCTTTAAGATATAACACCTGGGCTCGATTTTTCCACGTGTTTTCCCATGTTTTCAGCATTTTTTACAACAAAAAGGACAGTTTGAAATGCCTTTTTAATCCCAAGGGGATCAGGACACGCCGGTTCCAGATGGAACCTCCAGTCCTTGGTGTGTTAAAAGTCCCCCTTAAATGGTTTTTTCTCCGAGATTTTTTTTTTCCTGTCTCCACAATGAGCTTTTTTGAGGCTTCAGACTCCTCTCAGGGCTCCTGGTTATCCCAAAAATAGCCTTGTCTTCCAAATCTCCTTCCCAGCAGCGCCGCTGGTGGCTCCGGGCACGGCGTCGCCCTCAGAGCTGGAAAGGGGGTGTGAGTGTGGAAATAGGGAATGGTTTGGGTAGGAAAGAGCTTAAAATCATCTGGATCCATGGGCAGAGATGGATAAGACAAATATGGAATAATCTGGGGTGAAAGGACCTCAAAAATCATCTGGTTCCATGGGCAGGGAGGGATAAGACAAATATGGAATAATTTGATTCCATGGGCAGGGAGGGATCCATACAAATATGGAATAATTTGGTTCCATGGGCTGGGAAGGATCTTACAAACATGGAATAATTTGGGGTGGATGAATCATTCAAACATGGAATAATTTTAGGTGGAAGGGACCTTAAAAATCACTTTGTTCCATGGGCAGGGATGGATTATAGAAATATGGAATAATCTGGTTCCATGGGCAGGGATGGATCACACAAACATAGAATAATTTGGGGTAGAAGAGACTCTAAAAATCATCTGGTTCAATGGCAGGGATGGATCATACAAATATGGAATAATTTGGGGTGGATGGATCACACAAACATGGAATAATTTGGGGTGGAAGGGACTTTAAAAACTATCTGGTTCCATGGGCAGGGATGGATCACACAAATATGGAATAATTTGGTTCCATGGGCTGGGAAGGATCTTACAAACATGGAATAATTTGGGGTGGATGGATCAGAAAAATATGGAATAATTTGGGGTGGAAGGGACCTTAAAAATCACCTTGTTCCATGGGCAGGGATGGATTATAGAAATATGGAATAATTTGGTTCCATGGGCAGGGATGGATCACACAACCATGGAATAATTTGATGGGGTTTGTCTTCCCAAGTCCCCCTCACCCTGCTGGATCCCGACTGTCCCGGGAATGGCTGAGCCTCTGCCTGCCCTGGGAAGTGGGAATGAATTCCCCGTTTGGCTTTTGCTTTCCTGTCTTTATCTCAACCCCCAGATTCCCTCCCTTTTATCCCGATTTTCCCCCCATCCCAGCCAGGGATTCGCTCCCTCCCAGCTGGATGTGGCTGCTCTTCCCTCTGGGATTAATCCCCCAACACAAGACAATAATTTATAACTTTAAACAACTCGAAAAGCAGCCAGATTTTGCATTCCTACCATCATTATCCTCAGCTACACGGGATTTTTGGTTATTTTTTGCACCACCCTGAGAGCTTGTTAGTCCTGCTTTGACACCTGTGCTACTAAATTCGAGAGCAGTAATTGGTTGCTTTTATTTAATTGGTTGCTTTTATTTAATTGATTGCTTTTATTGAATTGATTGTTTTTATTTAATTGATTGCTTTTATTGAATTGATTGTTTTTATTTAATTGATTGCTTTTATTCAGACCTGCTCCTCACCTGGATGATTTCTCTTTGTCAGACCATACAGTGCATTAAAAACCCGGGATTTTCCACAAGTTCTCACTTTTGTGGGAGTAATTTTCCAACAGAACCTGTGATGGCAGATGGGTAGAATTGAGGGAATAACTGAGGGAATATTCCTGGGAGTGGGGCCGGGGTTTGAAATTCGGATTCTTTGCCCGAGGGCATCATCAGGAGGTCTCGACTTCAGCTTTGTTATTCTAATTCTTTGGGGACTCTGTGAACTGTGGAAAAGTCCAAACCAGCCAAGGCCCCAAAAGCAGAAGGAAACGAACCTGGAAAACCGGGAAATGTCCCGCCCTCATCCAAAGCAGAGGAGCGAGAACAAAACCGAGCGTTTCATCTCCCTGCGAAGCTCAAATCCCGCTTTTTTATCCCAATTTAAATGGGAATTTAAAGCTGAATTATTCCTCTTTCTCCTGGCAGGGCACAGAAGAGCAGCTGCCTGGTTTTTTGCACAATTTTTCCCAATCTGTCCGTCTCGGTGTCCTTCCCCTCCCCTCAAATGTTTCAGGATAATCCCAGAAATAAGAACTTTATGCCACAAATAATAACTTTATCCCACAAATAATAAATTTATCCCGTACAGACACAAAGCTTTGCTGCTCTGCTTCCAGTTAATTCCACTTGAGGGGAAAAATTTCTGGACTTTTGGGATCCTTTCTTGCTGTGGGTATCAAAGTAAACACCCAAATGCCTGGACAGGAACAGGCAGTGAGAAGAGCCCTGTTATTTATGAGCCATGTTTGATGAGGTGTTGAATAGGCTTTTGCCCCTCTGCAAAACACTGAATTTAATCCTGCTTTATATGGATATTTTTCTATGCTTTATGTAGATTTTTTCTATGCTTTATATGGATATTTTTCTATGCTTTATGTAGATTTTTTCAATGCTTTATATGGATATTTTTCTATGCTTTATATAGATTTTTCCTATGTTTTATATAGATTTTTTCTATGCTTTTTATTGATATTTTTCTATGCTTTATATGGAATTTTTTCTATGTTTTATATAGATTTTTTCTATGCCTTCTATGAATATTTTCCTATGCTTTATATAGATATTTTTCTATGCTTTATATAAATCTTTTCTATACTTGATATAAAATTTTTCTATGCTTTATGTGGATATTTTTCTATGTTTTAAATGGATATTTTCCTATGTTTTATATAGATATTTTCCTATGTTTTATCTGGAGTTTTTCCTATGCTTTATATAGATTTTTTCTATACTTTCTATGGATATTTTCCTATGTTTTATATGGATTTTTCCTATGCTTTCTATAGATTTTTTCTATGCGTTATATGGATTTTTTGTACGCTTTCTATGGATATTTTTCTATACTTTAAATGGATATTTTTCTATGTTTTATATAGATTTTTTCTATGCTTTACATGGACTTTTTCTATGCTTCATATGGATATTTTTCTATGCTTCATATGGATTGTTTTCTATGCTTTATATAGATTTTTTCTATTCTTTATATGGATATTTTCCTATGTTTTATATGAATATTTTCCTATGTTTTATATAGATTTTTCCTATGTTTTATATGGAGTTTTTCCTATGCTTTATATGGATTTTTTTTTGCTTTATTTAGATCTTTTTCTATGCTTTCTATGGATATTTTCCTACGCTTTATATAGGTTTTTTTCTGTGCTGTATATGGATCTTTTCTATGCTTTAAATGGATATTTTTCTATGCTTTATATAGATTTTTTCTATGCTTTCTATGGATATTTTCCTGTGCTTTATATGGAGTTTTTTCTATGTTTTATATCGTTTTTTTCTCTGCTTTATATGGATACTTTCCCAAGTTTTATATAGATTTTTTCCATGCTTTATATGGATATTTTTCTATGCTTTATATGGATATTTTCCTATGCTTTATATAGATTTTTTTCTATGCTTTTTATGGATATTTTCCTATG
>NW_016690299.1:1755366-1765733 GCF_001604755.1 Lepidothrix coronata | reverse complement strand
CTGGAGAATGATATCCAAAAAACTGAAGCCATTTGGAGAGATGAGGAGCCAGGAGGTGAAATATCCTTGAAATTCCTTCTTTTTCTCCCTGGAATTATTGCCCTTCCATGCCATGAAGCCATAAAATCATCCAGAACTGGGTTTGGAGAATCCCATGCCCAAAACTGAAGCCATTTGGAGTGAGGAGGAGCCAGAGGGTGAAATATCCTTGAAATTCCTTCTTTTTTCCTGGAATTATTGTCCTTCCACCCTGTGGAGCCATGAGATGATCCAGAATTGGGTTTGGAGAATCCCATGCCCAAAACTGAAGCCATTTGGAGAACTGAGGAATCAGTGTCAGGAGGTGAAATATCCTTGAAATCCCTTCTTTTTTTCCCTGAATTCTTGTCTTTCCATGGAGCCCTGAGATGATCCTGAAGTGGGATTGGAGAATACGCCGGCACAGCTGCTCCAGAGCTGGGAACATCCGGGCAGCAAAATGGGGTGTGATGGGTCTGGATTTATTCCCTAGATAAAATCCCAGTGGTGCTTTACCTGATCCCGGTTCAGCTTCAGAAATGGTTCAGGATTCATAAATGGATTCAGGAATAAGGATCCCGGATTGAAGGGCTGGATGTTCCTCTTCTTCCCAAGTAATTGAAGTCACCCAGACTTGGGCAGCAGGTTGGGAACCATCAATCTGCCCTCCTTGGTGCTCCCAAATCCCTCAAATTAAGGAAACACAGCCCGTTAATCCATATATTCCCAGAGAAATTGTGGAATCCCAGTCCCTGGAAGTGTCCAAGGCCAGGTTGGACGGAGCTTGGAGCAACCTGGGCTAGTGGAAGGTGTCCTTGCCCGTGGCAGGGGGCGGGATGAGATGGGATTTAAGGGCCCTTCCAACCCAAACCGTTCTGGAATTCCGTGATATCCATGGAAGAAGTGCTAGTTATTGGACTGCTTTCCAATATATATCTATAAAAAATTAAGAATAATTGAATTAACAGGTACCTTTTCCCACCTTTCCTTCCTTCCTTTCTACCTGGAAAGATTTCCAACCCAAAAGCACCTCCTGGCTCTTCGTTCCTGCCCTTTCAGGTTCGATTGTTCCGGGTAAATATTTCACGTTTTGTCTTTGCAAGATGCGTTTTTCTCCCCAAAATCCCCCATGAAAATTCCAATTGCAGTCCAGAGCACAATTTACTTGGCATATTTGGCACAAAACCCTTCTCTGTTTAGCAGAACTCCCGTTGCTCTGCTTTTAGGATGTTGGATGAGGATGGATATGAAAAGGGATTATTCCTCATTTGCCAGCTGGAAAATTTTTATCCATTTTTTCCAAGTATTCTTCTTTTTTTTTTTTTCCCCCCAAGCAAATTCCTTTCTTTTGCCACGGCTGCAGCCAACAAATCGGGGGTGATGGACAGGTTTGAATTCCTTGTTGCATGGGAAATTATCCCTGGGAAGTTAAACCTGGGAAGTTTATCCCATCCTTTCTTTTTAAAATATAAAATATTTTATATTTTCACTTATTAAATGTAAATAAAATTTCCTTAAAATAAACCTACATATATTTAAATAAATAGAAATATAATTTATTTTATTTAAGTATGTTTTATTCTCTTTCATTTGTTTAATTAATATTTAACTTTAATATCCCTTCTTCTAACAACTTAGTCAGGAGTAATACCACGGAAAAAAATTTCCCTTTTCCCAGTATTTAAAAAAATAAATAAGTCCCGTTTCCAATTAAAAAAAAAGAAAATCGATCTGCTATAAATGATATTTGTAGCTCCTGGTTTCATAAAGACTTTGATACTTATTAAGGCATAAAGAGGAAATAAAACAGCCCTTTGGAAGCTGAAATAATCCCATTTTTGGAGAATCCGTTGGTTTAGGAGCCCATACACTTGGATTTAACACAATTCCAGCTTTGTCAATGAGATTATCCCGGGCTTCTGGAGTTCAGTTGGAATGAGGGAGAGAGGAAATTTGATTTAATGGAAAGGACTTGTGGGACCTCCAAATCTGGTGTCCGCTCACAAACCCATGGAATCATGGAATGCTTTGGGTTGGAAAATTTGATTTCATTTTTAATTTCATTTCTCTGGTTAATTATGATTAAATTTATGTGTTTACATACAGTAATACATGTGACATATCAAATAATATATAACATTATATATATTATTTATATATAAAATTATATATACACCATCATATCTATCTTAATTATATTATATATCATTATATATGATATATATTAATTATATATAATATATATCTATATATATTATATATAAGATATATATAATTTATATATATATATTAATTATATATCTTATATATAATTAATATATGTAAGATATATAATTAATATATGTAAATTATACATGTATAATGTATATAATTATATTTATATAATTAAGACATATAAATAATATATTTATATATTAATTATATAAAAGAAAATAAAGGAATAGTTTTCAAGCAGCTCTGACAACACAGAGCTGGATTTCACAGAAATTCCAGCTCCCTGGAGCTCTGGAGAACGCTCAAATCCAGGATGGTGCAGAGGAGCTCCAAAAATGCCAGAAAACAGCTGACCAAAAATATTTCAGATGCATCTCTTTGGAAAAGGGTTTTTTTTTTTCCCCTCGGGAATGAGCAATCCAGGACACTCAGCAGGAGAAAGTAACTAAGCACTGCCATTTGTTTGTAAATTCTTGTGTTCTGGTTAATTTATGAACACATAAATAGGGTTTGTTTTATATATTTGAGAAGAAAACACCGATTTATTTCAGTTTTATTTTGTTTAAATTGAATTTTTCTTCCCTGTTGTTCCCAAATCCAGACTCTGCTGTGGAGGTACAGGTGGGAAATATTGATTTTGGTGCAGAGAATGTAAACAGGCTTTGGGAACAAATCAACTCTTCCTGGGGGCAAACTGAGGGAACCTGGTTGTGTTTATCCCACTGGATCGACGGTTGGAAGCAGGAGAAGCAGCAGGACAGGCAGGGAATGAAGACCCACCACGGCAGGAAAAGGAGATGCTCAAACAGAGAGGAAAAAAAACCCACCTAAAGATATTTATAGAGAAATCCTGGGAATACCACAGGTTTCTCACCATCCCCACTTGGGACCTGGGTGCCCAAACCTTGGGATTCCCTGAAATCCCACAAGAAGGACATTCAGCTTTTCCCAAAAAACTCACCTCTCTGAGCTCACATTTCAAATTATGTGACTTGTCCCATTTGTTTCCTTTGGGGTAGAACTGAGATCTCAAATCATACCTCTGATTAATATGTCACAGAATTAAACATTCTGCACGGCCAGGGAGCTGGGAATCAAAATCCTGGAATGCTTTGGGTTGGGAGGGACCTTAAAATCTTGTTCCAACCCCCTGCCATGGGCAGGGACACCTTCCACCATTTCAGGTTGCTCCAACCTGGCCTTGGACACTTCCAGGGATCCAGGGGCAGCCACAGCTTCTCTGGGAATTCTGTGCCAGGGCCTCCCCACCCTCCCAGCCAGGAATTCCTTCCCAATATCTAAACTAGTTTGAAGCCATTCCCTGTGTCCTGTCCCTCCATACCTTGTCCCCAGTCCCTCTCCAGCTCTCCTGGAGCCCCTTTAGGCCCTGCAAGGGGCTCTCAGATTTCCCTGGATCCTTCTCTTCTCCAGGTGAACCCCCCCAGCTCTCCCAGCCTGGCTCCAGCTGCTGGTTCTGAGTCATGAAATGTTTTTCTCTGGGAATAACCGTGGGAAACATTCCGGATTTTACACCCTGTGGATTATTCTTCCCTGCTCTGGGATCATCCACCTCCAAGGAGAAACTCCTTTCCTGCAGCCTGAAGGGAATTCAGGCGTTTCTGTGGCACATCCTGAGCTCAGCCCGGTTGCTCCGACCCCACATCACATTTTAGCAGTTCCAGAACATTCCCTGCCACTTTGGGCGTCTCTGTCACCGATCCTGCTGTGCAGGGAAGGTGATTTTTGGCAGGAAAACCATTTGGATTTGGAGGGCCAGGAGGAACCTCCAGCAGCTGGTGGTGTGCAGGAACAGCCTGAGCTCCTCCTTCTTCCCCAGATCCTGGGAAAGGGCTTCCTCCTTCTTCCCCAGATCCTGGGAAAGGGCTTCCTCCTTCTTCCCCAAATCCTGGGGAAGGGCGTCCTCCTTCTTCCCCAAATCCTGGGAAAGGGCGTCCTCCTTCTTCCCCAAATCCTGGGAAAGGGCTTCCTCCTTCCTCACACAGCCAGAGAAGCAACAAGCTGCCATTATCCTCTTATTTAGGAATGATTTCTTGGAGATCCTGCAGAGGAGAACACCATTCCCAGACTCCTGGAATGCTGAGAGCCAAATGCTGCTGGAGCAGGGAAAGCAGGAGGATATTTTGGACTTTTCCTTGAGGAATTCACCCTGTCTCAGCAGATGTAAGAGGTGGAGGTACCTCAGCTTTTCCCAGGATGAGGAAAAAAACTGGTGAGGAATCAGCTGGAGGAGGGACATGGATAAATCACAGGGTTTCAGTGGAGATGGGGCTGCAGAAAAGCTTCGGCTCAGGGAGACTTCCAGGGAAGTCCAGACCAAAAAGTCAGGAGAACTGGGTGTGGGCACACCTTGGGAGCAGCTCCAGCAAGGTAGGGGGAGTCACCATCCCTGGAAGGGATCCAAAAATGGAGTAGGTGAGGTCACCATCCCTGGAAAGGATCAAAAAATGAGTAGGTGGAGTCACCATGATCCAAAAATGAGCAGGTGAGGTCACAATCCCTGGAAAGGATCAAAAAATGAGTAGGTGGAGTCACCACCACTGGAAGGGATCAAAAATCAACTGAGTAGACTCAGTATCTGTGGAAGGGATCCAAAAATGAAGTAGGTGGGGTCACCACCACTGGAAGGGATCCAAAATTGAGTAGGTGGAGTCACCATCCCTGAAGGGATCAAAAATGGAGTAGGTGAGGTCACCATCCCTGGAAGAGCTCAAAAATCAACCAGGTAAACTCACCATCTCTGGAAGGGATCCAAAAATTGAGTAGGTGGAGTCACCATCCCTGAAGGGATCCAAAATCAACTGGGTAGACTCAGCATCTCTGGAAGGGATCCAAAAATTGAGCAGGTGGAGTCACCACCCCTAGAAGGGATCCAAAAACAAGCGAATGGAGTCACCACCCCTGGAAGGGCTTAAAAATCAACTGGGTAGACTCACCATCTCTGGAGGGATCCAAAAATGGATGAGTGAGGTCACCATCCCTGGAAGGCATCAAAAAATAGAGTAGGTAGAGTCATTATCCTTGAAAGGATCCAAAATTGAGTAGGTGGAGTCACCATCTCTGGAAGGGACCCAAAAATGGAGTAGGTGAGATCACCATCCCTAGAAAGGATCAAAAAATGAGCAGGTGGAGTCACCACCCCTGGAAGGGATCAAAAAACATGTGGGTGGAGTCACCACCCCTGAAGGCATCAAAAATAGAGTAGGTGGAGTCACCATCCTTGGAAAGGATCCAAAATTGAGCAGGTGGAGTCACCATCTCTGGAAGGGATCAAAAAAATTGAGTAGGTGAGGACAGCACCTCTGGAAGGGATTAGAAAAGAGTAGGTGGAGTCAACATCCTTGGAAAGGGATCCAAAGATGGAGTAGGTGGAGTCACCACCACTGGAAGGGATCCAAAGATGGAGTAGGAGGAGACACCACCCCTGGAAGGGATCAAAAAATGAGTAGGTGGATGAAGTCATCCTCCCTGAAGGGATCAAAAATAGAGTAAGTGGAGTCGCCACCCCTGGAAGGGCTCAAAAATCAATTGAGTAGATTCACCATCTCTGGAAGGGATCCAAAAATGGAGTAGGTGAGGTCACCATCCCCGGAAGGGATCAAAAACCAAGTAGGTGGAGTCATCATCCTTGGAAAGGATCCAAAATTGAGCAGGTGGAGTCACCATCTCTGGAAGGGATCAAAAAATTGAGTAGGTGAGGACACCACCTCTGGAAGGGATCAGAAAAGAGTAGGTGGAGTTACCATCCTTGGAAGGGATCCAAAAATTGAGTCCCCGTGGCACTCCCTGGTATGATTGAATGGGCAATGTGGTGATCTGTCAAAGGTTGGACTCGATCCTGGGGGTCTTTCCCAGCATGAATGATTTTATGGTTTCCCAAACCTTCACTGATACCACCAAGGCTCCCCAGATCGGGGGGATGGATAGATGTGGGATCCAGCATTGCTGAGCAGGATTTGGCCTTTTCTCCTCAAAACCAAAAACCCTGGAATCACCCAGGAACGTGATAACCCAGATTTTTCCTCTGCTGTTTGTCTTGGCAGCTCGTTGGCTCTGTCACTGCCTGGCTCTGCTCACAACCCCATTTCCCTCTTTCCAGCAGCTCCAGCTTTATCCCCTGCCTGTGTTTGCTTCCAAGCCCTTGTGAAGCAGCCAGAGAAGCAATTCCAGGCTGTGAATTTGTCACTCCAACCCATCCCATCCCTGCAGCCCTCACGCTGTTTTTTAGGCACCTGCTCCACCCCACAGAGCTGTTTTTCTCCCATTTGAACGTCCTGGGCGAGAAGAAAAACAGGTTGTTGAGTTTCTGGACCGGTGAAAATCGTGGCAGTTCCTGCTGAAAAATCACCTCGTTTGAGCTGCTGACTCTCAGAGAGGGAATCTTTCATGCCAGCAGCTGGAAAAAGGGATGTCAGGAAGATGGAATGTGGTTTCCTCCATGCTTGGAGCTCACAGGTGGTGAGATTCAGTTCCTGCCACAAGCTTGGCCTTCAGGAGGGATAACAAAAGCAGGAAATCTCACTGGGGGTGTTTCTCTCCCCTTGTTGTTGCTTGGGAGGACATAATTCGGTCTCAAGAGGGAGGCAGGGGCCTAATTAAGACTTGTGGAAAATCCTGAGTTGTTCCTTGAATCCTTGGTCGGTGGAGAACACGTGGAAATTTCAGACTGCTCCGTTTGTTTAACCCTCTGCTTTTTAAAAATGTGTCTGATTTGAAGGTGGAGCCCCAAATTGGGAGCAATTAAATGCAAAGATGTTTAATGATCCACATCAAAATGAGGGATTTAATGATCCACATCATGGCAGTGGCTTCTGAAGGAGGGTGTCTCCTAATCCCACCACAGCAATGGACTGGCTGAAGGTCCCAGATGGATCAGGATCCTCACAGGAGGAATTTGGAGGGATTCACTCCTCTTGATTTCAACTGGAATCAAACTTCTGTGGTTCCCAAGAACCTGTAAGCAGAGATTTCATGTCAAGTGGAAAGACCACTTTGTTCTGGTCCTCTAAACCCATCCTGGTTCCTCTAAACCCATCCTGGTTCCTCTAAACCCATCCTGGTTCTGGGATTTTCCTTGGATGTTTCTCTGGACATCAACCCTGAGTGGTGCCCGTTGCACGGGGCAGACCAATATCTTGAAGGAGGGGAAGTTTAGATGGGATATTGGGAAGGAATTCCTGGCTGGGAGGGTGGGAAAGCGCTGGAATAGAATTCCCAGAGAAGCTGTGGCTGCCCCTGGATCCCTGGAAGTGTCCAAGGCTGGGTTGGATGAACTTGGAGCAACCTGGGCTAGTGGAAGGTGTCCTTGCCCTTACAATAAGATCTTTATGATCCCTTCCAAGCCAAACCATTCCAGGGTTCTGTGATTCTCTGTAAAGAAATTCCTTGGGAATGGGACCCTGCTGGGTGCTGGGTTGGAAGCCAGAACTCAGCCCCAGTTTTCCATGTTTTCCATGTCTTCTTGGTCTCCTTTCCCTGCCCCCTGCACATTCCCTGGGCAGAGAGTGATAGGAAAAGGGGGAATGGTTTTAAACCAAAAGGAGAGATTTAGGTGGGATATTGGGAAGGAATTCCTGCCTGGGAGGGTGGGGAGGTCCTGGCACAGGTTGCCCAGAGAAGCTGTTGCTGCCCCTGGATCCCTGGAAGTGTCCAAGGCCAGATTGGAGCACCCTGGGCTAGTGGAAAGTGGCCCTGCCCATGAGAACAAGATGAGTTTGAAGGTCCCTTCCAGCCCAAACCATTCTGGGATTCTGGGATTCTCTTGGACTTTTCTCCACAAAACCATGGGTGCCCTGGTGCCTGAGGAGGTGACTCCACCATGGGCTGGGCTGGCTCTGAGATGGTGAAATGTGGAGAATGGAGCTGGCATGGGATTTGATGCCCCTCCAGCATAATTCCTGTGCCTGTGCCCAGCATGGAATCAGCGAGTCATGGAATGGCCTCGGTTGGAAGGGACCTTAAAGACCATCTCATTCCAACCCCCCTGCCACGGACAGGGACATCTTCCACCAGCCCAGGTTGCTCAGAGCTCCATATCCTGACATCTGGATCAATATTGTCACCCCTATATAAATATATATATACGTACAGACATGCATATATGTATTCCATATTTATGGAGAGTTTTCCTCTGTGTGGTTCCATCAATCCCCTGGATCCCAGAAGCCTGTCCCCGTGGTTCAGGATAGTTAAACCTGCAGTGAGCATTAGAGAGGGATCATCAGGGCCATCACAGCCTGGGTGCAGCTGTAGGGTCACATCAGTAGGGCTTTCCTAGTCCCGAGGCTCCTGTTTCTCTGCCCAACTCAGGACACAGGGAAGTTGCAGGAACAGGGAATTTGGGAAATTGGGATTTGTCTCACGTTCTGTGGAGCTGCTGGATTAGTGCACTAATGAAGACCTGGAGAAGCTGGTTCTCCATCTGAAGGGGCATCACCCCTGTATTTGTCTCTGAGGTTATTTTAACTTGCACTGGCACAAATCAAACAGGAATCTCGCTGCCTATTGATTTTGTCAGAGGTGTTTCCCCCCCTCCTCCTTCACTTCCCCCCCTCCTGAAGTCATCTTTAAAGACTTTACTTTTATTAAACTAAATGCTGCCAGTTAACTAAAGGCTTTGTTTTTATAGACTCGAGAGAGAACGAGGTCTAACATAAATTAATCATGACTTAATTGACTGAACTAATTCAGGTTCTCTCCAGTCCACTGCACAGCAATATTCCTGTCTTCCCAAATGCTGGGACTGAAGGCTAAATGGTACATTGCTTTAACAGCATCAACTTTTTATAGCCTTAACACAACGTTTTTACAGTGGACAAAAGTTTTAATTTCCTTGGGATTAAGTCCACAAAACACTTTCACAGTTATGGAAGCTGAAGGGAACACTCCTTTCTGTAATGAATATTAGAGCTGACTTCAATTTTTTCCTATTATCTTTCTTTTTTTTTTTTCTTTCCTCTCCGCAGTGCATGGACTAAATTATTTATTTGGTTTTATTATTTCAAAGGCAAACCAAGAATTAATTCAATTTACAACAGTATTCTCTCACCCTGCAGAGGATAAAATGAACTGCAGTGAATTGCTAATGCTGCCATGTCAAAAAAGGGATGCATTTAGGAGAGCTGGGGAAATCCTCAATGCCAGGAATTCCACTGAAAAAGGCACCACTGGCAGGAATCAGGGAGTCCAGCACATGGATTTGGGGTTTAGCCAGAGAGGCTGGGAACTCCTCATCCCTGGAAGTGTCCAAGGCCACGTTGGAGAGGGTTTGGAGCAACGTGGGATAGTGGAAGGTGTCCCTGCCCATGGCAGGGGGTGGAATGGGATGAGCTTTAGGGTCCCTTCCAACCTAAACCATTCCAGGATTCTCTGCTGACCAAACCCAGAACTTACAGTGCCATTAAAGCAAATACTTCATAAAACAACACATGGGAAGGGACCAACCCCAGATAATTCCCTGATTTAAATCTCAGAACTCCCCAGGAAATCCCAAATACACAAATTATCAAAATTCTGCACTTTGCTTGCTGGTTTTTGTGGTTCTTTCTCTTGCAAATGGTCCATTTTGGAATCAGAGCTGTCAGCAGCTGCATTTTGGAACAAGAGAAACCCAAATTTTACACTTTGCTGATAATTCACTGCATGGAAGCTCCGTTTAGGTGGGATATTGGAAAGGATTTCCTGTCTGGGAGGGTGGGGAGGCCCTGGAATAGAATTTCCAGAGAAGCTGTGGCTGCCCCTGGATCCCTGGAAGTGTCCAAGGCTGCGTTGGATGAGCTTGGAGCAACCTGGGCTAGTGAAAGGTGTCCTTGCCCTTGCAACAAGAAGATCTTTATGATCCCTTCCAAGCCAAACCGTTCCAGGGTTCTGTGATTCTGTGTAAAGAAATTCCTTGGGAATGGGACCCTGCTGGGTGCTGGGTTGGAAGCCAGAACTCAGCCCCAGTTTTCCATGTTTTCCATGTCTTCTTGGTCTCCTTTCCTCTACCCTGGCCCCTGCACATTCCCTGGGCAGAGAGTGATAGGAAAAGGGAGAATGGTTTTAAACCAAAAGGAGAGATTTAGGTGGGATATTGGGAAGGAATTCCTGCCTGGGAAGGTGGGGAGGGGCTGGGATGG
>NW_016690299.1:1745137-1753471 GCF_001604755.1 Lepidothrix coronata | reverse complement strand
CCCCCCAGCTTGGGGTCATCTGCAAATTTGCTGATGATGGACTCCATCCCCTCATCCAGATCATCAATAAAGACATTAAACAGGACTGGGCCCAGCACTGATCCCTGTGGACACCACTGGTGACGGATCCCACCTGGATGCAGCTCCATTCACCAGCACTCTCTGGGCCCGGCCATCAGCCAGTTCCTAACTTATGTATCAAAAAATCACAGATATTCTCACTTATCTATCAAAAAATCACAGATATTCTCACTGCTTGCCAGGACCTGCCCCAAAATTCTCTGACCCAGCATCTCAGGGTGTATCCAACCCTTCCATGAATCCCAGTTGGGTTCCTGACCCTGCTTCCCGTTTACAACTGGGAAACAAAATGCTCCCTGACTTGTGCAAATTGACCCCGTTTTTTGTCAATAACGGAAACACATTTCCACAAACACCTGGTTTTTCCCAGTGGGGCTGCCCTGAGTTCCTTCCCTCTGCTTTGATGCCTTGATCTGATTTTCAGAGTGAAAAAAAAAAGCTGGAGTTGTCCTTAAGTGGCTTTCCCAGGAACCAAAGCAAGGTTTAGAAGGAACAAACCTTCCATTTAGTGCTAAATTTTCCGACCAGTGTGACTTAAACACCCTTAAAATCCTCTTTCAGAATTTCCTCGATTTTTGTTTGGAGCAAAACATTTGTGGGTGGGATTTTTTGATTTGGGCTGTAAAGTTTGGAACAGAAACATCCCAGATAAAATGGGAATTATCTCATGTTGCCTTTGCATCGTTTCTCTTTGGAGAACGAGGATATTTATGAATTTGTTTTAGAGCAGTTGCTTTTCTCCCTTTGTCTTCCTTTCTCTGTGCTGGGTTTTGCCTTTAGAACAAAAGGAGATTTCTTATTTTCCCTTCTCCTGCTTTACTTAAAGCCCATTTTCTTCTCAGCTGAAATATATTTACTAAAAAAAAAAAATTAAATTTAAATGAATTGTTTGCACAGGAAAAAAGTTTCCTTGGCTGATGAATTTGCCCTCGGTTCAAACCAAAATATGACTCCTGGGGGAATTGACTGTTCATAAAAGAGAAATGCTGAATTCAAATTCCTTGACTAAATTGGGAATAAATTCGGGAGGAGAAAAATGCTTTCAGTGCTGTGGAGGCCAAATTAAACACAGAAAGAAAATCAGGATTATCCTGCATTTATACAACACAATCAAATTCCAGTTTACCTTGGTGGAGAGTAATGGAATTGGGGATTTGGGTGAATCCTGGAGCCAGTGGCATCTTTTAGAGATAATCAGGTTTTTTAGAAATTAGATTAAGTGGGGGGGGGGGAAAGCCCAGATCTGCTAATTAAAGCTAAAAAGAAATTAAAGCCAAAAAAGAAATTAAAGCTGAAAAGAAATTAAAGCTGAAAAGAAATTAAAGCTGAAAAGAAAATAAAGCTAAAAAGAATAAGAAGACTAAGGAATAATTGAAGTTAAGAAATAGCCCATTAATTAAAGAATTTGAACTTGAATGGCTCTCAAATGTATCTGATCCTTGTTTCCTGCTTGGAATTGATATCCTGGAGAGTCTGTGGCTGTGGCTGCTCCATGGCAGGGGTTGGGCTTGGGGTTGGACCAGGATCAAAATCGAGGACGAGTTGGGCAAAAAATGCAAAATGCTGCACTCACAGACAGGGATAATTGCAGGAATTGCCAACATCTTCCTGGAAAACCTTTGGAAAGCTTTTACTGGTGCACATGGACCTGTTGGAGCGAGTCCTTCCACTCTACCAGGTTGCTCCAAGTTCGTCCAACCTGGTCTGGGACACTCCCAGGGATCCAGGGGCAGCCACAGCTTCTCTGGGAATTCCATCCCAGCCCCTCCCCACCCTCCCAGCCAGGAATTCCTTCCCAATCTCCCATCCATCCCTGCCCTCTGGCAGTGGGAAGCCATTCCCCTTGTCCTGGTACTCCAGGCTCTTGTCAACAGTCTCTCTCCATATTTCCACTTCAGGTCCTGGAAGGCCACAACGAGGTCACCCCAAAGCTTCTCTTCTCCAGGCTGAACAATCCCAATTCCCTCAGTGGGAAGCCATTCCCTGTGTCCTGTCCCTCCATGCCTTGTCCCCAGTCCCTCTCCAGCTCTCCTGGAGCCCCTTTAGGCCCTGCAAGGGGCTCTCAGGTTTCCCTGGATCCTTCTCTCCTCCAGGAGAACCCTCCCAGCTCTCCCAGCCTGGCTCCAGCCCTTGGAGCAGCTCCATGGGTTCCTCTGGATTCATCCCAACAGATCCACATCATTCTTATGTTGGGAGCCCCTTCCTTGTGTCATCTGCTGCTGCTTGGCCTGGATTTGCTGTATCCAAGTCTCTATCCTTGGATAATGAATATCCAGCTGGATTAGGGCCCATCTGCTTGTCCAATGCTGTGGAAAAAGGACCCAGCCCCCAAACAGCCCTGCCAAAATATAAGATGTTTATTCACTTTTTAGGGACTGACAGAAGTTTGTCATCACTTTTTATGGACACCCAGATCCAGTTTAATTTATTTGGTGGCAGAAGGACCTGTAGCCCTTATTCCAATAACTTTTCAGGGATCAGGAGCAGTTAAAGAGCAGGAGCTGGTTCTGTGCAAACAATGGATTTCTCATCATAGGGGAACTTCTATTATGGAAGTTGCTCAGAGAATCTGAGGATTCCTCATCTCTGGAAATGTTCCTGGACACGTTGGAGCAACCTGGGCTAGTGGAAGGTGTCCCTGTGTTTTATTTCATTGGAATTGGTGGAGGGAATCGATGTTGTTGTAATTCCATAGATTTTCTACCCCATAATCTTGGAGTTTGGAGCAACAACCTGGGACTTGGAGCAACCTGGGCTAGTGGAAGGTGTCCCTGTGTTTTATTTCGTTGGAGTTGTTGGAGGAAATCAATGTTGTTGTAATTCCATAGATTTTCTGTTCAATAATCTTGGATTTTGGAGCAGCAACCTGAGACTTGTTTATCATGATCAATACTAGTAATTATTAATAATGATTAATAATTATAATAACAATAAAGGTAACATTCTTACATTCTCTGTAGTTTTTACCCCCAGGGAAGCTGTGGCTGCCCCATCCCTGGAAGTGTCCAAAGCCAGTTTGGACTGGGCTTGGAAAAACCCGGGCTAGTGGAAGGTGTCCCTGTGTTTTATTTCACTGGAATTGCTGGAGGGAATCGATGTTGTTGTAATTCCATAGATTTTCTATTCAATATTCTCTGGCCATAACGATGATTTAGGAGTTGGATTAACTCCCTCTTCTCCCTAAGCCAGGCTCTGGTGGGCTAAGGAAGAGCTTCATGAAATCCCACCCAACTCCAACCCCTCCTTTAACTCATTCCTTACCCCAACTTGCTTTTTTTGTAGGCAGGGCTGTGTGGATTTCCCAGCAGATCTGGGAATTCCCGTGGAAATTGGGGAGATGGGCAGGATCACCCGTGGGATACCCTCCCAGATCCTGTCCTGCTGTAAATCAGGGAGCTCTGGGGGTGAGGGAGGGAGTGAAATGTAGCTGTCAGGGTTCAAACCACCCAATTGCTGCTCTCCAAACCTCCTTTATGAGCCAAGAGAAAGCACAAATCACACAGAAAGCCCAGAACTGATTTTTAAGCTTTCCTGAAATCTGAACAATCTGATCCAGGAATCCTCAGTATTTACCTGGATGCATTTGTTAGAGAAAGAGCAAGAGGTTATCCATTCAGAAAATACTAAATAATATTGATGATGATGATGATGATGATGATAATAATAATAATAATAATAATAATAAAGGTAACATTCTTACTCACATACTCTGTAGTTTTTATCCCCAGAGAAGCTGTGGCTGCCCCATCCCTGGAAGTGTCCAAAGCCAGTTTGGACTGGGCTTGGAAAAACCTGGGATAGTGGAAGGTGTCCCTGTGTTTTATTTCACTGGAGTTGTTGGAGGGAATCAATGTTGTTGTAATTCCACAGATTTTCTGTTCAATAATCTTGGAGTTTGGAGCAACCTGGGACTTGTTTACCATTATCAATAATTGTAATTATTAATAATGATTAACCATGATTAATAATTATAATAACAATAAAGGTAACATTCTTACATTCTCTGTAGTTTTTACCCCCAGAGAAGCTGTGGCTGCCCCATCCCTGGAAGTGTCCAAGGCCAGAATGGGGCTTGGAACCACTTGGTGGAGTGGAAGTTGTCCCTGCCCATGGCAGGGGGGTGGATTTGGGTGAGCTTTAAGGTCTTTTCCAACCCAACCCATTCCATGATTCCATGCTCTTTTATCATCTGCTACCTCTACCTCCCCCCAAAAATGCACCTTCTCAAATCCTCTGTCCTTGCAGCAGGGTCTGGATTTCTCTGCTCATCAGTTTTTAGTGATAAATATCTTGTTTTACCTGCCAGAACTGCTCGTTCCTGCTGCCTGTGGGAAACCCTGCCTGTACCACGCAGAGATAAAGCAAAGCTAACACAAATTAGCCCCAGACAGCTGGTTAATTAGGAAAAAAAAAAAAAACTGCTGGAAGAGCAAAAGCAAGGAAGAAAAAGCTGCAGGAAGGTCAGGGAAAGTTCAGGCAGAGCAGAGTTGAGCCTGTGTAAATTTAAAACCAAGCTTAGGATCTCTGACTGCTGATGAGATGTAGAAATGGTGCAAACCCACTGCCAAGGGTTGTTTTCAAGGCAAGAATCAAACCAGGCTTTGTTTTCTCTCTCAGTAAAGACTTCTCACTTTAGCTAAAAGAAAATAATAACAATAATGATAATAATAATCTGCTTTTTGTCTCCTACAGAGCTACTCAGAGAACTGAGTCCTGCAGAGAACACAACAGAAAAGCTGAAGGCTCTTCTTTTGGTTCAATGGGGAGATTTTTGACTGCTCTTTTGTTTGAGTTGTCACAAAACCCTCCCCTAAACATGGGAAGATTTACAAGAAAACAGAAGCTTTTGATGGTTTCTGATGGGGAAGAACAGGAGTGAAGCAACAAGTGTAATTTTTCAGGCCATTCTAACTGCAGATTATCCAGGGGAAGGGAATTTCTTGTGGAAATATTCCTGTCCCAGGCTGCAATTGGATCCAGGCCTGGATTAAATGATGGAAGAAACCAGGATGCTCCTTTCAGGGTGAGGATCCCCTTGGTAATAAAGGATAGAATTTACTAGCGAGCAAATTCTTTTCTTTTGCCCTTTAAACTTAAAAAAAGGAGACCTAAAAACCCCAATAAACCCTCGGAAAGAATTCCTTGATGTTTGTTTAACACACTTGGCACCGTAAGAAACTGGTGTGAGTGCTTTGGAATTAAAAGGGACATCTTCAAACCACTTCTCCAATGTTTTTAGAACTGGTTTTCCCACCAGGATTGGATTGTCCCCCCGAGATTTATTAATTCCTTTGCCTAAAAAAATGCAGCCCCATGTCCTTGTCCCCCCTCAAAATTTCCATTTCCACTCAAACCTGCACCAAGAAGGAGCCAAGCAGTGAATATTTTCCTTAATCCCTCCCTTCTACAAGGCTGGGATGTGAGGAGAATCTTGGAATTGGATCCTGGAATGCTTTAATTTGCTGTTTAATCCCTGGGAAACCTGGAGGGTTGGAATTGGTGACCGATATCGGAGTGGGAGGCGATGGAATAAGTGCAAACACGGGACAGGAACCAGCCTGGGACCACACAGGACCAAAGGAGATTTAGGAATTCTTTCCTGTTCCTTAAACAGAAGATTCTTCCAATTTAATATCATCAGAATCACAATTTCTCTGCTCACACACACCCAGGTTTGCTCAATTCAAATGATGTCAAAGCTGCAAAAATTCAGATTATTTTATCGCTGATCCCATAAAGATTTCCCCGTAACAAACAGATTTTTATCCTTTGTCAACATATTTAGGAGATTACCAGAAAAATGTCATCAAAATGCTCCTTAAATTAAAGATTTATGGACTTTGGTGGTTTTCCCTTCCCCCATTTTACATCCCAGCAATAAAATCCTGATGTTTCCGTGGTTCCCAAACCATAAAACTCTCGTTTTTCATTATTTCTCCAATCTCACCCCGCAGGGTTGGGTTTATCTCTAACATTTTAACAAAAGCTCTGACATTTAAGCGAGGGCTGATAAGAAACCAGCGGAGAAAAAGGGTTTATAAACAAATTAATGATGTTACCGCCAGAAAATGAACCGGGAATAAAAATGGGATCTGTCCAAGGAACAGGTTTGGACCTGAGGTGAATTTTTCCACGAGTTTTAAAAGGGAGGGTCAATGGAGGGCTCCAATATCGCTGAAAATCCAAATTGTGCTGTCTGGCACCTTCCAAACCCCCTCAGTTCCTAAAATAACATTGACGGCCTTTCGTATTTTCTTCCAGGCTCCAAAATTCCTCCTTTTCAGTCGAATCTTTGGAATTCCTTTCCCGACGTTCCCGTGGCTGAAAAAACCCACCGGGAAAAAACACACAAGACCATTTCCTCCTGTCCAACCTCAAGGTCATATTCTTATCATATTATATACTATTATATTATTTACATGGATTTATCTGAATACATATTTAGAAATAACAATAAATAAAATATATAATGGAATAGTTCTTACTCCTCTGGAATGTTCATATATATATTTATATATATACATGGGAAATGATACATATATAAAAGAATATACAATATTATTTATTTAGATTATGATATTATTATTTATATTATTATCATATAATATATTATTATATTCTTATCATATTATATATTATTATATTATTTACATTGTTTTATCTAAATACATATTTAGAAATAACAATATATAAAATATATAATGGAATATTTCTTACTCCTCTGGAATGTTCATATATATATATATATATGGGAAATAATACATATATATAATATATATAATATATGTAATATATATGGGAAATAATACAAATATAAAAATAATATTTAATATTAGTTATTTAGATTATGATATTATTATTTCTATTATTGTCATATTATATATTATTATATTATTTATATGGATTTATCTAAATACATATTTAGAAATAACAATATATAAAATATATAATGGACTGTTTCTTACTCCTCTGGAATGTTCATATATATATGGGAAATAATACATATATAAAAATAATATATAATATCACTTATTTATATAATTATATTTTTATTTATATTTTTATCATATTTTATATTATTATATTATTTACATGGATTTATCTAAAGACATATTTAGAAATAATAATATATATATTATGAATATAATATATATATAATACATATGGGAAATAATACACATATAAAATACTATATAAAATTATTTATTTAGATTATTATATTATTGGTCATATTATTATCACATTATATATTACTATATGATTTACATGGATTTATCTAAATACATATTTAGAAATAATAATATATATGATACATATAATGTATATAATATATATAATATATATGGGAAATAATACATACATAAAAATAATATATAATATTATTTATTTAGATTATGGTATTATTATTTATATTATTATAATATTATATATTATTATATTATTTACATTGTATTTATCTTAATTAAAATAAATAGAGTTTATGCTTCTGCCTGTATTTTTAATTTTTTAATTTTTTTTTTTAAATTAGTCCATAATCCACCAAGCAAATGAGATATTCCCACATAAAGAACTGTCACCTGTTAGGTGGTTTTTTTTTTTTTTGTAGAATGACAAAAATTCCTTGTTTTTAGATATCGTGGAATCATTTGGGTGGGAGAAGAACTTTAATATCACCGAGTGCAACCTCTAATCCAAGTATTCCCATTTTCCCTCTATAGGATTATTCCCCTCACAAGGAAAAGCAAAATATGTGCCAGGGCCTGACGGGAGCTGGAGCAGGAGGGGAGTTTTTTGCCCTCTCAAGTAATTTAAAAAGGGGAAAGAAAAGCTCCCAGCTCTTCAGAATTCCTCATTTTATCAGCTCTGCCTCCCCCGACAAATGAATCTGCTGGGCTGATATTGAATTTCTTGGAAAATTATTAAAGATTTTCAATTATGCCTCCTATTTTTTTTTTAATATGATACTTGGATCCATTGTGGCCTTAAATTAATATTTGACCTATTAATTGGAGATTGCACTTGGCAGTGGGTTATTCTTTTAGGATGCAGTGCTCATGTAGCCAGAGATAATGGGATGAGTGTATTTTTAAGAGCTGATAAAGAGATAAAAAGACATTAAATTCTTCAGGAATGAATTAAATTCTTCAAGAACTACTCCTACCCCTCTATAAATAAATAAAAATAAATGGAATTCTTCAAGAATTTGAGTTTTCAGATTGAATTATCGAAATAAATCAACCTGATTGTAGGATT
>NW_016690299.1:1737563-1745117 GCF_001604755.1 Lepidothrix coronata | reverse complement strand
GGTCCTTGTGAATCCCAAAATCTCAGTGTAGGGGCTGTGGGGGCAGGAGAGTTTGAG
This sequence comes from Lepidothrix coronata, assembly GCF_001604755.1. NCBI lineage: Eukaryota > Metazoa > Chordata > Aves > Passeriformes > Pipridae > Lepidothrix > Lepidothrix coronata. The sequence continues at coordinate 1,745,060 of NW_016690299.1, read as the reverse complement.
GGTCCTTGTTCATCCCAAAATCTCAGAGCAGGGTCTGGAATGGCAGCAGGATTTGAAGGTCCTTGTTCATCCTAAAATCTCGGTGTGGGGGCTGGAAGGGCAGAAGGGTTTGAGGGTCCTTGTGCATCCTGAAATCTTGGTGTGGGGGCTGTGAGTGCAGGAGGGTTTGAGGGTCCTTGTGCATCCCAAAATGGCAGAGCAGGGTCTGGAATGGCAGCAGGATTTGAAGGTCCTTGTTCATCCCAAAATCTCGGTGTGGGGGCTGGAAGGGCAGAAGGGTTTGAGGATCCTTCTGCATCTCAAAATCTCAGTGTAGAGTTTGGAAGGGCAGGAAGGTTTGAGTGTCCTTCTGCCTCCCAAAATCTTGTTGTAGGGGCTGGAAGGGCAGGAAGGTTTGAGGGTCCTTCTGCATCCCAAAATCTCAGTGTAGAGTCTGGAATGGTTGGAAGGTTTGAGGTTCCTTGTTCATCCCAAAATCTTGTTGTAGGGGCTGGAAGGGCAGGAAGGTTTGAGGCTTCTTGTGCTTCCCAAGATTTCAGAGCAGGGATTGGAATGGCAGCAGGATTTGAAGGTCCTTGTGCATCCCTAAATCTCAGAGCAGGGGCTGGAATGACAGGAAGGTTTGAGGGTCCTTGTGCATCCCAAAATCTCAGTGCAGGGCCTGTGAGTGTAGGAGGGTTTGAGGATTCTTGTGCTTCCCAGGATCTCAGAGCAGGGATTGGAATGGCAGGAGGGGTTGAGGGTCCTTGTTCATCCCAAAATCTCAGAGCAGGGTCTGGAATGGCAGCAGGATTTGAAGGTTCCTTGTTCATCCCAAAATCTCGGTGTGGGGCTTGGAAGGGCAGAAGGGTTTGAGGATCCTTCTGCATCTCAAAATCTCAGTGTAGAGTTTGGAATGGCAGGAAGGTTTGAGAGTCCTTCTGCATCCCAAAATCTTGGTGTGGGGGCTGTGAATGTAGGAGGGTTTGAGGGTCCTTGTGCATCCCAAAATCTCAGAGCAGGGTCTGGAATGGCTGGAAGGTTTGAGGTTCCTTGTTCATCCCAAAATCTTGTTGTAGGGTCTGGAATGGCAGGAGGGTTTCAGGCTCCCTGTGCATCCCAAAATCTCAGAGCAGGGGCTGGAAGGGCAGCAGGGCTGGCTCTGCTTGGGCTGAACCAAGAGCACAGGTCCCAGATGACTGTTTGCAATGTCCCCCTTTGATCTCCCATTTCAGTGGTTTGAGATTCCAGGTCCATTCCAGAGCTGGGAAGTTGCCTGGTTACCATTTTTGATATGGCAGAGCAAGAAGAAATGAAATGACATTTTAATATTAAATGCTGTGGCTGGAGAATTGCAGGATGTGCCGGGTGTACATCAGGCAGCCAAGGCAGAAATCCTCTTTTGAAACAGCTCTTCTTCATCCCAGGAGACTTTGAAAACCGTCCTCTTTCATTAATTTGAGTTTTTAGCAGCATTTTCCCTGCGTTTGGTTTGATTTGCAGTAAAAATTTGGAGGCCGAGCATTTGGTTGGCAGTGCCCGTTAACCCCAGATGTTAATTCTTGCTGCTGGGGCATTTTATGGGCACGGAAAAGCCCAGTGCTGTGGAACCAACACTCCAGCTGCTCCTCATTTTTATGTCCTGCTCTTCATGGTTATATTTGAACTGTCCCACTCTCATCTTCCTCCTCATCTGCGGAATTCCTGACCAAACTCAGGGAAGCGGCAGCGACTGCTGTTCCATGAGGAATTTACAGGCTTTGGAAGCAGCTGTTGACTGTTCTGTGCCTGGCAACAGAAAAATTAGGAATTCTTCTTGCTTCCCGAGCCTGACATTTGAGGAGAAGTGCACACAGTGCCCAGAGATCCGCCATTCCTGTTGGAGCCGGGAAAAGGCGAACGGCTGTGCCGGCGCATCGGAAATTTCTTGGGATGCTCCCCTGATTATGGAAAATCTCCCTGGCTTTAACAATGGGCATATTTAGTGCTCCCTGACATCCATCCCCATCCCTCTATCAGCCTCTCTGGACTCTCCCCACGCTGCTGGAGAGGGCAGAAGATGAGATAGGAACGTTCCCGCGGTGTCACCTGCTGACCACGCTTGGATGGGGCGGCCCAGGCTCCTCCCTGGGAGTGTCCTTGATCCTGACCTTTGATTCCCCCCTCTGGAAAGGCCCCACTGGTGCTGCTTTTTAATGGCTTTCAAGTAATTAAAAACAACCAGAAGGTGTCTGGAAGTTTTTGCTCTCAGAGCTGTTGAATGTTGTAATTCTCCTTTTCCTTGGTTTGCTTTTGCTTGGTTAGTTTGGGATTTTCCAGCAGTTTGTTCTGGGAATGATGTGTGTTCAGCTTTTTGGATATTGGGAAGGAATTCCTGGCTGGGAGGGTGGGGAGGGACTGAAATAGATTTCCCAGAGAAGCTGTGGCTGCCCCTGGATCCCTGGAAGTGTCCAAGGCCAGGTTGGAGCAACCTGAGCTGGTGGAAGGTGTCCTGCCTATGGCAGGGGGTGGCACTGGATGGGCTTAAGGTTCTTTCCAACCCAAACCATTCCAGGATTCTGGAGTCTCTCTGCTCTGGAGCCAGGCTGGGAGAGCTGGGGGGGTTCACCTGGAGAGAAGAAGGATCCAGGGAGAGCTGAGAGCCCCTGGCAGGGCCTAAAGGGGCTCCAGGAGAGCTGGAGAGGGACTGGGGACAAGGCATGGAGGGACAGGACACGGGGAATGGCTTCCCACTGCCAGAGGGCAGCGATAGGTGGGATATTGGGAAGGAATTCCTGGCTGGGAAGGTGGTGAGGCCCTGGCCCAGGTTGCCCAGAGAAGCTGTGGCTGCCCCTGGATCCCTGGGAGTGTCCAAGGCCAGGTTGGATGAACTTGGAGCAACCTGGGCTAGTGGAAGGTGTCCCTGCCCATGGCAGGGGTTGGAATGAGATGGGTTTCAAGGTCCCTTCCTACCCAAACTATTCCAGAATTGTACAAAATCAAATACTAATCAAATTCTTAGTGTGATTTGAGTAATTTACCACTGGAAGTGTCCAAGGCCAGGCTGGAGCCACCTGGTCTAGTGGAAGGTGTCCCTGCCAATGGCAGGGGGTGGCACTGGATGATCTTGAAGGTCCTTCCAACCCAAACCAGTCTGGGATTCCCTGATTTCCTGTGTAAAGCCTCAATTTCCCTGCATTTCCCTTCCTGAACCGAGAAACACAGAAAAAAATGATTAAATTCCAGAGTTCAGGAAGTTCTTCCTAACCAGGAATTCTAAACCCCAGGAAGTTTGAGCTGAAACTGATATTTAAGAAAAAAAATCTCTGCGATGATGAGAAAAAAACCAGCTCAGGAGTCTGAAGTGCCTTTCAAATCATTAACATTTCGAGATACAGAACCTCAAATACTTCTGGCTGGTGCCTCCTGTCATCCCATCACTTCAGAACTGGCAGCAGCCAGGGCTATATTAGGTGCTGCAATTTATGTTAATTTATGCAAAGGCTTTTCCCTGGATTTTAATTCCTGCAGCGACACCGAAGTGATGGGAAAAGTTCCACTGCAAGCCACGAGACAGCAGTGATCCTTCCTCTAAACATTAACAATATATAAATATATTTTTTATATTTATATTTATATATAATATAATATTATATATTATATAAATATATAAATAAATGAGCAATATATAAATATATGTACAGGCAGAGATAAATAGCTGCAGGCAGATCTTTTAAAAGCTTGCAGGGCACGTTTTCCAATAATTAGAAATATCACCCCGAAGGAGTTTTTTGGGAATCCTGTTAAGGAGTCAGAATATCGAGTGATTTTTTTTCTGGTACAAAGAAATATTCAGGCAAAAATCTTCATGGATCTGAAGACACGTGTTCGTAATTTAAGGTTCAAATTCTTCCCAGGAATATCTTTCCAAGCAAGGAATGAATGGGATGAGCTACTCAGGGTGTCAGGAGTTGATTAGGGTTAGGATGGCTATTAAAATAGGTGCTAATTTAGCCAATTAGGGGAAAGGAGCAGTTAAACTGCCCCCAGGAATCATTTCCTGCCTCGTGGCATCACCAGGGATCATTTCTAGAACCTGGAAAACTCTCTTCCAACTTTGACCATCAGCTGGTTGCCTACATCTGATTTTTTTTTTTTTTGGCAGAGAAATAAGTCCCAGTTGAGAGGAAAAGTCCTGAAGTGCTTTTGGTGGGAGCTGGGAATTGTAGCATGAGCTGGAGTGAAAACCTTCCTTTGCAGGACAGAAGGATCCGAGCTCCCCATTGAAATAATATAAATTATTTGTGAAACACAGGTGAGTTTTGTTCCCTCTGTGGCCAAGGTGCCAGAAAATGAGTTAAAAGGTAAAAAGCTGCCTTAAATCTTTCACTGCATCGTGAAGCTCAACCCATCTTGTCCTGAGGAGGTGCCCCCTGGCATTTTGTGACAGGACACAGGGAATGGCTTCCCACTGCCAGAGGGCAGGGTTAGATGGGATGTGGGGAAGGAATTCCTGGCTGGGAGGGTGGGGAGGGACTGAAATGGATTTTCTAGAGAAGCTGAGGCTGCCCCTGGATCCCTGGAAGTGTCCAAAGCCACATTGGAGCCACCTGGACTAGTGGAAGGTGTCCCTGCCCATGGCAGGGGTGGCACTGGATGGGCTTTCAAGTCCCTTCCAACCCAAACTATTTTAGGATTCTACTGCCCTCCAAAATAGTCCCATCTCTCTGAAGTTGAGCCCTTCACTCTGTTCATCCCAGACAGATTTTGCAGCAGAATTATAAGCTCTTAAAAAATGAGCTTCTCCTCTGAACATAAAAAAAAAAAAATCAGCTTAGATGGCAAAATCTGCCTTTCTTACAATAAAAGCCCTTTTTGAAGGGCTGGGTAATGGAAACCACGTCACTCAAGCTTAGCTGGGGAACAATATCTGCCAGTTTATCCTGCAGTTTGGGATATTAATCCATGAAATTTAATTGGCTTTATATATTTACATCCACAAAACTCCAAGGGAAACTCCAGTTCATCTGACAGGTGGCCCCCCACTTTTCTGGGATGAGCCTCATCCTGAATAAAGATGGTTTCAACCGAGCTTGGAAAAGAACCTGGAAAACTTGAGGATCCTGCAAGGCTCCAGGTAATCCAAATATCCAAAGCTTATCTCCTAAGCTGAGTTTTTCCTAAATATTATGTGGAAAGAGATGATTTTTTTTTTCCTTTCTTCCCACCCTCCTCCTTTCTGCTCCCCTTTGCCACGGGAAAAAGCTGTTCCTCTTCTGCCTGCTCACACTTTGCCTCCAAAGCACAAAGGCTGAGCTCAGAAAATCCACAAATAACCTGAATTGTTGATTCTTGTCCAAATTCCCACGTTGGCCAAGTTCTGGGAGTGATTATGTTTATCAGACAAACAGCACCTGCTGTGACACCAGCCATTCACAGCTTATAAGTGGTTTATCAGTGGTTTATAAGGGGAATTTAGTGCCTGTTGCAAGGCAAGAAATCAATTTTCCGAGCCCCAGCGGACACCGGGCCACGAGTCCTCCCCGGAATGCAGCTCAGGTGGAATTATTGCTCCCATTCCACCTGGCAAAGATGCTGTTAAATGCAGGAGAGGAGTTAGGAGCAAATAAATAGTGACTGCCAGAAAAAATGTGAGTGGATGGAAGAGAATGGGCTTAAATGAAATGATATTTTCTGGATGGCATCAAATCAGGAGGAGCTTTTAATTCCAGAGGCAGGAGACGAGACATGATTCCCATGTTCTGAAGGACACCTGACTCCCAGCAGGTTGGGATGAAAGTCACCCTGAGATGTGACTTCTAGAACTGCAGATCTGCATCCATTTTTTTGTCCCAGAATCCTGGAATCATTAAGGTTGGAAAAGCCCTCCAAGATGATCGAGTCCAACCTGTGACCAATCCCACCAGAGCACTGAGTGCCACAGCCAGTTTTTCCTAAGACAATTCCAAGAATGGGGACTCCACCACCTCCCTGGGCATCACATTCCAATATTTAACTACCCTTTCCACTGGTGGAATTCCTCCTGATGTCCCAAATTCCTCCATGGAATGAAGTCGAGCAGCCTCAACCTTCACGAGAAGCCACCACATCTCTACTAATTGAGTTTCTCCTCTGGAAAGCACTCCCTCATTCCCTGGATTTCTGGAGATATCCCAGCAGGAGTTTTTGAGCCAGATTCCATTTTCAGGGATTCCAAACCCATTGCTTTGTGCCTCAAAGTTTGAGGACTCGTTATAATGTTCCTAAAGCTGTTCTTGGTCCCTGCTTCCTGATGGTGGTTCAGATCCCTGGGATGAAGGGACACCCAAAGGAATTTGGGATTTTGCTGCTTGCACACATTTCTGGATACCACAGTGGGCTCGTGGGCATTAAAAACCTACTTCCAGCAGGAATTTTGTATGGAAAAATGCCTACTTCCAGCAGGAATTTTGTATGGAAAATGCTGCCTGTGCTGCCGGGGTGGGCTTGGGAAGATTGGAACTTCTCCCTCCCTTTGCCTGTTTGCTGCTGTCCCACTCAGAGGCCCATGAGCCGATGGAAATTGAGATTCCTCACATGGACAACGTGGAAAAGAACAGCTTTGGAATTAAAATTCAGGGAGAAACCGAATCCCACCTCAGAGGCCGCATCTATATTCAAGATATGCTAATGGGCTGTTCCACGAGATCTTTGAAGTCAAGCAGGAAATCAGGGAACAATAAAAGCCTAAAAATACGTGGAGAAAGGAAGGGAGAAAGTCACTTGATGGCCTTGATAAAGCCTCAGCACAGATTTAGACAAACCTGACTGATACCTCCTTTTCCCAAGATTTTTAGACATTAACCCAGTGCCTGGTTTTTTTTTTATTGGCTCTCAGTGTTGCCACAATGAATGAAAGTCTCTCTCCGGGTTTTTCATTTGTTTTTTCCTCTTTTTTCTCCCTATTTTCCCCCCTGGCACGATCTTGAAGTCCTGCTCTACACAAAGCATCTAATTTAATTTATTTTTTCTATAACAGCCTATAATTGCTGATAGAAAGCCAAGTTCTTGCTGGCTCATCTGCTCAGTTAAGGAGAGCAAGGACCAAACCAAACCCAACTCCATTTCTCACATTTAAGCCCCATCACTTGATTTTGTTTTTGAGAGGCGTGACAGGAGCTCCTCATTGTTTATTTCTTATTTTATTCTTCCTGCAGAGAGAAAATATTCAGAGCACAACCAACAATAAATGCAGAGGCATCACTGGGGCTCAGCGATCCTGCAGCTGCCTCGGTCCAGATGGCCAAATATTGGTGGCAAACGAAGCCTGTTGATATTTTTTTTTGGCCTGTTAAGTATTTTTTTTGTGTGTTTAAGCATCAGGTTTTGCAATTAGAGGGGTCTCTGCTGTTGGAGGACAGGCTGTGGTTTAATTTTTTTGGCTGAGCATTATCAGGAGAGAAAAGATGTGCTTTGCACAATTAACAACAGAGGTTGTTAATTGGCTGCTCCTGTGGGAGATATTTTAGTAAAGGTTTTTTTTTTTTTTTTTTTTTTTTT
>NW_016690299.1:1735532-1737017 GCF_001604755.1 Lepidothrix coronata | reverse complement strand
CAGGCTTTGAACCAAAATCACGTTTTTATCTGAGTAAATTCTCCATGTTACCTGTTGAAAGATGGTCTCTTTTGCTCAGTTGTGTGAAGCAGACAATGATTTACTGAGCCTCTGAAAGAGCATCAGCAGTTCCTGGGAAAGTCAATCCCTTGGGGTAGAGCCCTGCCAGGTCTTGACTCTGGACAGGGTTAAACCAAAACCATCAGAAGAGGGATTAAGAACCAGTGGAGAACGTTTCAAGGTTGTTTTTTCTTTTTTTTAGGACAATTTTGGATGAAAATCAGGAGAGAGAGAGTTTGGCTCAAACATCTGAAGCGCTGAAGTAGAAAAGGGTTTGAGCTGAGGTGACACCGCGAGCTTGGGCAATTCCTCTCCCCAATTTATTCTGATTTTTCTGGGCTGCCAAAACAAGATGTTTTATTTAATCTGGAGCGAGCTCCTCTCTGCCCTCACTGAGTGTCACTGCTCTGACTAACAAACCAAAGAAATCAATTATTCTCTCCCGGTTCTCTCCTCCCCAAACCCCTGAAGAGCTTTAAAATCGAGGGGGGCGGGGTTGAAAAATATAGTTTGCTAAAATGTAACATATGGTGGGAGGAGGCAGAGGAATATTTGGACAACGTGTTATTGCTCACGTGGAACAGCTGGAGGATTGTGTTAGCCTGCTGTGGTTGGTTAATTCCTGAGGGATTCCAAACCCTCTCCAGGGAAAATGGCTTTCCCTGCCAGCCCGGGAACATGGTTTTTGAAGGTCTGGGAAATATTAGCAGCCCTGTGGTTAATTAATGTAAAGTTGTCTTGCAGAATTTCAGTTGCTTTGAGAGGTGTTGTCAGAAAATCAGGTGTAATTTGGGAGGAGATCTGGTGAAAACAGAGCCCCTGAGTAAGGAAAAAGCCTCCTATTCCTTTGGGAAAAGCTGGAAAGGAAGTGAAAATTTCTCAAAAACCCCACCTTTGAGGTGACTGATATTTGATTAATTGAGAGGTGACGTTTTTCAAAGGAAATCCTGCTTATTTTCCCTATGAAATCCAACTGGAGGAGCTCCAGGAGGTTAATTCCAGGTGGGAAATGTTTTATGGTGAAGCTCCAATTCCACGGCAGCTGGAAATAGGGAAGCGTTTTGGGACAGAAAAGGGGGCATGGGGAATGTACCCCTTGGCACACAGATCCCTGATCCAAACCAGGGATGGATCCAAATCAGGGACGGATCCAAATCCATCCCAGATGGATAACAGGAGGAATGCAGCACTAAGTTGGGGGAGAGTGTTGATCAGCTGGAGGGCAGGAAGGCTCTGCAGAGGGACCTGCACAGGCTGGATCCATGGGCTGATTCCAAGGGGATGAGGTTCAAGCAGGCCAAGGGCCGGGTCCTGCCCTTTGGCCACAACAACCCCCGGCAGCTCCAGGCTGGGCCAGAGGGGCTGGAGAGCAGCCAGGCAGGAAGGGAGCTGGGAGTGGGAGTGTGCCCAGGGGGACAAGAGGGC
>NW_016690299.1:1730225-1731381 GCF_001604755.1 Lepidothrix coronata | reverse complement strand
TGGGAACCACGGCGGGGTTGGATCAAGGGTTGGACCTGATGATCTCGGAGGTCCCTTCCAACCCAGCTGATTCTGTGATTTTATGATACTTATTTATAACAGGATTTATTAAACCAGTGGCTTTTCATCTCGTTGCAGACCTTTTGGGGGGGGGAAGGAAGTCGTGGTTCTCATTATAAATGAGAATTATAAATATTTGTGGACACCAGAAATGCTTGAGGGGTTGGGAACTAGACTGGCTATAAAATATAAGCTGTGAGATGGGGCTTTGGAGCTCTGGATTGACACCTTTTGAAGTGTTCCCATCCTCTCCAGGGTCGTGCACTGGCCCTAAATTCAAGATACATCCAAGATCCCCTTGGAATGCTTTTAAATCCAACCCTTTGTGGTTGTTGCAGGTACAAAATGGCCACTTGGGGAGAAAGGGAAGCAGCTAAAAGGCTCTGGAATGGACATATTTTTTTTTTAAAGATACCACGCTGGAGATAGACCAAAAAAAATCCATACAATGCACTCGAAAGGGTTTTAGGAGTCTAAAAATTTGCTTTGCAGGCTTCCTTTAGAGCGAATAAAAGCAGAGAGAGAGACACAAAAATAGCTTGTCCGGCTTCAGAGAGGAAGATGTTGCAGCTTTTCAACAAACACCAGGATCAATAGTTTGCAAAAAAAAAAAAAAAAAGCACAAAGTGTTTTTTTTTTTTTTTCAGAAGCAAAACCTGCTTGAAATCCAGCCAGTGCTTTTCCCCCTCACGAGGAACTTGGGGGCAAAAGGAGAAATAAAAAGTGCCAACTCTTTGGAAGCCCCAAAAAGTGGGCTCAGAAACTGGAAAAACCTGCCTGAAGTCGAGCCAATGTTTTCCCAGGGAAAAATCCAGCCGAAGTTGTGGTTTTTTGTATCCTTTTCACGTGATAAAGCTTGAAAACTTCTTGTCTGGGAGCCCTCTCTGAATGGAGAATTTATTCAGATTTAGTGTCAATAAATAAGTTTAGAGAGGCATTTAGGGATAAAATGGATTGTGGGGGCAAAACCTTTTTTTTTCTTTTTTTTTTTTTCTTTCTTTTTTCTTTTTTCTTTTTCTTTTTTCTTTTTTCTTTTTTCTTTTTTCTTTTTCTTTTTTCTTTTTTCTTTTTTCTTTTTTCTTTTTTCCTTTTTTCT
>NW_016690299.1:1721953-1730072 GCF_001604755.1 Lepidothrix coronata | reverse complement strand
TTTTCTTTTTTCTTTTTTCTTTTTTCTTTTTTCTTTTTTCTTTTTTCTTTTTTCTTTTTTCTTTTTTCTTTTTTCTTTTTTCTTTTTTCTTTTTTTCTTTTTTCTTTTTTCTTTTTTCTTTTGTTCTTTTGTTCTTTTTTTCTTCTTTCTTTTTTCTTTTTCTTTTCTATGATTCTATAAAGGAGAAGTGGATTGAGTGGAGAATGTTCTTTTCCTGCTTAACCAACCAGCCCCTTTATATTTTCATTTTGCTGTTGGATCTGAATTGCCCCCCAATAAATGATGATCCAGGATTACTTTTTACCACGTTTTTTCTGGAATGGAAAACGGTTTTTCCAGCAATTCCTACTCTGCAACACCTGAAGAGGTTCTGCCTGCAATCAGGGGAGGGAGTTTAATAATCTGCCTAATCAAAACCCCGTTATGCTCTCAGAGCTAATGAGATCTTGAGTGCTTCAATTAATACTGGGCATTTTGTGGCAGCGATCTTGTGTGTTTTATTAATTTAGCCCCAATTCCTGGCAGCCAATTATCAGCAGGAGTTGCAGCAGATGATGCTCAGAACTTGTTAAAAGGAGGATTTTAGGCATAGCTGGAATCTGGGTGTTTAATAAAACATCTCTTCTGCTTTTATTCCTCCCCACATGTAGAACAAGTTCTGTTTGGAAAGATGAAAATGTTGGTATTTTCAAATTAACACTGAGAAAATGCTTTAATTTGAGCTCTGAATTTACTCAGGCAGAAAAGCACGTGTGCAAACACTTTGTGTGTGCAAGACACTCCCTCCCCAAAAATGTCATTTGCATAGTTAAATAAAGGAGTTAGAGCTGGGAGATCCTGCTTTTATATCTGCAGCCAACAGATGCATTAGTTTGCATTTCTAAAAAAAAAAAGGAAAAAAAAAAAAGGAAATGGGCCATCTCAAGTAGTGGCAACAAATCTGGTGGATATTTACATTTTTGTAGAAATAATCAAGACTTACTGTGGAAAATCTACATTTGAGCCAGTGCTGGAGCTGATACTCCGAGATGTTTTCATTTTAAATAAGATATTTTTGGTTGCGTTAGATGGTTTTAACATCCATGCTGCAATCTGGTGTATGTGGAAATTATATATTTATATTTGTCTGGGCAGGGACATGTGCTTAGAAAGCAACTGGAGACTTAGGGAGGAGAATAAATCCTGGTGTCTCCCTCTGTGGGGTGGCAGCATCGAGGTTTGCTCCTCCCAAACTTGGCACTTGGGTTTTCCGAGCGTTTCGTACGATCATGGAATTGTGGAATGGGTTGGGTTGGGAGAGACCTTAAAGATCATCCAATCCCAGCCCCTGCCATGGGCAGGGACACCTTCCACCAGCCCAGGTTGCTCCAAGTTCATCCAACCTGGCCTTGGACACTTCCAGGGATCCAGGGGCAGCCACAGCTTCTCTGGGAATTCTATTGCAGGGCCTCCCCACCCTCCCAGCCAGGAATTCCTTCCTAAATCAGGCAATTTCTTTCTAATCATGCAAGTAAGAACCAAACACGGCTCCTACTCTCAGGATGTGATCATAAAAAACCAACTTTTATTCACCTACAGACTCGAGTCAACTCACCAGTCGTGACCTCCCGGGGTGACAGTGGGTCTGGGAGGAAAAAAAATAAGGAGAACAGGAACAAAGAGCTCAATTGCCCCTGGAACAGGCACAGCTGGAATATCAAGAAGACACTGAAAAAGCAGAAATGTTGGAGGAGAGTCGCAGGGATGACGCAGGATTAGGAGAATTAAGAAAACTTGCTGTAGAGAGAGAAGCCAAAAGGACTGGCAGCTAAAGGAAGGTTGGGCATGTGAGATATGATGAATGCCCATTAAGAGAGGGCATTCATCCTGGCATTTACCAAATTCAGATTAGAGGATGTGAGGAATAAAGAGTTGATTTCATTCCCATGAACAGAGGGCATTAATGCTGACATTTACCAAATTCAGATTAGAGGATGTCTGGGTCTACATTCCGTGAATCCAAAAAAAATTATGATGCCCTTGGAATTAAAGGCAAATAAGCACTTGCTCCAAAGTCATCATTTGTCAGACACTTGCCTGGTGATAATTGTCTTAAATTAAGAATAAAATTCTCCCAAACTCCACCACAAGTCTGTGGTTCTACCCAAGGCAGGGCCAGGAAGTTTCCACTGGTCCTCCATCCCTCGGATCCTCTTGGAGCCTCCTCTGGACTCTCTCCAGCAGCTCCACGTCCTCCCTGTGCTGTTCCCAGGGCTGGAGCAGCTCTGCAGGGGGGTCTCAGCTGAGGGGGGCAGAGGGGTAGAATCCCTGGGATCAGCCCAGGATGGGATTGGAATTCTCACCCACCAACACCCCCAAATCCTTCTCCCCAGAGCTCCCTCAACATTCCAGGTGCTTCTTGTCGGCCCTTCAAACTTCCATCACAAAAATCAACTTTAATTATCCAGCTGCCTCCTGGATCCTCAGCAGCTCCTCCAAGATTCTGCCACTTCCCAAATTCTACCAATTTTGCAACTTGGGCCTTTTTAATCATTAAACCCCCGAATCCTTTGATGTGAACTTCACGTCATCCGAGAAACACCGAATTTCCCGAGCCTGACAGGCACAGCCCGAGCCTTAAATCTCGAAGCTGGAAAATCCCTCAACTTGAAAAAAACCCTCCTTTTCCCCTCTCTCTCTAATCAGCTTTTGCTGCCAGTCGCTGTTCCTGAGCTGAAAAGAAAAAGGAGCCGTTTGTCTTGCCCAAAATATGACGGTTTAGACACCGAAACGCGGCGGATTTTCGGGCTGGATCTTTCTTTGGCAGAGATGTCTAAATGTAGTCTGGGATTAGGGAGTTAAGGCTGAGGGAAAGACAGTTCCTTTTAGGGTTTTTCTCTTTTCTTTTGTTGGTTGACATAAACCCCTCTCGGCTGCAAATCCCCTCTCAGAGCTCCGCATGTGACGTTCGGGCCCTTCCCGCTTTGCAGACGGGAAATTTTGGGATTTGAACTCGGCCCCTGATTGAAAAAGCTCCTGAAATTAAAAGCTGCTCGCTTTTGAATCGATGCTAATCCCCCCAAAATCCGAATCTCTGATATTTTTCAGGTCGTGATGTTGATTTGTTCTTATAAATATTTCATTTTTCAGTGGTGCTCTTCAAAACTTATGGTTTGTAGATGGTTTTTGCCAGGACCTTTAACATTTTTTTAGGGATAATAATCTTGGCCTGATGGAAAATCAGTTGTTCCTCTGCCTTTTCATTCGATGTTAATCCCAAAAAACCCCAAATACCACATATTTTAAATTCCTGAACCTGATTTTTCCACCCAAATAAGAAACCCTCCCCTTGCTCCCCCTACACATTCCTTGGGAAAAATCCCTGTTGGGTGACAAACCTGGGATGGCCCAGCCAGGACTGAGGGATTGTGGAATTGCTGCAGGTTTTCCAGTGGATTTGCGGAGTCTCCCCTTCAATATATAGATATAAAATATATATATATAAAAAAAAATATAAAAAAATATATATATATCTTAAAAGAAATTGGGTATAACCCCTAAAATACTTCCTGGGACATGAAAATCCAGGCCAACATTGGCAGCAGCACTTGGAAAATTCATAAATATATTAAATATCAAGTTTGAAAGAGGGGTTTTTTTATATTTACAAAATTATGATGGTTCATTCTTATAAATATTTCATTTTTCAGTGGTGCTCTTCAAAACTTATGGTTTGTAGTTGGTTTTTCCCAAGACCTTTAACTTTTTTTAGGGATAATAATCTTGGTCTGATGGAAAATCAGTTGCTCCTCTGGCTTTTCATTTAATCCCAAAAAAACCAAATGCCTCCTATTTTAATTCCTGGATTTTTTTTTCATCCTTTTGCTCTGATTTTGGGGGATTTAGTGGGAATTTAAGCTCGTAGAAAGCCCAGTTTTTATCCAAAAATATCCTATTACTTGCTTTCTTATTCATATGATTATATATATAATATTTATTATTCTTATATACTCTATTAATTCTTATTTATTCACAGTTATTGCTACTATTACTGCTCATTAGACATATAAAATCTATTTAGCAGCTCTATAAAATACAATATACAGAATTTTTTTTAGGGGACTTGGTGGTCATTCGTGCCAGTAAGAGCAGAAAATTTATTAAAGAAATTATATTTAAACTGAGACAAATTTCAGATTTAAAACTCCCTTCCCCAGACAGGCTGAGTGACAAAAAAAAAAATCCACAAAAATTGGGAAAGTACAATAATTTTATTAGTGTTGGGAGGGTTATTTTGAGCTGATCTGTTGGATCAGAGCTGGGTGGGCAAAATATTTGATTGATTTAATTTTATTTAATTTATTTCTGATGGAATTTCACCGGAAACACTTTCCCTGTGGAATTTTGAGGTCGTTCCCTCTCCCCGCTCTGGCTTTGGGAAACATCCACTTCCCAAGGGAAAGTGGCAAGAGGTTATGGAGAATTTCACGGTTTAATTTTTAGAACAGGGCTTGGAAAACGTCTTTTCCTTGGATTCAAAGATTTCAGGAAAACCCGACGGCAACAAAGTTTTCCTGAAAAAGTGCAAAGGGGGTGAATTGCCAATCAGGTGAAACTCGCATTAAAACAAAACAATCCGAGCAAAACCTTTTTCCTTTTTTCTTTTTTCTTTTTTTTTTCTTTTTTCTTTTTTCCTTTTTTTTTCTTTTCTCATTTTTTCTTTTTCCTTTTCCTTTTTCTTTTTCCTTTTTCCTTTTCCTTTTTCTTTTTTCTTTTTCTTTCTTTTTTCTTTTCTCCTTTTTCCTTTTTTCTTTTTTCCTTTTTCTTTTTCTTTTTCTCTTTTTTCTTTTTCCTTTTTCCTTTTTTATTTTTATTTTTTTCTTTTTTCTTTTTTCTTTTTCCTTTTTTCTTTTTTCTTTTTTTCCTTTTTTTCATTTTTTTCCTTCTTTTTCTCTTTTCCTTTTTCTTTTCCTTTTTCTCTTTCTTTCTTTTCCTTTTTACTTTTTTCTTTTTTTTGTTTTTCTTTCTTTTTCTTTCTTTTTTTCTTTTTCTTTTTTCTTTTTTTTCCTTTCCCTTTTTCCATTTCCCTTTCTTCTTAAATCTCCTTTTCTTAGATTTTTTTCCCAACCTGTCTTAAATTGAATTTATCACAAAAGCAGAACTGATCAATTTGTTTTCTTGGTGATTTAAACATGAGCAGGACCGGGCTGTGTTTGCCAACCCACGAACTTCCCAGCCATCTTTCCTTTTATTTTTTTTATTTTTATTTTCAATAGTAAAGCAGCAGCTTCTCATTGAAAATAAACATTTATTTATTGACACTGCGAGCAAAAAGCTGCTTTCAATCATTAAAACCTTCATAACTGTCACTCTGTTGCCTCCAGTGCTGAAACCTCCTCCCTTATACTATTTTTTTTTCATGCATGTCAGTCCTTTGACTTCAATAATTATGATTTTAAGTAATTAAAATAGAATTAGAGCCTACTAATGCTGGATCCTAATGCCAGTACAGCATTGTGGAAGCACAGCCTCAATTGGCTTTCCTATAAATCCTCTTGTTGGCCAAACAAATTCAAATTATCTTTGCATTGAGACCCCCGAGTGATTAATTCACTGTTTAATTCCCAGAGAAGCTGTGGCTGCCCCTGGATCCCTGGAAGTGGCCAAGACCACGTTGGAGCAACCTGGGCTGGTGGAAGGTGTCCCTGCCCATGGCAGGGGGTGGAACGAGATGGGCTTTGAGGTTTTTTCCAACCCAAACCATTCCAGGATTCTGGAGCCCCTCTGCTCTGGAGCCAGGCTGGGAGAGCTGGAGGGGTTCCCCTGGAGAAGAGAAGGCTCCAGGGAGAGCTGAGAGCCCCTGGCAGGGCCTAAAGGGGCTCCAGGAGAGCTGGAGAGGGACTGGGGACAAGGGATGGAGGGACGGGACACAGGGAATGGCTTCCCACTGCCAGAGGGCAGGGAGAGATGGGAGATTGGGAAGGAATTGCTGGCTGGGAGGGTGGGGAGTCCCTGGTCCAGGTTGCCCAGAGAAGCTGTGGCTGCCCCTGGATCCCTGGAAGTGTCCAAGGCCAGGTTGGAGCAACCTGCGATAGTGGAAGGTCCCAAAATAAACACCCAAATCAGAGACAGTCAGGGACTCACAGATTAGTTAAGCTGAGCTTATCCTTGTTATCCATGGAGATGCTCCAAGGGCTGGAGCCCCTCTGGAGCCAGGCTGGGAGAGCTGGGGGGGTTTCCCTGGAGAAGAGAAGGATCCAGGGAGAGCTGAGAGCCCCTGGCAGGGCCTAAAGGGGCTCCAGGAGAGCTGGAGAGGGACTGGGGACAAGGCATGGAGGGACAGGACATGGGGAATGGCTTCAAACTAGTTTAGTTGGGATATTGGGAAGGAATTGCTGGCTGGGAGGGTGGGGAGGCCCTGGAAAAGAATTCCAGAGAAACTGTGACTGCCTCTGGATCCCTGGAAGTGTCCAAACCATGCTGGGATCCCTGATCTCATGGAAGGTGCCCCTGCCCATGGCAGGGGGTGGAATGAGTTGGGTTTTAATATCCTTTTCAATCCAAGAAACTTTTAGGATTATTTTCCTCTTATTTTCCTTAGGATTGACAACAAATATCCTGCAGTTTCCTAAATCCCTGTGTGTGGCCCCCTGAGCCCCTTCCCTGAGCCCTGCCCTGGTGTGTTAAAATACGTGAAAAATGCACAACAACCCCTTACATTGTACAATTGTTAACAAATAATGTCGTACAAAGGCTAAAAACAACCTTTTATAAACAGCTTCTGACTCTGCCAAGGGACTGAAACATCGGGAAAGCTCCAGTGGGAGCAAAGACAGGTCGTTTATCCCGCCTGGAATCGAGCCCGACGTCATTTTGGCAGCTTGGATTTGCTCCCTGTGGATCTCACCTCGTGCTTTGGGTTGGGGTTTGATGCTTTAAAGGAGCATTTTCAGGTGGTGCTTCCTTTGTTCTCATCCCAATTCCTTTGGAAAACCATGTCAAAACGGAATCCTTGTGAAATCCATAAAAAAAATTCGACATTCACGGAGTTTTCCGTCGGAGGGCAAAAAATAAGGAAAGAAATACGACATTCAACAAATGGGCAGCAATTCCTGCCTCCCTTCTCCTCTGCAATCACCAATCCAGAGGGGAGGAACGTGCTTTTAAATGGAATATCTGGCCCAGCAAACCTCTCCCAAATTTCCCCTGATTACAGGTTGGGACTGACGAAGATTCAGGATGAAAATGCCAATTTTTTTGTACATCTGTACCCGCTTGTTCAGGTTTTTCTCTGCTCTAACCGAGCGTGAGAGATTTGTTGCCTCTTTTTCTTATTTTTTCCCTTTTTTTTAAAAAAATAAATGATTATTTTGAGGTTACCAAGGGGTTTCAGAGTGGAAAATATGAACTCTTGGTCTCTCAAGTAAATACTGCATGTGCAGGGAGCTGTTTATGCACTTCACAGCTTTGCTTATTTATTATTTCCAGCCAAACCTGGAGGTTCTTTGACCCAGGGGTTAACATTTCCAATTTGCCGGTGCATCAACACGCATTAAAATGCTCAGGAAATAAAATATAAAAAAAAAAAGAAAAGGCAGGAGCAGTGAAATTTGGGGGCTAATTAAATGTGGTTTTCTCTTGGTCTTGCTGCTGGATTTAAATGTTTCCGTGCCCTGGGGTGGGTGCAGCAAGAAGAATTCCTAAATAAAAGGTGGCAATCCAGGATTTTGGTGGCTTCCTACCTTATTTTTCCCTGTTTTCTGACTCTTCTTTCCTGGTGGGATTTGTGGGAATGGCCTGGCAGGGTGTGCTGGGGATGGACAAGAACCAGTGGAAGATCCCTGAGCGAGGAAGGGCCTCCAACTTCCACAATTCCTGATTAAGATCCTTCCCAAGCTGTTGATTTACTGGATAAATATTCTCTCCTGTTTGTGGTGACATTTATGGAATCTTCAGTGTTCCTGTGGATATCA
This sequence comes from Lepidothrix coronata, assembly GCF_001604755.1. Taxonomy (NCBI): domain Eukaryota; kingdom Metazoa; phylum Chordata; class Aves; order Passeriformes; family Pipridae; genus Lepidothrix; species Lepidothrix coronata. The sequence continues at coordinate 1,722,120 of NW_016690299.1, read as the reverse complement.
AGGGATTTTAGAGTTTTCATTTCAGTGCATCTTTGCAGGTCAAAACCTGATGGTTTTGGACTCAATGTATGGTATGGACTTGATGTCTTTTTCACCTCATGTGGAGACTTCTCAGACAAAACACAACCATTCGTTATTGGGGGAAGGGGAAAATATTTACAAAGGTT
>NW_016690299.1:1718121-1720803 GCF_001604755.1 Lepidothrix coronata | reverse complement strand
GGAGACCTGGCTGCTTCCTGGTGCTGTAAATAAAGACACCTCCTGCTTATGGACTGAAAACTTTGAGCAGTTTCTTCGTCCGTGCCTTTTGGGGCATAAAATTGGCATCACCAGTGTGGCTCTCAGTTGTCTCCAATCCCTGCCGGGGTGGCTGGTGGGGTGACAGTGGCCCTGCTGCCGTCATCAACCACGAGAGGAGAGTGCTCAGGCTGTGCCCCCAGGGACTGACTCATCCCCTCTTTTATATATAAATATATTGTTGGATAGATATAAATATGTAGTTGGATATATATAAAGTCCTCTCGAGGTGCCTGCAGGGAGTGACTCATTTCATCGGAGCTCAGCCCAGGCAGCAAAACCTCCCCGTGTGCCCCAGGAGGGACACGAGGTGGGTTTGGCCCTTTGGAATTCCAAGGAATTCACAGGTTCTGTGAAGGTGACAGCTGCTTTTCCCGATTTTTTTTAAGGATTTTATTCCTTGAGTGTCCAGGGCAGGATGTGTCACCTCAGAGCTGCTCCTGAGCCGAGTCTTGTGCTCAAAGGAAGACGATGGAAAAGTCTTTCCTTCCCTCTCCTGGTGTCCCTACATATCCCTATCCCTGCATATCCCTATCCCTACATATCCCTATCCCTACATATCCCTATCCCTAAATATCCCTACATCCTTTCCCAGATGGATTTGGCCTCATTAGGACCAGCCCAGCTCCTCCTATGACTGTGCAATGCAGAATATCAACATTTTAAGAAATTCAGGAGGCCCTGGATGTGCAGCAAAACCTCCCCGTGTGCCCCAGGAGGGACACGAGGTGAGTTTGTCCCTCTGGAATTCCAAGGAATTCAGAGGTTCTGTGAAGGTGATAGCTGCTTTTCCCGATTTTTTTTAAGGATTTTATTCCTTGAGTGTCCAGGGCAGGATGTGTCACCTCAGAGCTGCTGCCGAGCCGAGTCTTGTGCTCAAAGGAAGACGATGGAAAAGTCTTTCCTTCCCTCTCCTTGTGTCCCTGCATATCCCTATCCCTACATATCCCTATCCCTAAATATCCCTACATCCTTTCCCAGGTGGATTTGGCCTCGTTAGGACCAGCCCAGCCCATCCTGTGACTGTGCAATGCAGAATATTAACATTTTAAGAAGTTCAGGAGGCCCTGGATGTTCGGAGCTCCCTCGGACCCAAAACTGGTGGCAAAGGAAAAAACAACATTTCTTTTTTCACTCTAAGAGTTAAAACTCTGATTTAACTCTGGTTTAACTCCAGAGTTCAAATGTTAACTCTAATTAGCAGCGTTGCCACGTTTTAAAGAAAATTATTATTTCGTTAAATTTCCCAAAATTAATTCAATTTAATGCAAAGGAGAGAAACGAGTGACACAATCTGGGGGGTCTTTTAAGGGTCAAAATATTCTGAATTCCCTGAGAACTCCTTAAAATCCAGAACAAGCAGCTTTATCTTTCCAAGGAGTCTTCCCATGGAAACCCCAGGGAAAACTTTTCCCTTTGCTGACTCTGGTCTCGCTTTATTAGTTCTGGCTCAGCTGAGCTGCAAACTCAGCTTTGCCCTGGTTTCCAGGAGTCTTGGATTTGGGATTTGAGATGAAGTTGGCCTGGAGTCATAATGGGACGGAAAATCAGGGATGGATTCCCTCTGACTTGGATTTCAGCACAGGAATTGTCTCCAGCAGCATTTTGGGAGCTCAAAAATGCAACTTATTAAATATATTACTAAATGAGATTGATTTAATATAATAGTAAATGCAACTTATTAAATATACTACTAAATAAGATTTATTTAACTTAATATAATATTAAATACAAATATCAACTTATTAAATATTTAGATATAATTAATAAATATTAAATTTAATATCAATATAATATTTTTATTATATAATTACTATTTTCCAATAATAATATATTATATTATTTTATACTATATTATTATCATAGTATAATTATATTATATTAATATTATCATATATTATATATATTATCATATTTAATTACAATATATGATAGTATTTAATTATAATAATATATTATTATAATAATATTTAATATCATATATAATCGATAATATCAATTATATATTATATATTATAATAATTAATATTATATATAATTATATATAATGTAATATTATATTAAATTTAATATTAATACACTATTAAATAAAAATATTATTCAATAAGGTTTTGCTTCCGTGTTTCTCCAGAGGGCCCAGATTTACATTCCTACACCCCTGTGCAAAAAATAAAACAAAAAAAAGGATAAAAAGGCATAAAATATTTAAATTTTCTGCCCAGCCTGCCAGGCCATGTTTAGAGTCATTTAAAAACGGTCTTTAATTAATTTAAATTAATTTTAAAGGAAAAAAAATGAAAATATTTTTAAATTCATTTCAATTTTTTAAATTAAATTAATTATCTAGACGTAAATAAAATTATATTTCCCTCCCCCTGGCACCAAGAATTCTGCTGAAAGCACTTATACTCTGAATTTTTGGGATAAATGGAATCAGGGTCCTTTCAGCTGTCGCTTCCAGTTGCTTTTATTTGCTTCAGACACTCCAGAATGCAGATTTTTTTTGTCTCTTCCCAACCCTACAGGGCTTGTTATAGGACACAGAAATTCCCCTTCCCACTTGTTGGAATAATTAAACCACCATTAAATTGATTTATAAATCAA
>NW_016690299.1:1706203-1716260 GCF_001604755.1 Lepidothrix coronata | reverse complement strand
ACATTTATAATAACTCCCTTTTTATTTATTTATTAATTTATATATTAATTTATATATCAATTTATTTATTAATTTATATATTTATTTATCTAACGATCTCTCCTTATTTACTGATATTCCATGTCAAATAGAACCTTTCATTAATTTACTTTTGGGTCAGAGAGCACAGTGTCCTTCACATCCCAAGGATCTGTGTTTTCTCAGGGACTTGACCCTAATTGTGGGTTTTCCAGTTCCTTCCAGTTTTGACACCACCAGTGTCAGCATAAAATTCAAATGGGATCATGGAAAAGTGCTGTTTTCCCTCAGTATTCCATGTCAATTAAACCCCTTCATTAATTTATGTTTAGGTCAGAGAGCACAACATCCTTCACATCCCAAGGATCTGAGTTGACCCTAATTGTGGTTTTTTTTATTTTCTTACTGTTCCCACACCACCAGTGTCAGCACAAAATTAAAGTGGGATCATGGAAAAGTGCTGTTTTCCCTCAGTATTCCATGTCAATTAAAAATCTTCATTATGTTTATGTTAGAGAGCACAAAATCCTTCACATCCCCAAGATCTGTGTTTTCTCAGGGACTTGACCCTAATTGTGGGTTTTCCAGTTCCTTCCAGTTTTTATACCACCAGTGTCAGCATAAAATTAAAGTGGGATCATGGAAAAGTGTTGTTTTCCCTCAGTATTCCATGTCAATTAAAACCCTTCATTAGTATATGTTTGGGTCAGAGAGCACAACATCCTTCACATCCTAAGGATCTGTGTTTTCTCAGGGACTTGACTTTGTGATTTTTCCACTTTTTTACAGTTCTCACACCACCAGTGTCAGCACAAAATTCAAATGGGATCATGGAAAAGTGCTGTTTTCCCTCCGTATTCCATGTCAATTAAAACCCTACATTATGTTTGGGTCAGAAAGCACAACATCCTTCATATCCTGAGGATCTGAGTGGACCCTAATTGTGGTTTTTCTATTTTTTACAGTTCTCATACCACCAGTGTCAGCACAAAATTCAAAAGGGATCATGGAAAAGTGCTGTTTTCCCTCAATATTCCATGTGAATTAAAACCTTTCATTAATTTATGTTCAGGTCAGAGAGCACGTTATCTTTCACATCCCAAGGATCTGTGTTTTCTCAGGGACTTGACCTTGATTGTGATTTTTCCACTTTTTTTACAGTTCTCACGCCACCAGTGTCACACAAAATTCAAAAGGGATCCTGGAAAAGTGCTGTTTTCCCTCCGTATTCCGTGTGAATCTCCAATTTTAGAGTTCTCTATTTCAGCCTCTCCATCTGCTCTCCCACCAGCTGGAGCTGAGCAGTCTCGTGGTTGTTGGGAACGTGGAAAGCATCTGTGAGGGTCAGAGAAGTCCAATCAACACTTGTCACCCATCAGGGAACGCAGATGTCCCTAAAAATAAATGTTGGGTTCAATATAAGGAGGATGTTGAGCCGTGAGAGGGTGTCCAAAGGAAGGACATGAAGATGGTGAAGGGCCTTGAGGGGAAGGGCTGAGAACCCTTCAGACAGGAATTTGGGCTGAGCTCATGGAATCTCCTGGCTGAGGAGCAGCTGAGGGCGCTTGGTGTGTTCAGCTGGAGAAGAGGAGACTGAGGGGAGACCTCAGGGCAGTTCTAAATTCCTGGGAAGGGGCAGAGGAGGGGCAGGGACTGAGCTCTGCTCTGGGGGAACCAGGGACAGCACCCAGGGAAGGGCTGGAGCTGGGACTGGGCAGGGTGAGGTTGGATCTCAGGGAAAGGTTCTTCCCCCAGAGGGTGGTTGGCACTGCCCAGGCTCCCCAGGGCAGTGGGCACGGCCCCAAGGCTGCCAGAGCTCCAGGAGGGTTTGGATGATCCTCTGGTGTAGCAAGTCAACAACTACAATGATCCCAATTTGGAGGCAGGAACTGGAATAATTTATTGACCTCACCACTTCCTATATAAAGGGTTCAGGGTTTACATATTCAACAGCAGGCTTGCATATTCATGTTATTAAAATTGGGGGCGGTTCACAAAGTTGAGGTAAGGGGGAAACCCAAGTTAACACATCTTGGGGTCTTAGGAGTTACCTCATGGGAAAAACCCTACGTGGGGGATTTACAGGAGGGAACAGGTGACACAAAGGGAGAGATAAAACACAAAGGGAGAGATAAAACACAAACGGAGAAATAAAACACCAAAGGTTTTCTGCCCAGGTTTGATGAGATCAGGGCATGGTTTCTTCAGGCTTGGGCAGGACATTCCAAACCCGTGACATAAATGGATCCTTGTCTGGATTTAAGACTGAGGTTTTTCCCCAGTCTCTCTCAACCCAAGGCTTTGTTTAAACTGAGCAGTTTTTCTTTTTCTCATATCCAATTTTTGGAATCCAACACTCTGGGGCACAGGGGGGGACTCTTGGGGATGGGCCCGTGCAGGGCTGAGGGTTGGACTGGATGATCCTTGGGGATCCCTTCCAACTCTGGATTTTGGGATTCTGTGATCTCTATCCTGAGCCTTCAGTTGTGCTCCTGCAGGTAACTCCAAAGCACTTGTGTGTCAGCAGGAAGGAGGGGATCCTGCCCCTCTGCTCGGCCCTCTGGGGCACATCTGAGGTGCTTTGTCCACCTCTGGGCTCCCCAGGACAGGAGGGACATGGAGCTCCTGGAGCAGGTCCAGGGCAGGGTGACAAAGCTGACAAAGGTGACAGTGGATGTGGCATCAGTGCCATGGGCTGGGAACCACGGTGGGGTTGGATCAAGGGTTGGACTCGATGATCTCGGAGGTCCTTTCCAACCTGCCTGATCCTATAATTCTATAATTCTATGATTCTGTGATTCTATGATCCTATGATTCTATGTTCCTATGATAATTCCAGGGGTGAGGATGTCCACACTTTACACCCTGAATGGGCACAGGGAGGATCTTCCTGCCCTCCTGTCCAAGACCTCAAGATCTGCACCCTCCACCCACCTCCTGGGGTCATCTCAGCTTCTCCTGGGTGGTGAGGGAGGCAGGTCCTGCCCTGCTCCTCCTGCTCCCTGGGCTGAGGGAGCACAGTCTGGATGGGCAGCACAGAAGGGGAATTCAGAGAGAGAACATCACTCTAAAAGGGCTCATCTCAAACTTCTGTCCAGCTCGGGGCTCCTCAGCACGGGAAGGAGCTCCTGGAGCAGGTCCAGGGGAGGGTGATGAAGATGATGAAGGGCCTGGAGCATCTCTGAGGGAGCTGGGGCTGTTCAGCCTCCAGAGGGGACACCCAGAGGGGACCTCCCCAAGGGCTGGGAAGGCCTGCAGGGAGGGGCAGAGGATGCCCAGGCTCTGCTCGGGGGGGCCCAGCAATGGCACAGCAGGAACGGGCAGGAACTGATGCCCAGCAAGTGCCACCTGCACAGGAGGAAGAACTTCTTGGCTGGGCAGTGACCCAGCCCTGAGCAGATTGGCCAGAGAGGGGAGAGTCTCCTCCCTGGGGATATTCCAGAACCCTCTGGACACAATCCCTGTGCTCTGGGATGGCCCTGCTGGAGCAGGGAGGTGGGATCAGATGGGACACTGTGGGTCCTCCCAACCTGACCCATCCTGGAATTCTGAGGGAGTTATTGAGGTGCTGATGAGGGTTGAAGCCCTCAGCCAGTTGGGAAGAACTGATCCTGAGCCTGTCTATCATTTAATCCAGGGCTGGATCCAATTGCAGCCTGGGACAGAAATATTTCCACAAGAAATTCCCTTCCCCAGGATAATCTGCAGTTAGAATGGCCTGAAAAATTACACTTGTTGCTTCACTCCTGTCCTTCCCCAAGAAAACATTGAAAGCTTCTGTTTTCTTGTAAATCTTCCCATGTTTAGGGGAGGGTTTTGTGACAACTCAGACAAAAGACCAGTCAAAAAATCTCCCCATTGAACCAAAATAAGAGCCTTCAGCTTTTCTGCTGTGCTCTCTGCAGGACTCAGTTCTCTGAGCAGCTCTGTAGGAGACCAAAAGCAGATTATTGTTATTATTTTCTTTTAGCTAAAGCGAGAAGTTTTTACTGGGAGAGAAAACAAAACCTGGTTTGCTCCTTGTGTTGAAAATAATACTTAAAAGCAGAGCAGATCTAAACCTGAAAAGTTTCTTTTCTACCTGTGGTGGGGCTGCAAAAGGGCCTTTGGCAGCTTTCCAGGATGGGAAATGAGGACACTCCATAAAGAAAAATATTCCTCAGAATGTTTTTCGTGGCTTCAAAAAGCCCCATTGGCATTGAAAATACAGTTGAATGGAAAATTCCTGTCTCTTGGAAAGGGAATTTTTACAAGGGTGTGGAGCGATAGGACAAGGTGGAATGGTTTTAAAGTGAAAGGGGGGCAGGGTTAGATGGGATATTGGGAGGGAATTCCTGGCTGGGAGGGTGGGGAGTCCCTGGAAAAGAATTCCCAGAGAAGCTGTGGCTGCCCCTGGATGTCTTCCAGGCCAATTTGGAGCAACCTGGGCTGGTGGAAGGTGTCCTTGCTCACGGCAGGAGGTTGGACTGAGGTGATCGTTAAGGTTCCTTCCAACCCAAACCATTCTGGAATTCCGTGAAGTTTGGTCCTGAGCTCCAGCTCAACACCCTGTAGGATGATCAGAGGGGTCCAGGGATGGACATTCCTCCAAATTCCTCCAAATTTGGGATTAAAAAGGAGGTGGCTGTGTTCATCCAGCTCCTTGTTCTGTCCTCCAGGAGGCCGGAAGGCGATTCCTTTCCTTTTGAAAGCCGAGAGAAAAGGAGAAGTGTCTGAGACAATCACAAACCTTCACACCCCATAAACACCCAAAAGAGCTATTTTTGTCACCTCAGCAGCTCTCCCCTCCCCATCACACCCAAATTAGACATGAATAAGGTAATGAGGGGCCATTAAAACCATTTTTCATCAAGGGTAAGGGATGAACAAGCCAATTTAACGTCGACAGGTCTCCAGGATTAATCCTGCAGGGTGCTGAGCTTTTCCCAAGGATGGCTTTAAGGATGCTCAGGATCCTTGGAAAAACCCCAGCGGGGTTTGATCCTGCAGGAAAGCAGCACACTCCTGAAATATTCAAGTTATTTAAATAAGTACAGGGACAAATTCCTGCTCTGTGTCCTACTTAATGTCACATTACTGGGTTGGTCACCTCCTGCTCCAGGAATAATGGAATTCCAGCTCCAGCAACGTTCACAGGGATAAAAGCAGAGCATTCAGTTGTGCCTGTTTGTCCCCTCTGTTGTTTGTGATGTTCCCACAGGCACTGGGGGTTCCCGGGGATAATTTTGTGCCTGTTGAAAATGGATTTTCTGGAATGGAAATCCATGTTTGCTTCATTTGGAGAGGCACTGTTTTATTTTATTTTATTTTTTTTTCCCCAGTTACAAGTGGTTTAATTGATGCAGGAGGGAGCTGCTCCAATTCCATGGATTTGGCAGCTGGCTCTGCTTCAGGCACGGGAAAAGGAGTTGTCTGGAAACAAAGCAGGGGTTGGAAGGTCTTTCTCCAGAATATTTCAGGCTTTGGGAGTGTGGTCAGCAAGTTGTGGGAGGGAATTCTCCCCTTCTCCCCCTCTATTCTGCTCTGGTGAGATCCCACCTGGAATACTGTGGGTGTTCCCGACATAAGAAGGACATGGAATTGTTGGAGCAAGTCCAGAGGAGGCCAGGAAGTTGATAAGGGGACTGAAGAACTTCCCCTATGGAACCAGGCTGGAAAAATTGGGGTTGTTCACCCTGGAGAAGAGAAGGCTCCAGGGAGAGCTGAGAGCCCCTTGCAGGGCCTGAAGGGGCTCCAGGAGAGCTGGAGAGGGACTGGGGACAAGGGATGGAGGGACAGCACACAGGGAATGGCTTCCCACTGCCAGAGGGCAGGGAGAGATGGGAGATTGGGAAGGAACTCCTGGCTGGGAGAGTGGGGAGGGACTGGCAAATTGTGGTGTCTCCAAGATAAGAAGGACATGGAAGCGCTGGAGCAAGTCCAGAGGAGACCAGGAAGTTGATAAGGGGACTGGAGAACCTTCCTTATGGAGGCAGGGTGGGAAAACTGGGAATGTTCTGCTCAGAGAAGAGAAGGTTGTGTGGAGACTTCAGAGCAGCTTCCAGGACCTGAAGGGGCTGCAGGGAACTGGAATGACCGGACAAGGGGAAAGATTTCCAACTGAAAAAGGGGGAATTTAAGCTGGATATAGGGAAGAAATTATCTACTGTGAAGGTGGTGAGGTCCTGGCACAGAGAAACTGTGGATGCCCCATCCCTGGAAGTGTCCAAAGCCAGGTTGGAGCAACCTGGGAGAGTGGGAGGTGTCCCTTCTCTTATTCCGGGTGTTGGAATAAGATCAGCTTTAAGGTCCCTTCCAAACAATTCCGGGATTCCCTAATTTATCCCATGTCCATGAGTGGATTAGCAGCAGTCAGAGGAGAGGGGATGCCCGTGGGAAGGACCTGTCTGGAACTTCTTTGTCCAAACTGATCTCTCGGATTTCCAGCATTGCTCTTTTTTTTGGACCAGGTGAAGTCCAGCACAGGCAAAGTGGCTCCACGTGGAACTTCAATAATTACACTTTAAAATAATCCCAGAAATTCTTGGCAAATATTATCCACTAGGATTTTATTCTTGATTCTTGATCAGCTTCATAGAATTGGGTTTTTTTGCTCCAAACCAACAAACTCAAGCCCCTTTTTGTTCGGAATTTTCATTTATGTTTCTGGGGAAAGCTTGGAAAAAATGCAACAGGAACATTGGAAAGACAGGATTTTTAAGATATAAAGGGCGTATTTTTGAAGGAAGATGGTGCAAGGATGCAGAATTCCCTGGCAGCAGCTCCCTAAATACTTGTGAGGTCTGAATCCCTCCCCTGCAGGGCTGTGAGTCCTGGTGGTGTGTCCCAAAATCCCGCTGCTGTGTGGTTGCACTGATTATCCCTGGGCTTTTGGGAGCCAGAGGGTGGGAAAATCTGAGTATAGAGATGGGAAAATTTATCAAAATAGCCCAGAAGGCACAAGAATCACAAGTCACAATCTCAATTTGCACTCTGGAAGTGCCCAGAAACGTGGGAGGAGGGAGGACTTGATACAAGCACGGAGGAAAATCCGTGGGCAGGCAGTGATAGGACAAGGAGAATGGTTTTAAATTAAAAAAAGGGATAGATTTGTTATTGGAAGGAATTCTTGGCTGGGAGGGTGGGGAGGGGCTGGGATGGAATTCCCAGAGAAGCTGTGGCTGCCCCTGGATCCCTGGAAGTGTCCAAGGCCAGGTTGGAGCAACCTGGGATATTGGAAGGTGTCCCTGCACGTGGCAGGAGGTGGAACTGGATGAGCTTTAAGGTCCCTTCCAACCCTTTTACAGTTGTTCAAACCCTTCCAAAACTTTTTAGGATTCTGTGATTTCCAGGAGTGACATGGGAAAAAAATCCCTCTGGTTGCTTCTCCACAGGAGTCCCACTCCCATCTCAAAGCAAAGAGCTCCAGAGTACAGAAAAATGGGAATTCTGGCTGGTCCTGCTTGATTTGGAGAGTAATAAACTCTGCTTTGCCTAAAGGGAACCTCCAGGAGAGCTGGGGAGGGACTGGGGACAAGGGATGGCGGGACAGGACACAGGGAATGGCTTCCCACTGCCAGAGGGCAGGGATAGATGGGATATTGGGAAGGAATTCCTGTCTGGGAGGGTGGAGAGGCCCTGGAATAGAATTCCCAGAGAAGCTGTGGCTGCCCCTGGATCCCTGGAAGTGTCCAAGGCCAGGTTGGATGAACTTGGAGCAACCTGGGCTAGTGGGAGGTGTCCCTGCCCATGGCAAGGGGTGGAATGATATGATCCTTAGGGTGTCTTCCAACCCAAACCAGTCTGAGATTCCATGGAAAACAAACACACATCCCACATTCATTTAGATGGAGCTGCTCTGCTTTCCATGGGCTGAAAGTCTCTCCCTGAATCTCTCTGGGAAGCCAAATAACAGGTGTATTCCCATGGATTTCACCCCAGGTTGGTCCATCATCCCCTCTTGTACCAGACCTGCTGCCCTAATTTCATGAAGGGAATGCAGCCCCAAATATCCTGAATTCCTGTATAAGTTTCCAAATCCTAGAGGACACCTTTAAATAAATGATTGGATTATTTTCCTGTTGGATCTGTGAATTTTTGAAGCCTCTTTTGGAGACTGGTGGTATAATTTTTAGGAAGAAATAATTTAATTTGATGGTTGTAGGAAAGAATTCCTGGCTGGGAGGGTGGGCAGGCCGTGGAATAGAATTCCCTGAGAAGCTGTGGCTGCCCCTGGATCCCTGGAAGTGTCCAAGCCCAGGCTGGATGAACTTGGAGCAGCCTGGGCTGGTGGCAGGTGAGATGGAATGAGATGATCTTTAAGGTCCTTTCCCAACACAAACCATTCCATGATTCTCCTGACCCTGGATGACTCCAGGATTCCTTTTCTGCTGAGTAAATGATTTTTAGATTACATTCATATACAGACACCTAAAATCAGCCTAAATCCTCCTGGAGGCTCCCAAGCCCCAGCTCTAGTTTTAGAGTTGTGATTTATAATAAGTAATTAAACACTTTAAATTGGTGAATCCCCTCCATGGCTGAACCTGCTGCTCTTCCTGCCTGGATTTTGCTTTACAACAGCAAAATCTTTTCTTTGCTTCTTAAAAACGTGAAAATACCCACAAATGCTGCCCTTGGCTGACAATTCCCACCTCCCTGGAAGCGAAAAACTGAATCACTCGAGGAACTGCTGCGTTGGAACCCCCTCCAAAACCTCATTAATTAAAAACAAAAGCTGGAAATAGCTTTTTTTTTTTTTTTAACACCAGGGGATTTTTTTCCCTCACAACCCCCCCCCCCCCNCCCCCCCCCCGTGTTCAGTTTTAATTCCTCTGAAAAGGAAGAACACGAGGAGGAACTCTGGGTTGGTTGGATCCTGCTGTCAGAGCATCCAGCTGGTTGTTCTGGGGCAGGAAAGGGAGGAGATGTTGTCCTTGTTGGGTATTAGGAGCTTTTTTTAGCTCCCAAATCCATTTTTGGGCTGAATGTTGTGCAGATGGGATGTTGGGAAGGGATCTCTTACCCGTGGTGGGGCTGCAATTGGGTTTTTTGGCAGCTTTTTCCAGGAGGGGAAGTGAAGACAGAATTTTCCTGAGAATGTTTGCCTTTGCTTCAAAAGCCACATTTCCACTGAAAATAAAGCTGGATGGAAAATCCCTTTTCTCTTGGAGAGGGAATGGAGTGATAGGACAAGGGGGAATGGCTTTAAACTGGAAAGGGGTAGATTTAGGTGGGATATTGGGAAGGAATTCCTGGCTGGGAGGGTGGGGAAGGCCCTGAAATAGAATTCCCAGAGAAGCTGTGGCTGCCCCTGGATCCCTGGAAGTGTCCAAGGCCAAGTTGGAGCAACCTGGAATAGTAGAAGGTGTCCCTGCCCATGGCAGGGGGTGGAATGAGATGATCCTTAAGGTCCCTTCCCACTCAAACCTTTCTATGCTTCTCTGAACCTTTCCCAGCTCTGTTTCTGGCAGCTGCAACTCTTTTTTAAATTCTTCTTTTTTTAGACTAAATTTTTTAGATTAATTTTTTTAGATTCATTTTTTTTTAGAATTAAAATGCCCGAAGACCTCGGGAAAGAGGAATTCTGTTGTTATTATTGTGGTTTTGCTTCCCAAAAGCCTTTCACACGCAGGGAAGATCAGAGCACCACCCCAGTCTGGCAATTCCTGGGCACCAGCTGGTGTGAGGGAGGATTCAGCCTCTCCTAAGGAAGTAAAAACACATCACAACTCATCTGGATATTCCATCATAAATCCCACAGTGATTCCTGCAGCTCCCACGAGGATAATCAGCTCTTCTCCTCCTGATTCAATGTTAATTTATTCCTGATGGGCCCGGCTGTGATTTGGAGCTGGTTGAAACTGTGATGAAGGTAATTGCTGTCCTTGTGGAGCCTGAGGATCAGGGATTGTGTTGGAGGAGTGATTTTCAAATGCCACATCTGTTCCAGGACTTCCAGTGGGAGGTTTTCCTTAAAAGCCACTGCTCTGCTTGTGGTTGGAGCTTTTCTGTGGGTCAAAAAACTCGTTTCTTTGTGTTGGTGCTTGTGGTGAACCTG
>NW_016690299.1:1698741-1703324 GCF_001604755.1 Lepidothrix coronata | reverse complement strand
AACACGAATTAAAGGGGTTTAATCACTCCTTGCTCAGTTTTCCGCCTGAATTGGATGTCTGGGCTGGGGGCAGGCAGGGAACAGGCCCTGTTGGAGTGGGATGGATGAGGGAATTATAAAGATATGATTGGATCACTTTTCCTGCAGGTTTTAACGATGGCAAATTGGATATATTTATATACAGTGACTCACGTATTAATACAAATGATCAGACAAGAGATCTGACTCAGAATTATTCACTACCCAATACAAACATTAAAACTACTGCTGGTGTGGCAGAAGACAGGACAGTGCCCTGGATTAATTATTGAAGCAGTTCTATCAAAGCTGGCAATTAATTATTTAATAATATTTAATTTAATAATTACTTAATAATATTAACAAATAATTGTGAAGTCGAATTTGTTGGAACTCCCCCAGACCACGGGCAAATCTACTCATTTTGGATCAGGGGAATTGGTCTGCTCATGTCCTAAACACGAGAATTTGGGCTGAGTGGGCTCTTGTTGCCTAAAATCAAGGAAAAAATTCCCTGGGCAGTTTTGGTGTGGAAAGGCAGAGAGCAGGTCTTTCATTAAAGTGCTTTAAGGTGCACAAAATACATTTTAGCACAAGCCTACAGGACGGGTTTTCACAAGTTTATAACCCCAGGTAATTATCACATCCAACTGGATATGATTCCCAACATTTTTTGCCCCCCAGGCCCTCCCTCAGCCCAAGGGGGGATTAGTTACCATCTCTTGTAAAGTGTTAAAAAGCTATATATTAAAAATTCTCTATGCTGTGAATCTTAAGGCATCACTCTGACCACACAATAGCAATTATTCCAGAGTTGCTGTGCCAGAAAACTACCTCTTGTTCTTCTCAATGTGTTTTTTGTGACAATTAATCAAGTTTATAAAACCTAATTTAGGTTTAAATTTTACAACCTTTGGACTGTGTCGCTGTCATTCTTCCATTTCCCTATTTTTTCTTTTCAATTATTTTTATTATATTTTTATTATTATTTTCATTATTATATTTTTATTATTATTTTCATTATTATATTTTTATATATTATATTTATTATGTGATATATATAATATTTATAGATCCATATATTATATTATATTTAATATATATTTATATATTTATATAATTTATATATTACATTCATAGATTATATTTATATATTAATTTATTATATTTTTATAGAACATGTATTTATATATTTTATATATTATATTTATATGTTATATTTATTATATTAAATATATTATATTTATATATTCATTTATTATATCTATATCTAACAGATATTTATATATTTATATATTTAATATATTATATTCATATATTATATTTATATATTAATATATTATATTTTTATAGAATATATTCATATATTTATATAATTTATATATTACATTCATAGATTATATTTATTATATTTAAATATAATATTTATATATCCGTATGTTATATTTATATTTAATGTATATTTATATATTTATATATTTTATACATTATATTCATAGATTATATTTATATATTCATATATTATATTTTTATAGAATATATATTCATATATTTATATAATTTATATATTACATTCATAGATTATATATATATTTATATATTATATCTATATATAATATATATTTATATATTTACATAATTTGTATTTTATATTTCTATATTATATTTATTATATTTATATATAGTATATATTTATATATTTATATAATTTATATATTATATTCTCATATTACATTTATATATTTATATACTATATTTATATATAATATATTTTATTGATTATATTATATACATTATATTTTATTATATTTCATTATTATTTTTTCACTATTATTTTAATTATTAACGTGGTTCGTGACAGTGCAGGTTGAATTTGAGGAGCACAGTCACCCGTGGAGGTAAGACCTGCTCAGCTGAGGTGATTCAGCCATAAATTCCCTTTTCTCCTCTGCTCAACATCTGCAGCTCTTGGCTGGTTTTCTAATGATTCTTATTTATCTTGAAGCTTAAAATCTACAGCAGACCCAGATCCTACAACACAGGAAAGGCTTCAGGCAGCAAAAAACCCCAAAACCAAACAAAAATAACCCCCAAAACCCCACAAAAAAACCTAAACGCAGGAAAAAGGGCTCCAGGTGCTGGTGCTCCCTGATCCCTGGAAAATGTGGATTTTCTGCCTCGGTCCCACCTGTGTGGAAATTGGAGTGGAAAACTAAAGGGTGCAATCAAATTGTCAGGGAATATAAACACCGAAATGATGAGGGATGGAGATCCTGGAGGAACCAGAGGCACCTCAGCAGGCAGAGGAGACAACGAGAAGGTTGAGAGATCATTGAACCCTCCAGAGATAAAAATAATCAATAAAAATAAAAAAATCATCCTAAAAATAGGATGGGTCAGGTTGGGAGGGCCAACGGTGTCCCATCTGGTGCCACCAGGGCCATCCCAGAGCACAGGGATTGTGTCCAGAGGGCTCTGGAATATCCCCAGGGAGGATTTTCCTAAAATCCTGGCAGTGCTATATTTGCACGTGGAATCGGGGTATTACAGAGCTGTTTGGTTCAGTCCCTTTATTTCAGCTTTTTCAGGATATCGGGGAATGTATCTGGAACTAGAATTTATTTGGGGAATTTATTTGGAACTCGAATTTATTTGGGGAATTTATTTGGTGTAGTGTAATCTGGTGTTGAGGGTATTTATCTCCTGATATCCTGATCCAGATCCGAGCAGGATTTGCTCAGGAGGGAATCTCAAAGTATTCAGGGAGGAGAGGGAAAAGAGAATTTTCCACCTGTCTGTGGCAAAACTGAATCCCAGGATGGGTCAGGTTGGGAGGACCCACAGTGCCCCATCTGATCCCACCTCCCTGCTCCAGCAGGGCCATCCCAGAGCACAGGGATTGTGTCCAGAGGGCTCTGGAATATCCCCAGGGAGGAGACTCCCCCCCGTGCCCATTTGGGGTGTAAAGTGTGGACATCCCCACCCCTGGAATTATCCCCCTCCCTGGAATTATCCCCATCCCTGGAGAGGGGTTTCAAAGCCCCGTGGAGGTGGCACTTGGGGACCTGGGCCACTGGTGGCCTTGGCAGCGCTGGGGGATGATTGGATTCCATCTCAGAGGGGTTTTTGAGCCTTAATAATTCCAGTGATTCCAGTCTGGGATTCCACGGATTTGGGCACAAATGGGGAACGAGTGGCCAGTCATGACGGATTTGGAGCTGGTGGGAATTCCCAGCTGGTGCCCAGTTCCCACGTGGGGAAGAGGTGGATGAGGATTGAGGACAAGTTGAGCCAAGAGGAGCATCTCAATCCCAAGATTTGCTTCTCCACGGGGAAAATCCCAAAAAATTTGGCAAAACCCCACTTCCCTTCCAGTCTGAGAACTGAAACTTCCAGCAGGAAGGCGGATTCCAGTCAAAAAGTGGCCAAGTGCATTTTATTCCAGCCTCTTCCCAACCAGCAGGCACCAAACAAAACATTTGGATGGAGTTGATGTGGGATTATCCCTGAGGAATTTCTCCCTGGCTTAGCAAAAATCATCCCTTAAATTAAAGCAGCCACACTCTTTACATGGATGGGACGGTGGGATGGGCAGGGATTGGCTTCCTGGGGATGGATTTGTTGTGGGATCCTTCATATGGAAAGATGGAATCCTTGGGAAAGACACTTCCCTCGTGTGGAAATCCGTACCCAGCGGGAATTCAGGGAACACCAGCACTCAGAAGGGATGTTTTGAGCTGAATTTCCACCCCTTTCACCTTGAGAGATTCCAAAGAGCCACTAAATGATGTGCTGTTAATTAATGGCATTTTTTTAACGACGGAAATAATTTTTATGAAACGATTCGAGAAAATAAACCCGTTTTTTTACGGAACAATTTGAGGAAATAAAGCCATTTTTAAGAGGAAATTCCAGCAAACAACCCCAATTTTTAGAAGTTTTTATTCTCAGCCTCAAGCAACGTTTCCACTTAATGGTTATGTCCAATAAATTTTAGGAAGTGTTTCCAGTTAAGAGTGATGTCCAAGCTCCCCATATTACCCTGCCACGGAGAGTTTAGTAATATATGGGCAATTTACTTCAATTCTTCCCAGTTCCCATTAAGATATTAAACTCTAATTATCACATTCTCATATTTCAGCCATCCTGAAGGTTTTTTTTTTTACCATATGACATTGGAATTCCTGTCCATGGTGTCTGCAAAAAAAAAAAAAAAAGAAGGGGCTCATCTGCATAAAATTATATTGGGTTGGGAAGGAGCTGAATCTGCTCTTGAAAAATGAATATTTTAGGCTATTTTAGGGTCTGCATTAGGAAGGGGAAGATTTAACTGAACAGGATATAGTTAATTTTTAAAAAAAACTAGGAAAAAGCTTCTTCTTTAGGCCTGGCTGGGCTGACTGAGGGTTCTTTGTTAATTAAAATAAAACAGGATTTCATGATTCTGAGAGGAAGAAATAATTAGTCTCGAGAGAGTGTGGTGGGGAAGAAGAAGCTGTAGTGCTGTTCCTTGAAAATTCCCAGTGGGTTGCTGAGGAATGTTGGAAATACGTTCTGAACGTGGA
>NW_016690299.1:1693558-1698731 GCF_001604755.1 Lepidothrix coronata | reverse complement strand
CCTTAGACACTTCCAGGGATCCAGGGGCAGCCACAGCTTCTCTGGGAAACCTGGGCCAGGGCCTCCTCATCCTCCCAGCCAGCAATTCCTTCCCAATCTCCCATCTCTCCCTGCCCTCTGGCACTGGGAAGCCATTCCCTGTGTCCTGTCCCTCCATCCCTTGTCCCCAGTCCCTCCCCAGCTCTCCTGGAGGTTCCCTTTAAGCAAATCAGAGTTTATTACTCTCCAAATCAAGCAGGACCAGCCAGAATTCCCATTTTTCCCTACTCCGGAGGTCTTTGCTTTGAGATGGGAATGGGACCCCTGTGGAGAAGTGAGCAGAGGGATTCCTTTCCCATGTCACTCCTGGACATCACAGAATCCTAAAAAGGTTTGGAAGGGCTTGAACAACTATAAAAGGGTTGGAAGGGACATTAAAGCTCATCCAGTTCCACGTGCAGGGACATCTTCCACTATCCCAGATTGCTCCAACCTGGCCTTGGACCCTTCCAGGGATCCAGGGGCAGCCACAGCTTCTCTGGGCAACCTGTGCCCAGCTGAAAACATTTGAGGAAAATATTTCCTTCGTACCTTTCATGTCCAAAATGAGCTAAAAATACACCCATTTCTTTCCAAATGCCTTTTTATAACCCTTAATTTGATCATCCCTTTCTCTTGCCACAGCCCAGGAATAACTTGTCTCGTGGAAAATGTCTCAATACGTCACTTTTTGGCACAACATAATCAAGAGAAATGGCCCTAAAAAAAAGAATTATTGATATATATATATTTAAAAGAGTTGAAAAGTGACAGTTGCTGAGTAGAAATAAACACTCAGGGCCTGTTACAAAGATTTTTTCAGGTTGGAAAGGGTTGAGAAGAGCAAGGCTGAGGGAAGCAAAGCTCTTGCCTGAAGAGCTTCTGAAAGCACCTTTGTTCTCAGAGTGGGGTTAAGGTGAGGCTTTGTAAAGGCTGGTTTAAGGGGCACAGCCTGAAAACACAAATATCCAGCCCTGGTATCTGAGCAGGAGGAAATTCCATGGGATTGAGAGGCAAGAAATGCTGAGAGGGGGGAAAAAAATGCTTTTTAATGCAGTTTATTTTAAGCCTGTGATGCAACTAAAGCCAGGATCAGAGATTAAAGCCAGGACCAGTGATTAAAGCCAGGATCAGCTGGACAATTAATCCAAACGCTGGATAATTAATACAGCTGAAATTCTTCTAATTAAAGGGTGAGAGGAACCCCTTCCATGGCTTTTAACCCCATCTCCAGCCTCCAGGATTAGCCCCAAACTCCCTGTCAGGAGCAGATTATTTCCCCTAATTCCCTCTAAAAAAAATTACTCCCTCTAGGAACTGCTCCAGGGGAGGAATTTGGCTCCAGCATTTCTGGAGTTGTGTGTGTGGTGGCACAACCATTTATTCAGAATCTGTGTATTTGATGTTATTAATCTTAGTCCTATTAATGAACACCCCCCCATCACCAGGATTAAAAATAATTCCTAATTAATAATTCCCGATTCATATTCTAAATATAATATAATTCCCAATATAAATTAGGAATTAATATTCCTAAAGAATTCCTAATTAATAACTCCTAATTCATTCCTTCAGGAGCATAAAATCTCTTTGGCATAAACTTATAATTTTTTGCTCCAGCTGTGTGAAATCTGCCCGATATTCCCTGATGTTTTGGTAATTGATGTATAATTTGCCTCAAAAAAAAAATTCTCCAGCCCCTTCCACGGTCTGGTAAATCAAATTTCACTGGAAAAACAGGAGCAGTGGCCAAAAGTTTCCCTCTGTGGCCGTTAACAAGTCCTTGGGAGCCTTCAAGAATTCTGTGTAGTGTGTTCGCCCAGATCGAAATGTGAGTGTCAGGGAAGGAATTCCAAAGGTTTGAGTGAAAGGAAATGGAGGAATTTGGAGCTTGGAATAAAAATATGAGAGGTTTTTAATGTTACCTGAGGAATTGGGGGGAGGGTGGTTAAAAGGTGCTGGATTTCAGGAAGCTCAGAACCTTCAGAGCATCAATAGTTGTGTTTTTTCTCCGTTTGAGGGCTCCGAGAGTTCAGCAAAAGGAGCTTTTTGGGGGATGGGACCTTGAGATTCCAGCTCAGCTCCCACCCCCTGCAAAAGGGGAGATCCCCGGGACCCAATTAGAAGAGAGAAAACCAAAAAAAAAGAGGTTTTTTCCTCCACAAATTGCATAAAAACAGGAATTAAGAGCTGTTACTCCACCCCCCAGATCCATCAATTTGGATAAGAAACACCAGAGAGGGGTTTTTTAAAGATCCTTTTTAACCTTGAACACTTGGGGTTCTTTGCTTCCCTGTTTTCCAGCTTTTCCCCTTCCACAGAAGCTGTAGAACTTTGATGTTTAAAGCAGAATTGCAATTAAATTTTAGGCTTTCAGAGCTGTGAGAAAAACGAGGTTTTCTCCTACATTTCCAAAAATGCAACTGTGAGAGGTGTAGAATTGACTTCTTTTATTTAGAAAAAAATTTCCTTTCTCTGAGAGCAGCAAAACCACTTTTTCCTCATTTAGACCGAGGGGGTTTTCACTCCAAGCTTTAATTAATAATGGAAATATCAGGGATAATAAAATGGGATGTCCCAGCCTTGAGGGGAAGATTTGTAGGTGGTTGTGGTTTTCCTTCAGTGGTCTCATTTCACGTCCATGGATTTGTTCTTGAGGCAGCTTTTCCTGCTTTCTCCCCCCAGATTGCTGGAAAATAATGTTTTATCCCAATATCCCTTTGGTTTCCGCTTTCTGGAGCTTCCCAGAACCTTTGGAAGGGGAAAGAATGACAAGAGTCTTGTTTTTTGGTGAAGAATATGTGGAACAGAAATAAAGGAAAGGAAAGAAAAGTAAGAGAAGGAGAAAGGAAGAGGGAAAAAAATACGGAATCTTTCTCAGCAACTCTTGGTTCTGGGTTATTATTCCCCTTCTTTTCCACATTTTTTCCACATGGAAAATCTTTCTCTGCTCCCCATGAAAACCAGGATTTATTTCTGTCTGGAGAAAGAACTTCAAGTCTTAAATTTCCCATTACCAAATTGGTTCCAAGCTGGAAATTCCGATAGATTAACAGTCAATTCCTGTTTTCACACCCAAAGAATTAGTAATGGAAATATCAGGGATAACCCTTGAGGGGAAGATTTGTAGCTGGTTGTGGTTCTCCATGTGCTTCACTGATTTCAAGCCCATGGATTTCTTGAGGCAGCTTTTCCTGCTTTCTCCCCCAAATTGCCGGAAAATAATGTTTTATCCCAATATCCCTTTGATTTCCACTTTCTGGGGCTTCCCAGAAATATTTGAAGGGGAAGGAATGAGTTGTTTTTTTTTTTGGAGCAGAGTAGGTGGAGCAGAAATAAAGGAAAGGAAAGAAAAGCAAGAGAAGGAGAAAGGAAGTGGGAAAAAAAAAAGATGGAATCTTTCTCAGCAGCTCTTGATTTTGGGTTCATTATTCTCCTTCTTTTCCACATTTTTTCCACATGGAAAATCCCTCTCTGCTACTAGGATTTACTTTCTGTCCAGAGAGAGAGTTTTAAGCCTTAAATTTCCAGGTATCAAGTTGTTTCCAAGCTGGAAATTCCAATAGATTAACAGTCAATTCCTGTTTTCACACCAAAAGAGAAGGAGAAAGGAAGTGGGAAAAAAAAGATGGAATCTTTCTCAGCGGCTCTTGATTTTGGGTTCATTATTCCCCTTCTTTTCCACATTTTTTCCACATGGAAAATCCCTCTCTGCTACCAGGATTTACTTTCTGTCCAGAGAGAGAGTTTTAAGCCTTAAATTTCCAGGTACCAAGTTGTTTCCAAGCTGGAAATTCCAACAGATTAACAGCCAATTCCTGTTTTCACACCCAAAGAGAAGGAGAAAGGAAGTGGGAAAAAAAAGATGGAATCTTTGCCAGCAGCTCTTGATTCCTGGTTCATTATTCCCCTTCTTTTTCCCATTTTTTCCACATGGAAAACCCCTCTCTACCACTCATGGCTTTACTTTCTGTCCAGCGAGAGCTTTAAGCCCTAAATTTCCCAGTACCAAGGTGTTTCCAAGCTGGAAATTCCAATAAATTAGCAGTCAATTCTTGTTTTCCTGCCCAAATTACAGGTGCAGAGGCTGCTTTGGCATCCAGGATTTCCATGGAAACCCTAAAAAACCCCCTCATTTGCATACAATTTGCATCAACCCCTTTGTATTTGCTGCCGAGCGCGACCGTTTCCTTTTGATATCCCAATAATTTCCTCCTGGCTGCCAGTGTAAATCTGCCTGTTTGGTGAGGTGTTCTGGCTTTTCCATGCATATTTATTAGGAATTAAGTGCTAAATTTCCTTGCCTTTGCTCCGGGATGGATTTAAAAGAGCAGAAAAATGCAAGTAAGCGTTTGTTTTATGGGTTACGGGTTTTTATAATCTGCTTTCTTCGAGGCAGAGTGCACATGTTTCCTCCTCAAATGACATAACTCTTTGAAAGCTAATATTTTTACTGGCGTTCACAGAGGGCAGTAAATTAATTTAAAACACCTTTTAGGGGTGTAATAACAACAGAGAAGTGGAGAGGAAAAAAGCGGAGCGGGGGGAAAAAAAAATCCCATGAAAATAATCAAAGCTGAGCTTTCAAACTTCATATAACCATGAAATTCAAGGAGGCAAAAGGAATAATAATAATAAAAAAAAAAAATCTCATTTATTCAGCTTGGAGATATTTTTATCTTTGGTGGCATTATTATATCCCACTTTAAAAGTGGGTAGTTGCCCTAAATCTGTCATTTTGGCTTTTTCTACAGTTGGGGACGAGGATTTGATATCGAGGAGGAGCAACTTGTGTGGGGTGAGATGTTTTGTGCAGGTAGGATGGAGGGAGAAGGTCCAAGATCTGGCAGGAAATAGATTTTGGAAAGAGGATTTTGGGTGTAGGATATTAAAATATGATCCAGGCTCATATTCCAGCTCTGGATTCGTGGATCATCTCAGTGCCAAATTCCCTGTTGCTGGGACATCCCGGTCTCCACAGGCAAGGGAAGGACTTTCTCCTCCAACACAGAGACACCTGGAGATGAGGAATGTCTCTCTCTGTGCCCTCACAAAGGCTCTCCTGCGCTGTTTTCCCTGTCCCACAGCCTTTGGAATGCCAAGATTATATTTATATATATATATATATATATATATATATATATATATATATATA
>NW_016690299.1:1668126-1692549 GCF_001604755.1 Lepidothrix coronata | reverse complement strand
TTCTGTGATTCTGTGATTCTGTGATTCTGTGATTCTGTGATTCTGTGATTCTGTGATTCTGTGATTCTATGATTCCATGATTCTATGATCCTTGCTTTTGTCTGCCTTTTGCAGCTCTCCTTGTTCGAGTTTGTCTTCGCTCTCCAAAGCCTGGGATGTGATTCACTGAGCACCTTCTGAAGATGAAATCACGGAATTCCCACTCTTTGCCCAACTTGGGGGGTTTCAAACCCTGGATAAGATTTTGGAGGTTTTTCCTGAATGATTTTTTTCCAAATGACCCCGTTTGGTTCTGTCCCCTGGGAGAATCCTGCCTTCACATTCCTTGGGTGTGGGTTTGGCTTCGTCCAGGTGGGGCTTGATCCGTGAGGTGGGAACTGCACTCGCTCCACAAGGATCGAAGCCTTTTATTCCACACCTTGCTGAGCTTCTCTTGCTGCCCCTGCCAAGCCCAAAATCTGTTTCCTTCTCCCAGTCCTGTGGGAGAAATGAGCAGAAACCCCAGGAATCAGAGAATCCCAAAATGGTTTGGGTTGGAAGGGACCTTAAAACTCACCTTGTTCCCACAGACAGGGACACCTTCCACTATTCCAGGTTGCTCCAACCTGGCCTTGGGACACTTCCAGGGATCCAGGGGCAGCCACAGCTTCTCTGGGAATTCCATCTCAACCCCTCCCCACCCTCCCAGCCAGGAATTCCTTCCCAATATCCCATCTCACCCTTGAAGGCCATTCCCCCTTGTCCTATCCCTTCATGCCCCTGTGGAAAGTCCATCTCCATATCCCATGGAAAACAGAGGGAGAGCTCAGAGTCCTTCCATACAGGGATATCTGCAGAGGAATAGGTGACAGGATGGAGCAGGTGCTGCTGGAAAACCTACAAACCTTCCCAAAAACCTCAGGAATATCCAACCAACTCAGTCCCACAAACACCCCAGGCCATGGGAACACTTCCCTCAGGATTATTTTCACGGAGCTGTGGCACAAACCCAGCATTTTCACTGCTATTTCCCTTCCAGAACTGCTTTAAAAATCATATAAAACCCCTAAAACCAGTGGAAATGTCCCGATATCCTCATTTCTCACGTGTTTTTTGGGAGCAATATTATATTTTGCTTGTATGGCCAAAATAAACAAGCCCTTGAAACTTCCCAACTCTCATTATAAAAATGCCTTTTGGGACAACGTGGAGGTGTCAAATTGTAAAATTGGACTTAAATTCTTAGTGGTTTTTAGTTTTTTTTTTTAAATCTTCTCTACAGATACCCGGCTCAGTTAAGGGAATAATTGTTTTTCACACATTTATAACTTTTCAAGTGAGAAGAATCCATAATGATTATTTAGTCCTGACCTTGCCTGGAAGACATTGCAGGGTTTCATCTCTTGCCTTCCCTTCCCTGGTGCTTTTTTTCAGGGGTACATGAAAGCCTCTAATTCATCCAAGGCAGCAAAAATCTGTTGCAGAATCTCCAGATCCATCAAGGAATAGGATGAATCTCATGGTCTCTGGATTAGTTAATTAATTAGTACTTTGGGATACAGAAATCTTATTTATGGATAATGTTTCTATGAACTATAATGATGTAAATCCTACATTAAATTATAGGGAGACTCATGGTGGGAGTATTTGTTGTCCATAGCCCTACTCTGCCACAGGCCATTGCATTTCCCAGCATTTCCTCCTGGTGAGGTTCATGGAATCATGGAATCAGAGAATTCCCTGAGTTGGAAGTTGGAGCTGTTTCTGACAGTATCTTTAATTTCAGGACCATATAACATTGTTATTCTCAGGTTCTCTGCCTCATTCCTGACACACAGAATAGAAAAGAATTCCCTCAATAAGAGAAAAATCAATATTTTGCCTTTTAGCCCAGCACCTCAGGCCTTATTTATCGTGTGCTCCTAAAACTCTGCTCCAAACTCCGGTGGGATCCCTCCCTATCTCATTTTGGGGGTGGTTTCACACCCTGGCAGCAGCTCCAGGCTTGAAAGCCACCACTTATGGTGGCCACCAGGTCAGAAACACCAATTCCAGGACTTTTAGCCCCTTTAGAATAATAATTATTATTCTGTATCCCTGGATCTGGACTCCACCCAGGGCTGGGAATGCTCAGGGCTCGTGCGAGGCCGCCACGGGCTCACAGGGCAAACCCCCCCCAAATCAGGGAGCACAAAGCTGGGGAGCACTCCTGGAAAATTGGATTTAGGAGCCAAATCCGCCCCCCAGACGTGTGTCTTTGGATGTGCTGAGAGGTCTTTTCTAACTGTAACAATTCCAGGATTTTAGGGGCATTTTATGGGATTTTTATTTGATCTCGTGCTGGGAAACACAAACTTCTGGATCTTCTGCTGGGCAGGGTGGAAATCAGGTACCAGAGGAAGGTGACCCCATGAGAAAGCTGCCAAAAATGAGTGCCAGGAAAGGCTGAGCAGCGGGATCTATGGGATCTCTGCAACTTTCCTGAGGCCCAAGAATGGCTGAGTGAATCCTGAGCCAAAAATCTGTGCTGAGGATATTCCTGAAGAACAGGGATTCACAGAACATCCTGAGTTGAAGGGATCCACAAGGATCATCCAGTCCAACCCCTGGCCCTGCACAGGACATCCCAACAATCCCTGAGAGGATCATCCAAACCCTCCTGGAGCTCTGGCAGCCTTGGGGCCGTGCCCACTGCCCTGGGGAGCCTGGGCAGTGCCAACCACCCTCTGGGGGAAGAACCTTGTCCTGAGATCCAACCAAAACTTCCTCTGGCACAAATTGAAGCCCCCGTGTGATGTGGGTGCTGTTCAGCTCCCAGATGCTCAGCAGGAGGAGATTCCTCCACCCCTCCCTGCTCCTGTGACTGATCCCCCTCATTGTTCCAACACCTGGGTGATTTCTCCTTGGTACTTCTCTCATTCCTTTCTCCAGCTTTTCATTCCAGTTCCTCCTTCCTCGTGTTCCATATCTCATTCCAGTTCCTCCTTATGCTGGTTGGAGGAACACTGAACAATTCAGTGCTTTTTTGCCTCTCAGTCTGCCTGCAAGGAATTTTATCGCTGACCTACAATCATCTGGTTTTTCCAGACCTTTTGTTCACTTCTTTCTTCTTTTCCAACTGTCTTTTAGAAACCAAACTGTGCTTGGGATCTCCAGTGCTGCAGACAGAAATAAAATCACATATTCTTGCTTTCTGCAGTTCCACCCAAAGGTCACCAGGATCAGGGTAGGGATTGTCCCCCTGTGCTGGGCACTGGTGAGGCCACACCTTGAGGGCTGTGTCCAATTTTGGGCTCCTCAAGGACATGGAGGGGCTGGAGAGTGTCCAGGGAAGGAAAAGGAGCTGGGAAGGGGCTGGAGCAGATGAGGGAGCTGGGGGGGCTCAGCCTGGAGAAAAGGAGGCTCAGGGGGACCTTCTGGATCCCTAAAATTCCCTGGAAGGAGGTTGGAGCCAGGGGGGTCGGGCTCTGCTCCCAGGGAACAAGGGACAGGAGGAGAGGGAACGGCCTCCAGCTGTGCCAGGGGAGGCTCAGGTGGGACAGGAGGAGGAATTTCCTCCTGGAAAGGGTGGTGAGGCCTTGGCAGGTGCTGCCCAGGGAGGTTTGGAGTGCCCAGCCCTGGAGGTGTCCCAGGAAGGCCTGGCCGTGGCACTCAGTGCTCTGGGCTGGGGGACAAGGTGGGCATCGGGCACAGGGGGGATCCATGGGCTGGGAGGGCTTTTCCAACCTCAGGGATTCCATTCCATGATTCCATGATGAGCAAACACCCTTGCAGGACCCCTTGGGGCAGAAGTAGCTCTGAGTTCTGCTCTGTTTTTTCTCCTGACCTTGCCTCCTGTATTCTCACCATGGGTAAGGTCTCCTGGGAAAAAGAACAAGCTCTTCCATGGATTCAGTTCCATACTTCAAGTGAGGGTTTGGGGAAAATCAGAGAAACAGAGAACTGGGTTTGGTTTCTACCTGACAGGAGGGGGGAGGCGGGGAGGGTGAACCTCTTCTCCCAGGGAACAAGGGACAAGAGGAGAGGGAATGGGATCAAGTTGTGCCAGGGGAGCTTCAAGTTGGACATCAGGAGGAATTTCCTCATGGAAAGGGTGGTCAGGCATCGGAATGTGCTGCCCAGGGAGGTTTGGAGTGCCCAGCCCTGAAGGTGTCCCAGGAAGGCCCGGCCGTGGCACTCAGTGCTCTGGGCTTTGATCGGTCCCAGGTTGGACCTGATGATCCTGGAGGGCTTTTCCCACCTCAATGATTTTGAGACTCTTCTCTTAAACAATTTTTCTCCCCTTTGCACCCCAAAATTGCTTCAAGCCTTTCTCATTTTCCCCTGGGCACAATATTTTAGAGCCAATCTCCTTCTCCTCTTCCCTGCTGTCTTCTGCAATTAGTGACCAGAACATCACCTTGTGCTAAACAACCCCAATTTTTGTAATCCTCATTACAAAAATCCCCTTACGTTCCTTCCATGCAAATACCTTTATTCACCCAATTCATAAGCTCATAAAAGAATGAAATCAGATATTTCTGACA
Source organism: Lepidothrix coronata (assembly GCF_001604755.1). Classification (NCBI taxonomy): domain Eukaryota; kingdom Metazoa; phylum Chordata; class Aves; order Passeriformes; family Pipridae; genus Lepidothrix; species Lepidothrix coronata. The sequence goes on along the minus strand of NW_016690299.1, from coordinate 1,688,044 downwards.
CGACTTATTTTTCGCGAAATGCTGTTGACTGGGATTAATTATATCCTTATCTTTTAATCCTTATTGATTCCCATACCAGCTTCCTCGTTATTTTGCCTGGGACTGAGGGCAGATTAATCAGCTTGGAAGTGACTTGTTTCATCAAAACTGCTTTTTTTGGAGGGGGAAAAAAAAGCCCCAATTTGCCCAAATCACACTTTTCCAGTCTTCTGGAATGTCTTAGGTTTAATCATGTTTATTAAGACTTGATAACAGTGGGAAAGAGATTTTATGAAGCAACCTTTTATCAGGATTCTTGGCTGAAATTTTTCTGGATTTGTCTGGTTTTCCCATCAGTTTTGTTTGGTTTTTTTTTTAGGAAAAAAAAAGAGGTTTATGGAGCTGGAAGACGTTTCATCAGCACTTCTGGACACAAGCAACCTGGGATAGTGGGAAGTGTTGGAACGAAGGGGGTTGGAACCATTCCATGATTCCATAAATGCCCTTTGTTGTGATGCTCAGGATGTTCCCGTTCCACACATAAATTCCCTGAGGAATATGAGCCCCTTTCCCGCTGTTCCAGGGGAGATTCCCTTCCACATATTATGGCTGTGCCATCCATAATTAGAGGGATTCTGGGAGTAGGTGGAAACCCCTCGCTGGGATGATTTAATAAACACCCATTAGTGATAATAACACGTTATTCCCAGTTAATTTTAGCCCTGCATTTGTCACATCCCAACTTTCTGTAGGTTGTTCCTTTCCTTCTCCCTCCTCTATAATTAGAGGAGGGGAATTAAAACAGAGACAACTTTAGCAAAGGTCCCGTTTTCCTTTTATCCCGTGGAATTTGGGCTCGGATAAAGGTGCAACTTGTGTCATTTGTGTGCCACCAAACTCTTGGAGTTGAGAGTTCATCAGCTCTGCTAAATTAGACAGCATTAATTAACCAAGATGAAACATTCTTTTCGACCCTCCTAAAGTGCCATCTGAGTGTGGCATCTTATTAAAGAGCATTTCCTGGCAGGTTGTGCATCTGTCCTTCCCAATCTGGTGTTCCCAGACGGATGGATGGAGAGCCAGGGGCACATGGACACCACATGGACCTCCCCTGGGCAAACAAGGGTTGCTGAGCTTATTCCAGTCCATTTTAGCCCAAGATTTAGAGAAAATCCCGTGGGATTTTTCAGGATAAAAGCACTTTGCTAACTGAGGGGCAAAGCAGGTAGGATGAATAAACACAATAACAAACCAATAATCCATGGAAATCGGGGAAATAAAGATGTTCCTTCTCCCTTCCCAAATGCCAGATTCACCCTCCCCTGCTCCCCCCTCCTGTCAGGTAGAAACCAAACACATTTCTGTGTTTCTCTGATTTTCCCCAAACCCTCGCTTGAAATATGTATCTAAACCCATGGAAGAGCTTGTTCTTTTTCCCAGGGGACCTTCACCATGGCAAGGTCAGGAGAAAACCCAGAGCAGAGCTCAGAGCTGTTTCTCTTCCCTAAATCCTCCTGCAGTGGCACAAGATCCTTCCAGGGAGGGTCCATCAAGCAGCTTCTGTGGGGTTGTGCTCCATGTGTGTGTTATTCCCACTTGCTGGCAGTGAGGGTCACCTCATTCAAAGCACAGAAATGCTGGAAAACACCTTTTTATGGAGCAGAGAAGGCCTAAAGTTTTCCTGAGGAAAGCCTGGGGCCTCCGGAGTTTCAGGCAGATCCTTCAGTTGTCACGTCCCTGCCATAAAACAAAGTGGCAAAGGAGGATTTCTATTACATGTTAAATGCCCCAGTGAAAGGAATGTTTATTGGCCTGTGTTTTGGGAGGCTAAAATGCAGGGAAAAGAGGAGATTTACAGAGTTTGCTGTGCAGGCCTTTCCTTGCAGATCCTCGTTAAAGATCCTTCCCTCCCAGGGCAGGATTCTCCTGTCATCTCTCAAATTTTGCATTCCTCCTTTTCTGAGCTCAGAATGCATGTCTCTAACACCCTAAAAGCCCTAAAATCCTTCATCTTGCAGGGCTTTTATTCCCATGAATTTGTGGATTTGATGCCCAAGAGCTGCGGTGCCGATCAAAGAGAGGCCTACGGGGTTGGACCATTCAGTGCCATCCCGAAGGAATTCTGCACAAACCACAATTCCCAGCTCTCTGTTCCTCGATCTTTCGGCAAGTTCCTGCCTCAATAATCCATTTCTGTCCCAGTGGGGCTCTTCATACAAGTCCAGGCTGGGCAGGGAATGGATGGAGCAGCACTGGGAGAAGGACTCGGAGGTGTTGGTGGGTGAGAGGCTGGACATGGCCCAGCCCAGAATTCCAATCCCATCCTGGGCTGATCCTCCAGTGTGGAGAGCAGGGCAAGGGGGGACTCTGCCCCTCTGTCCCCCTCAGGTGAGACCCCCCTGCAGAGGTACTCCAGCCCTGGGAACAGCACAGGAAGGACATGGAGCTACTGGAGAGAGTCCAGAGGAGGCCACGGAGATGCTCCAAGGGCTGGAGCCCCTCTGGAGCCAGGCTGGGAGAGCTGGGGGGGTTCCCCTGGAGAAGAGAAGGCTCCAGGGAAACCTGAGGGCCCCTTGCAGGGCCTAAAGGGGCTCCAGGAGAGCTGGAGAGGGACTGGGGACAAGGGATGGAAGGATAAGACACAGGGAATGGCTTCAAACTAGTTTAGATGGGATAATGGGAAGGAATTCCTGGCTGGGAGGTGGGGAGGCCCTGGAATAGAATTCCCAGAGAAGCTGTGGCTGCCCCTGGATCCCTGGAAGTGTCCAAGACCAAGTTGGATAATACTTGGAGCAACCTGGTCCAGTGGGAGGTGTCCCTGCCCATGGCAGGGGTTGGCACTGGATGATTTTGAAGTCCCTTCCAACCCAAACCATTCCATGAATTTAGGATTCTGTGAACAGCTCTGCTTTGCATGAGATTCAGAAGGAATTTACAGCCTCTCCTGGCCTGGAGATTTGCAATTCCAATGCCCCACAATCAGCTCAGGAGGCAGAGTCACTGCCATGGAAATGGGATTCTCATCTTCCTGCTCCTCCCCTCATTCCAGTTGTTTTGCCCCAGCCCTGGGACACATCCAGAGGAGAAATCCTCCCCAAACCACCCCAGCCAGCCCTGGTTTTCTATTCTTCCTCCAACACATCCAGAATAAAATGCCTCCTGCCCCCAGCATTCCCATATTGGGGCTGGATTAGCATTTGGAAGTGCCTAAAACACAGATTTCCCTCTCTTCCTACAGCCCCATGAGGGAACTGTCTTGTCTTACTCGTTGTTTCCATGTTCCTCCAGCCTGGATGACAGAATTCCTTCTTTTTTTTTCTCCAACTAAACAATGAATAAAGGATCCCATTCGATCAGTCCCCGACCCCTCCTGAGCAGCATTTCCCCTCCCTGCCTTTGTTCCTGCTGATCCTTTCACTTCGATTTACACAGCAGATAAAAAAAATCCCAAATCCCAACTGCTCCCAGGCTGAGATTTGTGCTGTGTGACTGTTGTTTAATCAGAATTTCTGCTCCCACCCCCTCCCTGTGTCCACTTAAGGACATTCCCAAAGTGTCTCCTAGTTTTGCGTGGTCAGGTCTTTATTTTAAAGACCAAGGGGTGGCTTTTAGTCTTTGCTTCACTAATTAGTCTGGAACTATCAAAACACACTTCGGGGTGTTTAAGTGACTGATGGGGTGACAGGAGAAAGGCAAATGCTGGATTTCACCTGCCAGCAGCAGAAGAAACAGTTTGAAAGTAGAAGAGGAAAGAAATTTGGGTGTGGGAAGGAGGAAAAAAAACCTCCTTCAGAAGTCAGGGCAGAAGATTCTGGGCTTGGATCATATGGTTACACAAGCCTTGTAATATTTATGCCTATTTTTCTTGACATCAAGACTATGGAGAATTTCGGGCTTTTTTGTATTTTTACATTTTTTAAAATGAGCGGATAGAAGGTTTTAAGGATATTTGAGGCTTTTATATAAAGATAAGGACAGTTTAATGTTAATTAGTCTTATAAGAGTGAGTGTTTGCTGCTGGCAGAGTGGTGGTGTGTGTTTATAAATTTAGATATCTGAGAAAAACCTGAAAATATTTGACTGGTTTGGGTTGGAAAGACCTTAAAGCCCATTTGTTCCACTTCCTGCCATGGGCAGGGACACCTTCCACTAGCCCAGGAATTCCAACCTGGCCTTGGACACTTCCAGGGATCCAGGGGCAGCCACAGCTTCTCTGGGAATTCTTTTTCAGGGCCTCCCCACCCTCCCAGCCAAGAATTCCTGCCTAAAATAATCAAATTAAGGAATGTCTTCCTAAAAATAATAAAACCATCTCCGAATCAGGCTTCAAAAATTCCCAGATCCAACAGGAAAACAACCCAATCATTTATTTAAAGGTGGGGTTTTTTTATTAACACCTTTAAACTCCTTATTAGCACCTTTTATCAACACCTTTATTAATTATTTAAATTTAAAATCCATTTGAAATTTAATTGAAAAGACTTAGAAGCTGATGAGGGAATTCAGGATATTTGGGGCTAATTTCCTGAAATCAGAGCAACAGCTTTGGGCACAAGAGGGGAAGCTGAACCACTGGAGTGAAACCCATGGGAATAAACCTGTTACGTGGCTTCCCAAGATATTTAGGGAGAGACTTCCAGCCTGTGGAAATCAGAGCAGCTGCATTTAAACCAGACATTCCAGGCACCTAAAAATGCCACGTTCAAGGGTTGTTTCCTCAGCACTGTCGATAAATTTAAAATTAAAGGGAAAAGAAAGAGGAAAAACTCGGGGGTTTTTTGGGTTGGTGGGTTTAATTCCCCCGGGGGTTTTTTCCCTCCTCCTCTGGCTCCGAGGTTGTCACACATCCCAGGAATTTGTATTTCAGTCAGGAAGTTTGGCAGGTGTGTTCATTTGGAAACTCCTTGGGAAGATGATCCAGTATTTACTCGGCTACGACTGAAAAGGCTCCAAATGAAACCATAATCCAGAAAACAGGCCTTGAATGATGTTGTTACCCATTTAAATGATGTTCTCAAATGCCAGGCTACAAATGAAGACTTAAAAGGAGGGGAAAGAGGAGGGATTTTCATGGAATAACAGGAGAAAGGGGTTTTTCAAGGGAATCTGTTCGTGATGGAGACACCCTGACCCTGCAAGAGCAGAGCAGAAAAAGAGAGGGAGTCAAATTAATAAATCTTGCTGTCAAATACCTCCCTGCCTCTCATATTTGCACAGTGCTGGGATGTCTGTGTGTGATGGAGACACTGATCCCTGCTCTGTTGGGAGCAGGGACAGGACCCCAGGGAAGGGCTGGAGCTGTGCCAGGGCAGGGTCAGGTTGGATCTCAGGGAAAGGTTCTTCCCCCCGAGGGTGGTTGGCACTGCCCAGGCTCCCCAGGGCAGTGGGCACGGCCCCAAGGCTGCCAGAGCTCCAGGAGGGTTTGGATGATCCTCTGGGGCACAGGGGGGGACTCTTGGGGATGGGCCTGGGCAGGGCTGAGGGTTGGACTGGGTGGGCCTTAGGGGTCCCTTCCAGCTCAGCAGGTTCTGGGATTCTGTGTCCAGTAGCTCCACCAGACAGGACGGGCTTGGATCTGCTCATGAAGATGGATGTGGAGAATCCTGGAATCATGGAATGGTTTGGATTGGAAGGACCTTAAAGCCCATCCAGTGCCAACCCAAACCAGCTGGGATTTATGACTTTTCCATTTGCTGTGTAAAACAAAGTGAAAGGATCAGCAGGAGCCTATTTCCTCAATGATTTCAGGAAAATGCTAAAATTGCTGAATGCAATTCCCTCATTTTCCCTTTCCTGGAAATAATTTGGTGCTGTGGATGGGAAAAGGGATACCTGGAGCACAGCCCAAGTGACACAAAGTGTCCCCTCGTCTCTGATGGAGGAATTTTGGGGCTCTACACCTTCAAAAAGTTCCCTGTGCCAGTCCTTCACCTGGTTTGAACCTCTGAGCACAGTGGGACCAGTTCCACATCTCCTGAACTTCTAATTTCCCACATTCCAGACTCAGCTCCGTGGATGAGATGTCAGAGATCCCTCAGGATCTTCCAGACCTTCGGGATCTCCCACATCTCTTTCAGGTCACCCTTTTAGGGCTCTGCTTGAGCACCTTTTTTATTGGTAACAACACAAACCCAACCAGCCCCAAACCCACGTTCTTGGTGTGTTTGTAGCCGCGTTAACTTGATTTATTTTGCTTTTGAGGTCGGATCAAGGAATTTTGGAGCCTTTGCAGGGCAATTCTCAGGCTGGGTTTGTTCAAACTCAGCTCAGTGGGGTTTTGGAGGAGGCCCAGTTCAAGGGGCTGCAATTCCACCGCTGGTTTGCTCCAGGAATTTAGCAGGAGATGCTGTTTTCCATGTGGGATTTGGAGAGCTGTTCACAGAGCTAAACAGGCAGAAAGAAGGTTTCTCTCCTCTCCTTTTGCCTTTGTTTTCCATGGGGATTTTGGGATGATCTGCTGTGTTCTGTGGGTTACCAGCATGGATTCACTGCAAGGCTTGACCTCCTTGAATCCCAGGATCATTAAGGCTGGAAAACCCCTAGAAAAAAATATTAATAAAATATATAAAATAAAATATATAAAATAAAATATATAAAATAAAATATTAAACAGTATATAAAATATATAAAATATTAAAAAATATAAATTATTAATAACCTTTCATATTTTCTTCCAAGCTCGAAATTCCTTCATTTCCTTTAAATCAAATCTTTGGAATTCCTTTCCTGACATCCCCTGTTTTGATCTGGCTGAAAACCCCCGGGCAAACACACAAGAGCAGAGCAAGAATTATCCACGGATTGTTGATGGGACCCAAGGACCTGCCTGAAAACCTTCAAGAGGATTCCATAAGTCTGCACACACTTTAAAGGAGTCATGGAATCTGAATTACAGAATCCCAGGATCGCTGAGGTTGGAAAAGCTCTCCCAGCCCATGGAGTACCCCCTGTGCCCGATGCCCACCTTGTCACCGAGTGCCACGTCCAGTCTTTCCTTGGATACCTCCAAGGAGGGGATTCCAAACCTCCCTGGGCGGACCCTGCCAGTGCTTCTCATGAAGGAAAAGTTGCCTGCAGGAAAAGTTCATTTCCTTTGTAATTCATTTTTTACATGGGAAGATATAAATAATGACAAGAAGCGTTGAGATAAGAATAAAATGAAAACTAAAATAAAAATGAAATGAAAATAAAATAAAAAATGAAATGAAAATAAATTTAAAAAATGAAATAAAAATAAAATAAAAATGATAACAAAAATAATATGAAAATAAAAATAAAATAAAAATAAAAATAAAATAAAAATAAAATAAAAGTAAAAATAAAATAAAAATAAAATATAATAAAATGAAAATAAAATAAAATGAAAATAAGAAATAAAATAAAATAAGAAATAAAATAAAAATAAAATAAAAATTAAAATTAAAATAATTAAAAAATGAAATGAAAATAAAAAATGAAATGAAAATAAAATAAGATGAAAATAAAATAAAATGGAAATAAGAAATAAAATAAAATTAAAATAAGAAATAAAATAAAAAATGAAATGAAAACAAAATAAAAAACAAAATGCAAATAAAATAAAAAATAAAATGAAAATAAAATGAAAATAAAATAAAATAAAACCTCCCCTGGTGCAACTTGAGGTCATTTCTCCTCGTCATTGGAGAAGATCCCAACCCCGACCCCTCATCCCAACCTCCTTCCAGGGAGTCTTAGAGAGCACCTACCTGGAGTAGCAACACATAAAAGAGAGAAAAGCATCTAAATGTGAGTTTTGACAGCTTATTTTGTGTTTATCTTGCCATGATTGATATGTTGTTCTTTGAGGAACATTAAGCTGTAACTCTTCTCTTAAAGGGTTTTAAGCAGCAGCTTTTTATGAACCTTTCTGTGCAACTTTATTCCCTTGGTGACTCAAAGAAAGGGGGAGAAGAGCGGGGTGGATTAGGGGGAATTATCTTCATCATTTCCGTGTGTTTTATGGTGCCACCTGTTAGACACCAGCTCCGTGATTATGGGGTCAGAACCACCTTGGAGGGGGGTTGTGGAGGGGGAGGGGATGGGTGGAACCTCATGGAGGCGGGGTGGGGTCGTGTCCCTCAGGGCAACCCTGGGAGCCACCTGGGGAAGCCCCGGAGTGGCTGTCAGGGAAAACTGGAACAACCCACAGCTCCTGGAATCCCTCACCCANCAGACTCCACCTGGCAATCAGACTCCACCTTCTAATCAGTCCACTCCATGGGTGTGGAGGGGGAAGGGATGGGTGGAACCTCACGGAGGGGGGGTGGCCTCGTGTCCCTCAGGGCAGCCCCGGGAGCTCACCTGGGCAAGCCCCGCAGTAGCTGTCAGTCCAAACCAGCCCAGGAAAACTGGAACAGCCACAGCTCCTGCAGCCCCACACCCAGCTCCCACTGGCAGGGACAGGGAGAACCCGACCCCTCAGCCCGGCCTGGAAGCCCCACAGTGGCTGCTGGGTCACAGACCCCACCTGGGGCTTGGCCAGAGGGACCGGAGCAAAGAAAACCAGGGGCACGTGTTGGCCTGGTGTGCTGGCCCTGCCATGGGACTGGGGAGAGCTGATCCTCTCCAGGGCTGCGGTGGTAGCTCCAGCATCTGTCTCTCCCTCTTTCTCCTCCTCTCTTCTTGCTGCCTCTGCTTCTCTTTCTCTGCTCCTTTCCTGATGCTTGGGGTGGTTTGGAGCTGGAGGGATCAGATCTTGATTTCAGTGTGGGGAGATTGGTTGGATGTTGCCTTAAGTGTTGTTCGTTTAGAGGATCTTGACTTCAGTCTTGTGGATGATGATGTGCTGAGTCAGTATTGGGGTGGAAGATTTTCATCCAGCTTATGTGGTGCCCTTTTGAACTTTGGCCAAGTTCCCTTTTTTTCTCCCCAACCTTATAAAGAAATCCCCTGGGAACAATCCTGTGGCTTATTCTCTTGATACTTCTCACACTGCCTTGAGGTCTCACATCTTTGCAATGAAGTTACCCTTGGCCTAAGCAGGAATTCTGAGGGATAAAAGAAGGTGAAATCCAGTGGTTTCTGTCCTAAATGATTCAGGGATCAATCTCTGCTCAGTTCAAACACTGGAATTCTGTGTGGCTGCTTCTGCAGGACTCAACTCCCACCATATTTATAATCAGGGACAGACTCCTCTTCCCTTTCACCAGTGACTTCCTTTCCTTTCATTCCCTGATTTTTAATTTCATTAACCATTTCTGAGCTCAATTCTCCTCTTCCATCTCCAGGAATAAATGATCTAAATGCAGGCACATTGTCTTTTTATTTCTGGAATGAAGTTACACTTGGCCTAAGCAGGAATTCTGAGGGTTAAAAGAAGGTGAAATCCAATGGTTTCTGTTCCAAATGATTCAGGGATCAATCTCTGCTCAGTTCAAACACTGGAATTCTGTGTGGCTGCTTCTGCAGGACTCAGCTCCCACCATATTTATAATCAGGGACCGACTCCTTTTCCCTTTCATCACTGATTTCCTTTCCCTTGACTCCTTGATTTTAATTTTCTTTAAACATTTCAGAGCTCCCACCCAGGATTTTCCTCTTTCATCTCCAGGAATAAATGATCTAAATGCAGGTCCATTGTCTTTTTATTTCTAGAATGAAGTTACACTTGGCCTAAGCAGGAATTCTGAGGGTTAAAAGAAGGTGAAATCCAGTGGTTTCTGTTCCAAATGATTCAGGGATCAATCTCTGCTCGCAAACACTGGAATTGTGTGTGGCTGCTTCTGCAGAACTCAGCTCCCACTATATTTATAATCAGGGACAGACTCCCCTTTCATCAGTGACTTCTTTTTCCCTTCATTCCCTGATTTTTATTTCCTTTAACCATTTCTGAGCTCGATTTACCTCTTTCATCTCCAGGAATCAATGCTCCAAATGCAGGCCCATCGTCTGTTTTTATTTTTTTCTCAGCTGGAGATTGTTCTCCGGGGTGTCTGAGCCTTTCAAACAGCGGCAACAAGCAGGTGGAAAGATCCAAAAGGCCGAGTGAGCAGCAGAAGGGGCAGTGGTGGCTCCAGCAGATGAAAAGAGGTCGGTGACAGATGATATTTGAGCGGCTCCGGCGACGCGACACGAGGGAAGTCGTGTCGTTCTCCCTCTCAGAAAACAGCTTTGCTCCAAGCAGACAAAACAAAAAGGGAAAAAAAATAATAAGAAGAAGAAGAGAGAGAGGAAAAAGAGGGGAAAAAAAGAAGCTGGAGCTGTCAGAGAGTCAGAATTTTTATCTTGTGAAGTGTCCGTAACGTTCCTGGGGCTTTCATTTACACATCAGATCCTTTCCTGAGCTGTCTCACTAAAATTTCTGCTGTTTTACCACCAGCCAGGCTGAACACTGAGCTCTTCCCAGTCTAAAATAAGCAGTTTTTCTCTTTTCCATGCACCAACTCCCCTCTTCAAGGCCATTTTACAATCAGGAGGCTCCTTCTTTGATATATTGTGCCGTGTCCCCAATAAATTCCAACAAGAGCAGCCTCTCCAGAACTTTTTTTTTTTATTATTTTTGTCCAAAACCCCTCTCTTTTTTCCTCAAGGCTTCTGTGCATCATATTTAAATGGATTTGCCTGTTTGCCCAGCACTGATTTAGAGCAACAATTCATTTAACCACATGGAAGTGGTTAGTGTGATACAATTGCTCTGCCAGAATTCCTCAGGAGCTCTGGTGATGGCAGCTGGTTTTTTTTGGAGGCAGCTCCATCTTCCCTGCACGGGTTTGAGGAGTTATAAAAATAAACAAACAACCCCCCCTGTGGTAAAGCAGCTTAAAAAAAAAAATTAGAGAAGTCTAAAAAAAAAAATCCCTATTTCCATAAGTGAAGCAGAGCAGGAAATAATTCCCAGTTCTTGGGGTAAACAAGGAAGGGGAGGTTTGAGGAAGTGATTTTGGGTTCATCAGCTTAGCAGGGGCCAGGCAGGCCAATTTTTCTGAGGGCAATGGTTAAAACGGGTGTGAATCCAAATGGGATATTCCAAAGAAGGTCACAGAAGGTCCCCATTAGAAACAAGATAATTACTGGGAGACCTCGTGTTTCTCTCTGAATTTATTCCCTGAATACAAAGGGATTGTGCAAAGAAACAAAAATTAAAGAATTATGAGGTAATGCCAAAGAGAAACCTGGTGGGATAAAGAGCAGCATCCCAAAGATTTTGGGATGGGCTGCATTAAGCTGTGGGCGAGACTCCAAGGGGAAAAGGAGGAATTCATGCTGGAGACATGGAGCAGAACTGGAAATCACCACAAAGCCTCTGTGATTCTGTGCATTAATGAGCATTGTGGTCGTATTTAATGACAAAATACACTTCTAGTGGTCCATATAATGGCGTTGTGGGTAAATATTATCCAGAAAAAGCCATGCCAGGGGGTAAAACTCCCAAAATCTCAGCTTTGGGGTGTCCCCTGTTGGGCTGTGCACATCCAGAGGGCTGCAATTCTCCCAGAACTTCCCAAACTGTTGATTTTTCCCTGCTTCTGGGAAGAGTTATATTGGGCTGTTGTGCTGCCAGCAGACCCTCATTTCCTTCCCTGTGAAAATCAAAGTGTGGCAACAGCAAAGAGGGGAATTAAATAGAATTTGTGACGTGTGATGGACATGGACACGTGGCAGCATCAGGAGGAGCTGTGCCAACCTCCCCCCTGACCATCCCCTGGCCAAAAAAAGCATCTCTGAGGGTGAAAATCAGCTGTTTTTAAATAAGGGCCATCAACTTCAGGTTTTTTTAACACAGGAAGAAGAAAAAGAACCCCAACTTTGTAGCTTGTTTTTGATTTTGAGACCTTTCCAGACTCATCTCCAGGTGGGTGAGGGAGATGCCCAGCACTGCTGGAAGGTACTGGTGCTTCAGAGTTGTGCCCTGAGGGGATGATTGTGAGACAGGGCTGGAATTAAACCCATAAAAATCAGCGAATCTCCTTCCACTCCATTCCCTGGACCTCAAATCCTTGGGAAGAGATTATCCCAAAAAAGTGGCAGATCAGCTGTGGGTGTCTCAGCAATGTCTTGGGATCTACTGGAGAGAAAAACGACAGTAAAAGACCTTTCAATTATTAAAGGTTTTCAAGCCACTCATTACCTCTGATTTTCCTGGGGGTTATTGTTGGTCTCATCCATTTTCCAAGCAGATTTTCCAAGAGGATTTTCCCCTTGGGAAGAGAATTCTTGTCATGCTTCAATCCTGTCTCTGCCACAGCTTTCCATGTTGGAGCTCCAGAATCCCTGAGGATTTGACTTGGATTGATCCAGCTGCTGGGGAGGAGGAAGGACATGTTAAAACACTCTGAGAGGCTGCTCAGGGTCTGTGTTTTGTTCTGGGAAAGGGAATTCTGGAGCACATGGAGTCAGGACAGGGGCTGGTGCCACTCACTCTGTGACAGATGGAGCAGCAGGGCTGATTTATGGCCACCAGTGTCACACAGACACTTGCCCTTGTCCCCAGGCTGTGAAAGGCTGGGAGAATAAAGGAGATTAATGGCCAAGTGCTGCTGCCACAGAAATAATCACTTTCCAGAGATGTAAAACCAAATCATTTTTCCCTCATCCCTCTTGGATACCTGCAAGAAATGGCTGGATTTTCGGGATGATGTTCACAAGGGGCGATAACACAGGCCTTGGGTTTCACCCTGAGCATCAGATCTACAGGTTTTGGTCATTGTAGGACCCTTTGGGTGCTGAAAAAGTCCCCCAAATCTGATCCTGGGGTTGGGATGGTACAACCAGTGCACTGGCAGAGCTGGTTCTGTGGGTTGGATCAATCCCTCGATGTCAGCAAAAATTGGGGACCTCCAATCACCAAATTGGTGATTTGTCTTGTCTTTTGGAATGAGATGTGTTCACAGACTGGTTTGGGTTGGAAGGGACCTTCAGGATTATCCAATTCCACCCCCTGCCATGGGCAGGGACACCTTCCACTATTCCAGGTTGCTCCAACATGGCCTTGGACACTTCCAGGGATCCAGGGGCAGCCACAGCTTCTCTGGGAATTGTATTCCAGGACCTTCCCACCCTCCCAGCCAGGAATTCCTGCCTAATATCCATCTAAACCTACTCTGTTTCAGTGGGAAGCCATTCCCCCTTGTCCTGTCACTATTTGGAAATGCTGGGAGTGCCTTTTTTCTCAGGAAATTCTGGAAGTTACGACACACTGCAGCTTTTAAAGAGAACTCAAACACAGCAGGGACAATTCCCAGAGCGCAGTTTTCCATCCTTTTTTTCATGGAGTGGGATGTAACCCCTCGCAGGACCAGCAGCCACATTCCAGGCAGGGCCAGGGTGTCCTTGCAGCACAGCAGGCCTGAAGATGCTTCTCAAGTTCTTCTTCCCACCCCCCAAACAATTCCCGGGGTGTCCCTCGCCAGCTCAGGGAAGTTTTCCAGCAGAGATTCCGCCCGTGGAGCGGCGAAGGATTAAGAGTTGACAGCTGAGCCCCACCCGAGCTGGCACATCCCAAAATGGAGCTGCTGGGCCTATTGATTTGTCACAATTTCAGGAGCAGCAGTGCACATGATTCCCAGCCCAAATAACTCAAAAACAAGTCGTGCCTTCTGTTGGAATGTCGATAAAGATGCGATTCCCAGGAACAGGTGTCATCGTCTTCCGTGAGATCTCCTCCCTGCACGCAAATTTATGGGAGACTTGAGTGACTGTGGGAATGCATTTGCCTTTAGAGAGGTTCAGCTTGGGATATCCTGAATTAATAGGGGTTTGTCCTGCTTGCACGAGGTGGAAAAGGCTGCCCTGGAATCACCACCCCTAGAATTGTTCAAAAAACACATGGATGTGGCACTTGAGGACATGGTTTAGTGCTGGTTGAGGGTTGGACTTGATCTTAGAGGTCTTTCCCAACTTTAATTAATCTGTGCAATGATTTTAAGTCTGATTAAGCAAGGCCAGAGTTTTGTCTTTGCAGAAGGGGTTCTTGTCTGGTCATCTCCAGAGCTCCTCGGGGTGAGAAGGGTTTTGTTCTGTGCTGTGCCACAGAAAACCCAGGATCGCTGGGATCTCAACACTTCCAGGGATCCAGGGGCAGCCACAGCTTCTCTGGGCAAATTGTGCCAGGGCCTCCCCACCCTCCCAGCCAGCAATTCCTTCCCAATATCCCACTATCCCATCTCTCCCTGCCCTCTGGCAGTGGGAAGCCATTCCCTGTGTCCTGTCCCTCCATGCCTTGTCCCCAGTCCCTCTCCAGCTCTCCTGGAGCCCCTTTAGGCCCTGCAAGGGGCTCTCACGTCTCCTTGGAGCCTTCTCTTCTCCAGGTGAACCCCCCCAGCTCTCCCAGCCTGGCTCCAGAGGGGCTCCAGCCCTTGAAGCAAATCCATGGTTTCCTCTGAACTCTCTCCAGCAGCTCCACATCCTTCTCATGCTGAGAGTTCCAGAGAAAAGCACCTGAAATCCAACCCTCTTTTTCAGTTCATAGGATCCTGATGTGTATATTTTCCCACAAATCCAGCCCCTCCATGGAGCTCTGGATCTCTTGGACAGAGGTCTCCAACTGGCATTTCCCTCTGGGCAGGGATGAGCACCGTGCAGGAAGCAGGTTACGGAAAAGCGATGATTTTCCCCCTCCAATTTTTCCCCCTCTTCTGAATCCAGATAAATCCCTGCCACATCTCCATATCCCTGCCACAGCTGCAGGTCTCTGGAACATCCAGAGAGTTGCTGAAGCTCCACTTCCCACCTCATCCCTGTCTCCCAAGGTCACACCGTGTCAGGAAAGCACACGAGGCTTTCCTTTCCTGCCACGCAGGAAAGGAAATAAAGTAAATAAAACACAAGTGCAGAGTCACATCCAGGTCATAACACCACCAGCAAAGAGGCTGCTCAAGGTCTTCAGTGAAAGTGTGAGTGAGTGAAAGTGCCTTGGAAACACCTGGAATAAATAACACCAAGCCTGGCACGAGTTTTCCCTCTCCTTTTAGCATCAAAATTGTTGTCGTGAGCTTTCCCAGCGAGACAAAAACCCAGCCCGACGTTCTTGCCTTTCCAAAACTGCTCCTTCACTCCCACCCCGCTGTGTCCAGCTAATGCAGCTCTGCCTCCTCCTGCCAGTTCTCCTCAGCTGGAGGTGGGATCAGGAATTTGCAGAAGAAATGGAGCTGCTGATTGATATTTTGGAAAGCAGGGGAGAGTTTACAGCTGCACCTCGGCAGAGCCAGCACAGTATTCCCTGTTGGATTTGGGTGCCTGGGGGTTTTAAGGGGTGCTGGAGGTTGTGGAAGCTCAACTCAGGATGCTGAAGGTCATCATTTTGGAAAAAAGGGACAACTTGACTCCTGGGAATGGTGAAGGGCCACTAAAGTGGGGATATTTTTGGTGCTGTCATTTGGAGAGGTTGTTTAGAAGAGCAGGGAATGACAGGACAAGGGGGAGTGGCTTCAAACTGAAAAAGAGATTTAGGTGGGATATTGGGAAGGAATTCCTGGCTGGGAGGGTGGGGAGGCCCTGAAATAGAATTCCCAGAGAAGCTGTGGCTGCCCCTGGATCCCTGGAAGTGCCCAAGGCCGGGTTGGGATCCCTGATCTAGTGGAAGATGTCCCTGCCCGTGGAAGGGGGTGGCACTGGATGGGTTTTTAAAACCCCTTCCAAACCATTCCATGATTCTGTTTCATGATTCTGGGATCCTTCCCTGACACATCTGGGACAATCCTACCCTTGTGCCCTTCCCACCACCTGCTGTGACTTTGTTCCTCCTGTCACAGGAACCGTGAGACGAGCGAGTGACGGTGACACTTCCAGCTCCAGCAGCTCCACCTTCCAACTTTTTTTTCCAACATCTCAGCAGCTCCAAAAGATGGGGAAAAGCCCCTTTCCCTTCCTGAGACTTGCAGGTTGTGTCTCTGAAGCTGCACCAGCTGCTGGTTGGTGTGTTCCCATGTCATGTGTGGTTTTATGGATCTGGGGACAGGAACAGGACCCTTCCCAGCAGGATTTAGATGGTTTTCAGTCCAAGCCTGAAATCCTGAAGTCCCAGGAGTCCTGATTATTCAAGGACTTGAAGTCCAAGCTTCTATGAGTCCTGATGGTTCAGACAACAACTGTACAAACCAGTTTTGAAGATCTTTGGGAGGTAAGTAGAGCCCTGCTCTTCCAAAGCCTTCCCAAAACCTCCCCGAGGAGGCTTTTCCCAAAGCTTTTCCCAGCTTGGGCACAAGACCCAGAGGAAAACCTTCCCTTGTGCAAGAGGAAACATTTTCTCAGCACTGGGAGGAGAAAAAAAGGCAATTTTAGGACCAGGTGGACCCAAACTGGGGTGGTTTTGGAGCAGAAAGGGTTTAAGAGGCAAGATCCGAGCCTTGCACAGCACAGGATTTGTTGGGAATTCATCCCTCTCCACAGGCTGGATAACAGACCATAATGGCCTGCATGGATTAGCCAGGGAAGCAGCATTCCCAAAAGTTTTGGTGGGACTCAGAATCCCTGATTGTTTGCCATAATTAGCATTATTAACCAAGCCACGACCCGACCCATCTAATTCTGGGAGCTCTGTCGCCTCCCATTGGTGTCAACCTCAAAACCGGGAAAATTTCTTTGGGAAAGGAGGTGAATTCCAGGTTTTCAGATCCAAGACATCCTCACACTGCCCTCACCACCTCCTTTTCCTGCCAATTTATCTGGAGCCCCATCAGCAGCCTCAGGTTGTGCTCCACAAACCATCCCAGCCCGTTTCCGCTCTTCCCGCCCGTTCCAGGTTTTTTTCCAGCCTGGCTGAGTTTTGCCCGGGGCTCGGAGAAGATTTTCTTCTCCATCCAGTCCCGCAATAGGAGCTGAGGGTTGTTTTGCTGCTCATCTTCCATCCCTGCCCAGGGTTTTTACTGCTTCAAGGTCAAGAGAATTCACTCGCTGCGGAGCCGGTAATGAATTCACTCGGAGGCTGGAGTGCAGGATTTGAATAAAGTTAAAAAACCCCACAGTAGCACTTTATTAAAACTGAATTTTCACTGAGCTTTCCCTTTTTTTTTTCCCTATTCAAATGAGTGCAAAAGCCAACTGAATGCAGAGCTCGGTTTCTCAGGCGTTTTCAGATTCCTCCAAAGACGGGGATGAAAAGTATCAAAACACAGAAAAATTCGGGAACTGTCAAACAAGTTGGGAAAGGGATTAAAATATCAGCGGATCTGACTCCATTGTTCCACGTGGCTCCTTGAAATCTGCTGCTCTTAAAGCTGCTGCTGCTTAAACCAAGAGCCAGAGAGTGAAACTCAGCTTTGATTTAAAAAAAACCAAAAAAAAACCCAAAAAAAACCAAGTTACAAGAAAAGATTTTTTCCAGAGAAGGAGTTTGGACACGAAAAACAAAAAAGTTTCTGAGTTGACAGAAAATTGCCCATTGAAAAATTGGCTTCTGAAAGTCAAATAGGAGCTGGTGGTTGGGGTTGGTTTTTTTTGTGGTTCTTTCGTGGTGGTTTTTTTTCAGGAAAAAAAATAAATAAAATACTTAAAATCTGAAGAGAAAGAAACTTCATGATAATTTTTGAGGGTTTTTGTTTTTAATATTTCAAGACCTGATTTTGAGAGCGGTAACGAGGTGATGAATAAATGATATTTTTCCACAGGTTTTGCCTGAACTCGAAGCAGTGAAGGTCTTTATAAAGGAGGTGATTTCCTTGAGGTGTTCAGTTGAGGTTTTCTCTCTCTCTTGCTGCCTGAGAAGGTCCAGGTGATGATGGGAATTCTTCCTCCCACGTTCCCCTTGGATTTGGTCCAAGGCAGGTGGGACAGTTAGAAAAGAAAATCAGCCTTCACAGCCCCCACAGCTCTTTCTGGCCTCGATTCCTGCTCAGTGAGAGCTTCCAAACCTCATCCCTTCCTGCCTTTTTGAAGGAATTCTGTCATCTAGGTTGGAATAACATGGACACACCGAGGAAGACAAGCCAGTTCCCTCATGGGGCTGTAGGAAGAGAGGGAAATCCGTGTTTTAGGCACTTTCAAATGCTAATCCAGCCCCAATACGGGAATGTTGCAGGCAGGAGGCATTTTATTCTGGATGTGTTGGAGGAAGAATAGAAAACCAGGTCTGGCTGGGGTGGTTTGGGGAGGATTTTTGCTCTGGACCTGTCCCAGGGCTGGGGCAAAGCAACTGGAATGAGGGGAGGAGCAGGAAGAGGAGAATCCCATTTCCATGGCAGTGACTCTGCCTCCTGAGCTGATTGTGGGGCATTGGAATTGCAAATCTCCAGGCCAGGAGCAGCTGTAAATTCCTTCTGAATCTCATCCAGAGCAGAGGTGTTCATAGAATCCTAAATTCATGGAATGGTTTGGGTTGGAAGGGACTTCAAAATCACCCACTGCCGTGGGCAGGGACACCTTCCACCAGCCCAGGTTGTTCCAACCTGGCCTTGGACACTTCCAGGGATCCAGGGGCAGCCACAGCTTCTCTAGGAATTCTATTTCAACCCCTCCCCACCCTCCCAGCCAGGAATTCCTTCTCAATCTCCCATCTCTCCCTGCCCTCTGGCAGTGGGAAGCCATTCCCTGTGTCCTGTCCCTCCATCCCTTGTCCCCAGTCCCTCCCCAGCTCTCCTGGAGCCCCTTTAAGCCCTGCAAGGGGCTCTCAGCTCTCCCTGGATCCATGGCAGGAATTCTGCCTCCTGAGCTAATTGTGGGGCACTGGAATTACAAATCTCCAGGCCAGGAGCAGCTGTAAATTCCTTCTGAATCTTCTCCAGAGCAGAGCTGTTCCCAGAGTCCTAAATTCATGGAATGGTTGGGTTAGGAGGGGCCTTAAAGATCATCCAGTTCCAACAGGGACACCTCCCACTAGCCCAGGTTGCTCCAACCTGACCTTGGACACTTCCAGGGATGAGCCATCCCCCAAAAAAATCCTGGTTCCCTTTTCCTTTGCCTCCTGCACTCGGAGCTGAACGACCCAATTCTCCCCATGGAAAAAAGGCCACTCTGGAGCTTTACAGAATGGGGGGAAAAAAAAAAATAGCCCAAAGGGAATTTTTTAATAAGCTCCCTCCTGCCTTTCTGAAGCAATTCTTATTCCAACAGGCTCCTGGAAGAATTGCTGCGAGCTCCAGAGGATCAATTACAATGAAGAGCCGATTCAAGGATGGATAAAGGCTTTTAATAAATTATAAACTTCCCGCTGAAAGTACTTCGGCCAAATGAAGTTGTGACGGGGCCGATACGATCCTGCCTTATGATCATTTCCCATCTGTGAAGGGGAGATTAAATAGAGATTATTGAAATGGCCGAGGCAGAGGAAATGGGGAGTTAAGGTTCAAAAGAAATGACAATAAAAATCATGTTAACACCAGAAAATACATCATTTTTATGGCACCCTGCCTTCTACGCTCAGAATTCCATGAGTTAGGTCTTGATCAGCAAATATTTGGAGTTCTGATATTAAATCTTCAAGCCGTGTGGTTGAACACACACCCAAAAATCGCCCGGTTCGGTCGTGTCCTTTGGCTGGATAAATGGAATTTTCAGGTTGGGTTTCCCGGGGGGAACTGATATTTCTAAATTCAGAATTTGCTTTCTGAATCTGTTGCCTCCCAAGAAAACTCTGGAGTAGAGTCAGGCCTGGCTGGCTGGTGGGAAAGGTGCTCAAGATGAGCTCCCTGGGTAAATAAATAAATAGAGACTTGAGGATATAAGAAGGTTTTTTATCCATTTAGGAATAATATCCATCCCCATGAGGATTTCAATGCTTAAAAATTCAACGCTTCAAAAGTTGCCTTTTCCAAACTCAAAAGGAAAAGTGGAAATGTCCAAATTCAACAAAAAAGAAATCCAAATGAATTTGTGTTAGGGAAAGTATTAATATAATATTGACTGTTCAGAGAGTGAAAACTACACAATTTCTGGGTTTTTTTTACCCAAAACACGAGATGAAACAGGACTATAAAATTCGTTGTGCCCAAATTAACTGCAGCCATTAATAAATACCACAACCAGCAGATAAAGGCAGTCAGCACAA
>NW_016690299.1:1664217-1668116 GCF_001604755.1 Lepidothrix coronata | reverse complement strand
GGTGAAGTGGGTCGTGTTCCATAAACTCCACCCTGAGCTGCTTTTACTGCTCCTGGTTTCTTTTCAATTTATTCTTTGATTAATTTTGCCAATTTAGAGAAATATTTACCTAATTAAAAAAATATAAATCCTCTATTATTGACTAGTGATGATCCCAATAAACACACACCGCCTTAAATCTATTTGGAGAACTACCAAACCATTAAAATTACCATCTGATTTTGCCTCAAAAGAAATGGAAAAATTAGTTTTTATTCTTTTATTAATTTTGTGTTTTGCTGTAGGAAAAAGTACCTTAAGAAGGGCCAAATAAACTGAATTTTTGGGTGTGCAGCTGAATAAACCCTGAAAAGGAATAAATAAACCCTTGTCATCATATTAATCAGATTTTGAGGAAGAAGCAGCGTGTTTAAGACAATGCCTGAAAGCAATAATTAAGATTCCAGTTTTAGAAGTATTAAATATAGACAAGGGGAAAAAAAATGGCATCTACGCCTCCATGTCCCGGAGATAAAGTGATAAAACACGGGAGAAAGAATAATTAGGGATAAACTTGCCATAAATCTGCATATCATCTGCATAAAAAGGGATTTCTTGGCCCTGTCTTCGGATCGGCTCAGGCAGGGGAAGGTGGAATAAAGATGGGAAACCCTGAGGGTTGTGTGGAATCCAAGAGGATCAGCAAATCTGGGAATGGGGTGGATGGAAAAGAGAGGGCAAAAGGGAGTGAGGAGCTCTCAGGGAAGGGTTTCTCCCTGAAAAGGTCTGTTTTCAGGTGTTCCACGTGTTGCTATTTTGGCTGGGGAGCAGCAACTTGGAGAAATATTTACTGATTTTTTTAAGAAAAAAAATCTTCTATTATTGGTTAGTGATGTCCCCAAATCCCCTCTTGGGCAGATTCTGGAGCCAACCCAGCATTGAGAGCTCCTAAAACACCCACCTTGGCAGGTGGAGGAGGCATCCCAGACTGGTTTGGGTTGGAAGGGCCCTTCAAGCCCATCTCATTGCCCCCCCTGCCATGGGCAGGGACACCTTCCACTAGCCCAGGTTGCTCCAAGCCCCGTCCAACCTGTTTAAACACTTCCAGGGATGGGGCAGCCACAACTTCTCCGTGCTGTTGGGTGTTCTCTGTGATTCCTCTCCACAGCAAATGAGAATCCAAATCTTTCTATCAAGTGTCATTTGAGTTTAAGAGTAACTGAAGTTCTTCCCCCAGAGGGTGATGAGTTACCAGTTAAAAACAAATATGGGAATGTTGGGTTGATCTTGGGGAGGAACATCTTCCTTTAGTCCTTGACCGTGACCTGCAGGAGACGATCATGATCTCTCATGTCAGAGTTTGGAAAGCTTTGGAAAGTGTCCCAGAATCCCAGAACCTGCTGAGCTGGGAGGGACCCACCAGGACCACCCAGTCCAACCCTCAGCCCTGCACAGGATCATCCCCAACAATCGCCCCCTGTGCCCCAGAGGATCATCCAAACCCTCCTGGAGCTCTGGCAGCCTTGGGGCCGTGCCCACTGCCCTGGGGAGCCTGGGCAGTGCCAACCACCCTCTGGGGGAAGAACCTTGTCCTGAGATCCAACCTGAGCCTGCCCTGGCACAGCTCCAGCCCTTCCCTGGGTGCTGTCCCTGGTCCCCCTGAGCCTCCTTTTCTCCAGGCTGAGCCCCCCCAGCTCCCTCAGCTGCTCCTGCTGCTCCAGCCCCTTCCCAGCTCCCTTCCCTTCCCTGCACACGCTCCAGCCCAAATTGTCTCCATTTCCACGTGGAAGCTGCTGGATGGAAATGACCTGGAGCACTGATGGAATCAGGGAATCGTTTAGGATGGAAAAGCCCTCCAAGATCATGGAGTCCAACCATCCCCAGCACTGCCAGTTCCACCACTGCCCCATGTCCCCAAGTGCCACATCCACAGGAGGAGAGGGAACGGCCTTAAAATGCACCAGGAGAGGCTCAGGTGGGACAGGAGGAGGAATTTCTGCCTGGAAAGGGTGGTGAGGCCTTGGCAGGGGCTGCCCAGGGAGGTTTGGAGTGCCCAGCCCTGGAGGTGTCCCAGGAAGGCCTGGCCGTGGCACTCAGTGCTCTGGGCTGGGGGACAAGGTGGGCATCGGGCACAGGGGGGATCCACGACCTTGGAGGGCTTTTCCAGCCTCAGGGATTCCATTCCATGATTCCATGAGAAGCAAACATCCTTGCAGGAACCCTTAGGTCAGAAATCCAGGGAATTTGGCTTCCTTGTCTAAGGAATTACAGCTTTAAATCAGCAAAGCACTCCAGCATTCCAGAGCAGGAATTCCATGTTTATGTGCTGGTTCAGGGGTGAAGTTAATTTGTAGTTATTTTATTAACAGTGCCTTGTACAGAATTTCTGCATGAAGTTCTAAATGGTTGTGATGAATTCAAACCAATCCACTCTGAACCAGCACCATTAATTAAAATAATTACCTGCTCACCTTTCATTAACGTTGGTTGTTCTGCTCCCTCTCCTGGACCACCAAGAGGTCGTTTAGGTGGTGTAAATCCTACCAGGAGTGGTAGTAAATTAATTTAAACCCCTGAGAATCTGGCCCAGGGTGCTGAGACAAGTTTTTAGGAAGCTCTGGTGCAGGTGGGTCACAGCTGGGCTGGTTAAAGAGCAACCCAAGTTGGTTGGAGGGAATCCAGAATAAGCTGATTACCCAGGAGGGGCCTGAAAACACATAAATCATGTGTTCAAAGCATTGTGCTGTGGGTTTTAACAGGCTTATCTCCCAGCTCCAGTGAGCCAGGCCCCGGCAGGAGAGCCCAATAAATAATTGTAAAATGAAATAGGGAGCTCAGGAATTATTGCACCTTGTTTATAATTTAATAAATTGTGCTGCTCTGGCCTGGAGGAGAGGACTCAGAGCAAAAGGGGGATTGAGCACTAAGTCATAAATCCCACCCAAGGGATACTCGTGGAACACGGAGCTAAAGTGGTATAAAAACCAGAACCACCCCTCAAACCCCTCCCTTAATTCCCTTAATTCCCCCTCAAACCCCTCCTTTAATTTGGGCATAAAAAGTGTTTTCTAATCTCATTCAGAAAACTTATCAAACTTCCCCCTCCTCCCCATATTCCCTCAGGAACTCAGCTAAAGGATTTTCTAATTCCTAGCCCAGAACTTCTCCTGACCTGTTCAAACACCAATAGTTCTTGTCTCAGCATTTTTTCGGGGTGTTAAATAACTCCATTCCCTTCTGGGTTTTTTGTTGTGCTTTGTTTCGTTTCGTTTCCCCCTCTGGATATATTTATTAATATTCATTTCCCTTTCATTCTCAGAAAGCCAATATCCAACAAGACCTGAGGAGAGATGGATTTTCTATGTGTGGTCTGGTGCCAGGGGAGACTTCCAAGCATTCCCAGAGCAAGGACCACTTGGTTTAACAGCAGGAGTCATTTCTGATCTCTCTGGCTGTGAATTTGGCCTAATTAAGAGAGTGAAAGTATCCTGAGAACCCACCAGCCAACAGATTTGGGTTTATCCAAGGCTGCCAGAGCTCCAGGAAGGTTTGGATAACACTCTGAGGGACAGGGGGGGATTGTTGGGGTGTCCTGGGCAGGGCCAGGGGTTGAACTGGATGGCCCTTGGGGGTCCCTTCCAACTCAGAGGATTCTGGGATTCTCTCATCAAAAAATGTGTCATTCCCCATGGTGGGTGACCAGGAATGTTGAGGGTTCCCCTTTCTCATCCCAGCAATGGACAGAGACCTCCCTGCATCTCCTGGAGTTCCCTGAATGGCACATCAATATTTAATAGAGACACTACAAGGGATGGAGGGACAGGACACAGGGAATGGCTTCAAACTGGAAAGGAGGAGATATAGATGGGATATTGGGAAGGAATTCCTGGCTGGGAGGGTGGGGAGGCCCTGGAATAGAA
>NW_016690299.1:1655934-1662938 GCF_001604755.1 Lepidothrix coronata | reverse complement strand
GAGGAGCTGAGAAACCCAGAGCTGGGGGCTGGGCAAGATCATCCACTCCTTAAACCTTCCTTTGCCAGAACATCCACAAAACTGCCTGACCAGGAGGGGAATGATTAGAGGAGACCTTGACCAAAATAATCTTAGTTTTTTCTTCATTTTCCCCCCCTTTTTTTTTTGATGCCTTTTTTTTGCCTGTATTTTGCTCTCCCTGCTCAGATTTGAATTCCTCCGTGGCTGAGAAGATCTTTGTTCTCTGCATGTCTTTGTGCTGCCTGGCACACTCAGTCCTGTTCCAGTTTTTGCACTTCTGTGTGTGCTCCCATATTAAAGACTCCCATTCAAAGCCTGGATCCTGATAATGTCAGGGAGGAGAGGGGAAAGTATCCCTCTAAAAGAAAAAAAATCACATTCCTCAGTGAGATCAAGGTGGGCAGATCTCTGCAACCACCACTTGGACAAGGCAAAACAAAGGGACTGTTGTTAGGGAAACCACTGTTTCTCCTTAGTGATTCAAATCACATCAGGAATCAAGGCTGCTTTGAATATTCCATGTTTTTTTTAACTCCCTTCACAACCACACCCAGCCAAGGACCAGGAGCAAATTTTTTCCCTCATTTTTTCCCTCGGAAGGTTTTTTGCGAGATTTGACCTTTTATTTTGTTTTGTGAAAGGATTTGGAGAAGGTGGGAAAGGTGGGAGGGCAGGAAGGGCAGGTGGGAGTTTCATCCTCCTGAGAGTGTTTCTGCTCCCGTTGGGATTTCCTGCTCCCTTTGGAATTGCACCAGGACTTCATGGATAAAGATACCTCACAGATGCCCCTTCCCTGGAAGTGTCCAAGGCCAGGCTGGAGCAACCTGGGCTAGTGGAAGGTGTCCCTGCCCATGGCAGGGGGTGGAATGAGATGATCCCTAAAGTCCCTTCTGACCCAAACCATTCCAGGATTGTCTTTACAGTGCATAAATTATCTACTTAAATTCTTTACCTACATCTATTTAGAGCCATTTCAATGCTTGGAAAAGGTAGGAACAGGGTGGAACTCGAGGAGAAAGGACTTCTGGGAAGGAATTTGTGTCACACATTTCCGTCTCTGGTTTGTGTCACTCCCCAAGGACAAAGGAGAGGGACAAACCTTCAACCACCCCTTTGGATTTCTCACTCGGTGAACAGCAGCCTCAAGTTGCACCAGGGGAGGTTTAGATTGGATATCAGGGAAAAATTCTTCATGGAAAGGGTGGTCAGGCATTAGGAGGAGCTGCCCAGGGCAGGGGTGGAGTCCCCATCCCTGCAGGGATTTAAATCCACGTGGAGGTGGCACCTGGGGACACGGGTGGCCTTGGCAGCGCTGGGGGAGCAGAATTAGGGAATGAATTTAGGGAATGAATTCACTCACTTGGGGGGTGAATTTAGGAATTATTCTGGATGTGTTTTTCCAGGTTTTCATCAGCCTGGGGCCTCCATTTCTGGTTGGGGAAGACAACCAGAGGAACCTCAGTTTCCTCCTTGGATGTCTTTGTCCAACAAATGCTCTTTCCATGGAATCCCGGAATGGTTTGGGTTGGAAAGACCTTCAAGATCATTGAAGACAGTAAAGCTTTTGGGGAGCAGCTGGGTGGTCTTAGAGGGCTTTTCTGACCTAAATGATTCTCTGTTGGTCCTTGTCTCCCCAAAATGGTTCATGGAAGGAGGAAAAGGAGAACCCAAACCTCCCCAAGAGCAGTTCTGCCCCACCATGAGAAGGTCAATAAGGTGTCACAATCCCAGTTTGGAGGCTGGAATCCTTTATTGGGGTTCACAACTTCATATTTAAGGGGTTCATGGTTGGCATATTCAACTGGGGGCTGGCATAGTCCATTCTATTTACAATTGAGGGCTTTCCAGAGCTGAGATAAGGGGAAAAACCAGGTTTGACAAATCTTGGGGTCTTAGGAATTACCTCCTGGGAAAATACCCTCTTTAACTTGGGTGGTGATTTCATGGGGGGGAACAGGTAACACAAAAGGAGAGATGAGGTACAATGAGTCAAATCAGGTTTCTCTGGCTTGGGCAGGGCATGTGATAATGTCATGCCAGGAGTCTCTTCCATTGTGCTGGAGGAGGCAGGAAGAATCCACAGCGAAGTAGTTACTAAACAGGGTTTTTCCCCAGCTTCTGTGACTGAAACAGGAGCCAGGCCTAAAAGAGTTAACTGAGCTCTCTTGGCCTGCTAAGAAACCCCAATACCTGTGATGCTGGAAGAACATTTTTGGAGCACTGGTTCATATCATGTTCTGTTCTGCTCACTGGACCAAAGGCCTTACTATAGAAAGAACAGGAGTAGTACACACACAGGAATAAATTAGGGAAACTAGATTTACCTAATTCTAGATGTTTGAATAAGATCTAGAAGGTCCAGAGCCAGGATTTTGCAAACTTGAAGAATTCAGGTCACCTGATTGAAGAGGTCAAATTGAGGAAGACGTCCATGGTGACCACCAGAGGGATGAAGGCTTGAGCAGAAGACCCCACAGTAGAAGACTGAGCATGTCTGGAAAGACTCCACCCAGAGACCAGCCTGCTTATTAATATGTCTAATAAATGATGTAACCCTGGATCTAAAGTGTTTTGCACTTGCAAGTGGAGCAGGCTTAGTTTTGCACTTGCAAGTGGAGCAAGCTTGTCCAGCTTGGATTTGTTCGTCCAACAAATGCTCCTCCCATGGAATCCCAGAATGGTTTAGGTTGGAAGGACCTTCAAGATCATTGAACACAGTAAAGCTTATTGTCATTTAAAGTCTTTTCCAATCCTAAAAATGTCTCTGAGCAGTCTTTCAGGCTGATTTTTCGGATTTGTGACTCCAGGTTTTCTGTTTAAACCCAGTAGTTTCTTTTCTCATATCTAAAATTTGGAATCCGACGCCGCCGGTCCCTCCTTTCCCAAGGTTCGGCTTTGCAAACCCTGCAGTAGGTTGAGTGCTCAGCTTAACAGAATCGTTATCCAGGCTGTTCCCTGGGGCTTGGAATGGACTGGCTAAGCCTAATAAAGCAGCCCAGGAATTCTGAGGAGCTTCTGGGGCAGGCAGGGTTGATCAAGTCAGGGTCTGGTTTCTCTGGCTTGGGCAGGGCATGTGATAATGTCATGCCAGGAGTCTCTTCCATTGTGCTGGAGGAGACAGGAAGAATCCACAGTGAAGAAGTTACTAAAAAGGGTTTTTCCCCAGCTTCTGCCACTCAAGGTTTTCTGTTTAAACCAAGCAGTTTATTTTCTTGTATCTAAAATTCGGAATCCTACACCGCTGGTCCCTTCTTTCCCAAGGCTCGGCTTTGCAAACCCTGCAGCAGGTTGAGTGCTCAGCTCACAGAATCGTTATCCAGGCTGTTCCCTGGGGCTTGGCATGGACTGACTAAGCCTAATAAAGCAGCCCAGGAATTCTGAGCAGCTTCTGGGGGCAGGCACAGCGTCCCCTCCTCCGTCCCCTCCTCGGGGAGCACTAATTGCAGCAGCTCCCTTCACTCCCTGACAGAAAGCCAATTCCAGGCAAGAACTAATCCATCAGTGGCTGGAATGGCTAAAGAGAATGTATCTCCTGTCATGTTCCAAAGGTTTCTGCAGGAGCTGTGCCTGCTCTCCCAAATAATCCACATTATCAGGGCGTTCCTGCAGCCGGCACCGAGGTCCTCGGTGGTTATTAGATAACAGTTGTTCTACATTAATCTGCTTTAATGAAGTTCCTGACCTTTTTCCTTGAGAGAGGGACGAGTAATTTCCCAAATAAATCTTGCCTCGTGGCCTAATCCTGTTTCCCAAATAATCCCAATAACTCATGGATGAACACTTACATTCATGTGAGGGAAAAAAATATGGAGTAATATCCACGTGGAGTAATATCCACATGGAGTAATTACACTCTGGTTCTCAGGGCAGTGATTGCCAGCTCTGATTCATGGGGAAAACACAAGGAGTGGACTATTAAATCCCTTCCAAATTTATGCAGATGCCTCCAACAAATCTGGGCAATCATAAAACAACCAGGCAACGTGGAGGAAAGGGCTTATTTACGGGGCATTAAATAAATCAGGAGATTTAGGGGGGAGATCTCTGAGCCAAGGGAGAGTAATTAAATGCCTCGGAATCAGAGATTGGACACTGGAAGTGACAAATGTCTGAAGAGGAACAGTTAATAGAGGATGTCAGTGTGTGTTTCTGGAGGAGTTAATGGACATGATTAAATCTATTTTTTATCTCTGCCCATAAATCATCTGGATCCTCAGGTACTGCTGTGGGAAAGGAGGGAACAGGCAAGTCTGGAAAGGTTGTAGGGAGAGAAAGAAAGAGTGGAACAAGGGCAGAGGAGCTGCTTTTAAGTTTATATCTTAAATTAGAGGGGGGGGGAAAGGGAGATGGGAAGTAAAGATTGAAGCAGCGAATCATAAAATGGTTTGGGTTGGAAGGACCTTAAAAATCATTGAACATAATAAAAACTTCTTGTGGTTTAAGGTCTTTTCCAACCCCAAAATTCCGTGGTTTGATGGAGAGGAGGGCTGAGCTCATACTTTGTGCTTTGTGGAGATTTTCCCCTCCTATTCCTTCCAACTCTCTCATTGGCCACCAAGTTGCATCAGCATCTCAATTCCATTTTCCTCTGAGTGAAATGGCTGTAAAAAAACTTCCTAATAAGAAAGAATGAAATCTGCTGGATTTCCCCTTGGAGCTGTTTGCTCAGAAGCCAGTGTCCAAAAGCTTTAAAAAGACATAGCAAAATAGATTTTAAAAGGAAAAAAAAAATCATTGAAAATCTGATTGGATGGAAGGATGAACCTTCCATTCCACTGGGATGGGAGGAGCAGTGGAAAAGTTCACGGTGGGAGAGGGGCTTTGTAGCACATTCCAGAGCTGGGAAGTGCAGGAACACATGGAAAATATGGCCAGGAGAGAGAGGAAAAATAGGGATGACCAAAGGAGTGCAAAGGCCTCTGTTCCTGCAGCTGAACAAGGGAGGGAGCTCTGGAGTCCCCCCAAAAGCCACACCAACAACTTCTCTTCCAACATCAAAAGGGCAGAAGGTTCTTTGCTCTCTCCATCTCTGCTCCTCTCTCCAAGTGGGAGGGGGCACTTGACTGAATCTTGGTAATGTTCTCATTTGCTTAATTAACATCTGGACCTCTTAATTAGCATCTGTGTCTCTTCCTTTGCCTCTTGGCCTTGCTGGACTCATAACCCTCCTCCAGCCACGGACACTGGAGATCTGGGACCGTTATTGTCCTTGGGGTTGTTTGCTCAGAAACCAGTGTCCAAAAGCTTTAAAAAGACAAAGCAAAATAGATTTAAATGGAAAAAAAATCATTGAAAATCTGATTGGATGGAAGGATGAACTTTCCATTCCATTTGGATGGGAGGAGCAGAAGAAGAGTCCATGGTAGGAGAGGGGCTTTGTAGCACATTCCAGAGCTGGGAAGTGCAGGAACACATGGAAAATATGGCCAGGAGAGGGAGGAAAAATAGGGATGACCAAAGGAGTGCAAAGGCCTCTGTTCCTGCAGCTCAACAAGGGAGGGAGCTCTGGAGTCCCCTCAAGAGCCACACCAACAACTTCTCTTCCAGCATCAAATGGAATTAAGAGGAATAAGAGGAGCAGGTTGGCAGCCATTGGAAAATTCAGGATTCTGCACAGCAAAGTGTTTTCCTGGTACAATTTTAGATTTCTTGTGCCAAGCCTGGTTGATATATATTTTTTTTTTTCTTTTCAACCTAATTTTTATTCTGAGCGCTGGATTATGATTTCCATTTTGCTCTGCACTGAGGAGCACATTGGAAGCACAAAGTCATGTAAATACACAAACCCTCCCCTGCTTACAAAAGCTGCTTCTCCAGGCTCGTTTTCACTCCATAATTTTCCAGGAACAGTCTATTAATGCCTGGATTTTGCCAGTTCACAAACTACAGTAAATGAATGGCTCATTAGAAAAGAACACACACAGAGATTTATTTTCTTCTCCTTGAGCTCATCATTTAAAACCAAATCCATTTATGGAGCTCAATGAGACTGGCAGAAAACAAAACAACGTGGTTTACAGGGATACAATGAAAATTGGCTTAGTTGGAGTCTTTCTAGTCCAGCTGGGACTCCCAGACCAGGGATTCCAATGGAAAACACGGAAAATTGAGCAATACACACAAATAGAAAGGACAAAATAAAGAGGAAAATCCACTAATAAAGGGTGGTTTATGTCAGATTGTAAGAGAGAATTAAAGAAGTAGCAGAATGGGATCTTTGGAAAAACCAAGACTGAGAAAAAGGATCCTTGGAAAATTCATTGCAGGAAACAGGGAGCTGGAAAATAAGTGATGGAAAATCAGGTGGATAAGACCAAAAGGATGATGAAATGCTAGGGAAAAAAATAGAGGGAATGCTGAGGAAGAGCAAAGGGATTCTGTTGCATTCGGGCTTGGTGCTGATGGAGGTGTAAATGTCCTTTTTCCACAGCTCCAGGAGAAGGTCAGGAAGTTAAAAAAAAGGCTCATATTGGCACCAAACAAACGTTGGAAAAGTGGGAAAATAGGTCCTGGAAGCAAGAGACAGCAGGAGAACGATGTAGGTGATTAGAAAGAGATTAAAAGATGGCTTGAACATAACAAGTCACTAATGACACAGGGAATAGAAATTAAGATAATGAGTTCTTGAGACTTCCAGCCCCGGGTGTGACGAGATCCAGTGGCTGGAAGCTGAAATTAGATAAATTAAGTGTAAAAATAAAATACAGGGCTGCTGCTGGGAGTAAATTAAGCAATGGGACCACTGGCTGGGTGCTGGGAAACCTATAAATATGAGGATGAGTGGAAATGTGGGAGTCGGGGAGGTTTTGTTGAAAACAACGTGCTGAGGATCTCGGGAGGTCTCCTGGCTGGTGTAACATGGATCATGGAATGGGTTGGGTTGGGAGGGACCTTAAAACCCATCCAGTCCCACACTCTTCCATAGGCAGGGACACCTTCCACTAGCCCAGGTTGCTCCAACCTGGCCTTGGGACACTTCCAGG
>NW_016690299.1:1646364-1651065 GCF_001604755.1 Lepidothrix coronata | reverse complement strand
AGGGGCTCTCAGCTCTCCCTGGATCCTTCTCTTCTCCAGGTGAACCCCCCAGCTCTCCCAGCCGGGCTCCAGAGCAGAGAGGCTCCACCCTTGGAACATCATCATGGATAAGCTCAGTTTAAATAATCTGTGACTTCCAGACTCTCCCTGCTCAGAATATAAAGACCCAAGCTCAGTTCCAATTCCCTCTCTCTCAGTGGGTTGGATCCGCTCTCGCTCATAAACCACACGAGAGCATCGGAGTTTTTCCGGGATATTTTTCCCGAGTCCATTCCTTGCAGTTCCCCCTGGCAGGCAGGAGGAGGGTGGAGTGTTCCACAGCCACTCCCGGCCCCATCCACCCTCCAAGAGGAGCCAGAGGAGGGAGATAAGGAAGGAATTGTTCATCCATCCTGGAGATTGGCAGAGGTTAATTAAAAATGTGAATTTCCAACCATTCCATTAAACTGCTACAAATCCCACTCCGAGCACCCATTTTTCATTCTGAACCCACGAGCTTTAATTCCGTTGCAGGAAAGGTGTTGGAATAACCTGAGACCTGAACTGTTCCAACTCAGAATTCAGGGCACAACGTGCATCACTCAGGTGCTCTGAGCAGCCTCTCAAACCTCAATTAATTTTGGAGCCTAATTAATCAATTTTCCCGCTCTCCCACATAAATCACTTGTACTTTGAGCCTGTGTCAGTGCAAGATTTCCCTGTTTCCCAGGAGTGGAGGGATAGTTTTTTCTGTCCTTCAGGCAGTTGGAGAACGACCCAAATAAAAGGTGTTTTTGGACAAATTTGATGATATCGACATTAATCTTTAATTGCACTGCAGTGTAAACATTGCCCAAGAAATTATTCAATTTACTTCAACTTATTTCAACTTATTTGAAGCCATTTCAAGTCCTGAAACTCCGAAGCTTCAGACTCACTGAAGTTTCTGTGGTTGAAGAGACTCGGAAGAGGCCTCAAAAATCTTGCCCAAAAGCTCAAAAATTGGAACCCTTTTTGAGGAAGGAAAATCCTTGGCTTTCCATGGACTCTCATATTTAACATTCAGCTGAAGGTTGGGGTGTTAAGTGGGATTTCTTTTGTCTTTGGTGACTCACAATTTACCTGCTCAGTGCGACAATTTATTGACTTATTGCCCTGCAATAATTATTTCTGGATAATTTATTGACTTATTGCCCTGCAATAATTATTTCTGGAGAAATAAATAATAATTAAATAATAAATAATAATAATTAAATAATAAGTAATTCTGGAGCTTTTCATGAGAGATAAAGGAATCCAAATCCCCTGTTTCTTTTATTTTGGGAGAAAAAAAAATAAAGCCTGACTTTAAGGGCTTTCTGCTGAGTCAAATTTCCACTCCTGTTCTTGTTGCTCCAACAAAATGTTTCAAGGGTCATTTTCACTAGAGCTGAAGTGGCTTTTTAGGTGCAATTCAGGCTTCAAAATGCCTTGGCTGAAATTGTTTCTGAGCCTGCATTTCTGTGCAGCAGCTCTTTAAAGGGAATATTTTGTGGGGGTGTGAGCACGACACAAATGGTCTGTTAAATCCCGTTCCTTTTCCAACCCGGCTTCGGGAACGGGGCCAAAAAAAGGTACATTCTGGCAGCTCTGATGGCTCATTAAAGGCCACCTTTTATTCGGGAGTCAGAAGTGAGAGATTTCTTTGCGCTTTGAGATGCAAAAATGCGATTTATCACCCGGGCTTGACAATGGGAAAACCGGTTTGGTCTCGCTGGGGAGAGGTTGCAAAGGGTGATTTTCGTCTGTGCCAGTCCTGGAAGGCAGGGCAGGACTTTTGATTTGTGGTTTACAAAGCGAGTCCTGATTTATTCTGCGGGTTATCTCGGGAATGCTGCTTGGAAAGGAGAGGTTGGAGCCGGCCTGGAGCATCAGAGCTGCGGGGGGGAATATTGGGAGAAGTCAAATTTCCCGTGGTCAAGATTGTTGAACCCAAAAAATAAAACAGGATAGGACTGGAGGGGGTGGTTTTAAACGCAAGGAGGGTTGATTTTAATTAGATGTAAAGCACAAATTCTATCTCAGCTTCCAAATCCACGTTGAAATGAATAATCGGGTTATTCTTCTGTTGGATCCGGGAATTTTTGAAGCCTGATTTTTGAGGTTGATTTTATTTTAGGAAGAAATTTTTTTTTTTATTGGATTATTTTAGGAAGGAATTCCTGGCTGGGAGGGTGGGGAGGGACTGGGATGGAATTCCCAGAGAAGCTGTGGCTGCCCCTGGATCCCTGGAAGTGTCCAAGGCCAGCCTGGAGCCACCTGGATGAGCGGAAAGTGTCCCTGCCCAGGGAGTTGGACTAAATAGCCTTTAAAAGTCTCTTCCAACCCAACCATTCCATGATAAAATTCTATTTTATAAACTAATTTTTGCAATGTTTTATTCATTTTTCCACTGCAAGGCATAAAGATCCTTGATGCTTCCCATTATCCTGACCATTTCAACAGGAATTAGGGAAGAGCCAGCATTTATCAGCAGACTTGTCCCACAAACCTGGTTTGATTTTGATTTAAACCCCAGTGATTGTTTGATGGAATTAAACCTGCTGGGAGAGGGCAGAGAATCCTGTAATTTGGCTGCAAGGAGACCCAATTCCCATTCCAGTTCTGATCCTGAAATCAAGAATGGAAATCCTTTGGATTAAGCTGCAGGCACTTAATTCTTGCATTTCCAAAACCCTGGGAAAGAATTAAAGCTGTTGCAAATCCCGGGTACAGATTTCTCCCAGGTGAGGCTCTGGATTTCCTCTGCACCCCAACACCAATTCTGGAAATTCCAGGCGTGAATATGTCCTGGAAAACTGCTGGATAATTGCAAATCCCGGGCAGAGATTTCTCCCAGATGAGGCTCTGGATTTACTCTGCACCCCAACACCAAGGTCAGGGGGAATTCTGGAAATTCTGGGCTTGAAGATGTCCTGGAAAACCGCTGGATAAGTGCAAATCCCAGGCACAGATTTCTCCCAGATGAGGCTCTGGATTTCCTCTGCACCCCAACACCAATTCTGGAAATTNTGCAAATCCCAGGCACAGATTTCTCCCAGATGAGGCTCTGGATTTCCTCTGCACCCCAACACCAATTCTGGAAATTCTGGGCATGAAGATGTCCTGGAAAAGTGCTGGATAACTGCAAATCCTGGGCACAGATTTCCCCAGATGAGGCTCTGGATTTCCTCTGCACCCCAACACCAAGGTCAGGGGGAATTCTGGAATTTCTGGGCTTGAAGATGTCCTGGAAAACTGCTGGAAAATTACAAATTCCAGGCACAGATTTCTCCCAGATGAGGCTCTGGATTTCCTCTGCACCCCAACACCAATTCTGGAAATTCTGGGCACGAAGATGTCCTGGAAAACCACTGGATAATTGCAAATCCTGGGCACAGATTTCCCCAGATGAGGCTCTGGATTTCCTCTGCACCCCAACACCAGTTCTGGAAATTATGGGTGTGAAAATGCCCTGGAAAACTGCTGGATAATTGCAAATTCCGGGCACAGATTTCTCCCAGATGAGGCTCTGGATTTCCTCTGCCCCCCAACACTAAGGTCAGAGGGAATTCTGGAAATTCTGGGCCTGAAGATGTCCTGGAAAACTGCTGGATAACTGCAAATCCCAGGCACAGATTTCTCACAGATGAGGTTTTGGATTTCCTCTGCACCCCAACACCAGTTCTGGAAATTATGGGTGTGAAAATGCCCTGGAAAACTGCTGGATAACTGCAAATAACGGGCAGAGATTTCCCACAGATGAGGCTCTGGATTTCCTCTACCCACAACACCAGAGGGAATTCTGGAGTTTCTGGGCTTGAAGATGTCCTGGAAAACTGCTGGATAATTGCAAATTCCAGGCACAGATTTCTCCCAGATGAGTCTCTGGATTTCCTCTGCCCCCAGCACCAGAGGGAATTCTGGAATTTCTGGGCTTGAAGGTGTCCTGGAAAACCACTGGATAACTGCAAATCCTGGGCACAGATTTCCCCAGATGAGGCTCTGGATTTACTCTCCTCCCCAACAGCAGTTCTGGAAATTCTGGGCATGAAAATGCCCTGGAAAACCGCTGGATAACTGCAAATCCCAACCAAGGGAAAGGTTCTTTGGGGTTTTTTTTCCTGTTTTTTTTTTTTCCTTTTCCTTTTTCTTTCCCCTGAATGATTGTTCTGGGCAATAAAAGGATTTGGAAGAGAGACACTGAGCAGGGTGAGAGGCAGCTCTGCTGGGGCTGTTTTGCTGCTTTTAAAAACAATTCTCGGGTTCCCCACAAGACCTTTTCTCCGTGGGAATTGATTCCTGGTTCACATTTTTACGGAGCAGGGAATAAAGCCACGCTCTGATCCACCCGGAGCCTCCAGGTGTTTCTTTTCAAGGTGTTTCTTGAACAGCCCAATGAAATCTTGGAGGTGATAATTCCGATTTTCTCCTCCCGCGGTGATTGAAAACTCCTTCAAAAATTGAAGGAAAGATCAGAAATTAAAGAAAAGATCAAAAATGAAAGGAAAGACAAGAAATTAAAGGAAAGATCAAAAATGGAAAGAAATACCAGAAATTAAAGGAAATATCAAAAAATAAAGGAAATACCAAAAATTAAAGGAGATATCAAAAATTAAAGGAAACATCAGAAATTAAAGGAAATATCAAAAATTAAAGGAAAATACCAGAAATTAAAGGAAATATCAAAAATTAAAGGAAATA
>NW_016690299.1:1644286-1645769 GCF_001604755.1 Lepidothrix coronata | reverse complement strand
AAAGGAGATATCAAAAATTAAAAGAAAATACCAGAAATTAAAGAAAATATCAAAAAATAAAAGAAATGCAAAAAATTAAAAGAGATATCAAAATTTAAGGAAACATCAGAAATTATAGAAAATACCAGAAATTAAAGGAAATATCAAAAATTTGAAGAAATAAAAAAAATTAAAGGCTATAACAGCAATTAAAGGAAATATCAAAAATTGGAGTGTATCAGAATGATTGAAAATTCCTTCAATGATGGAATAAAG
This sequence comes from Lepidothrix coronata, assembly GCF_001604755.1. NCBI lineage: Eukaryota > Metazoa > Chordata > Aves > Passeriformes > Pipridae > Lepidothrix > Lepidothrix coronata. The sequence continues at coordinate 1,645,514 of NW_016690299.1, read as the reverse complement.
TCGTTTTTTAAAATCTCTCCAAAGTGTATATTTGTTTCAGCTAATTAATTGTCTATTTAATTCAGTTTTCCTGAATCCACACCAACAATTCCTCCTGACCGAGAGCGAATTGAAAGGTTGGAATCACGTGAATGGAAAGACAAATTTCCGAACAAAACCCGCCAGAAAAGGAGAAAAATCCAAATATTTCCTTGAGTTTGTCAAAACAGACTCTCGGTTTCAGCAGAGTGAGGGATTTGGAGGCTCGTTCTGGCCCCAGAAATTCCACGGAATTGGAGGAATTGGGAAAAAATAACATTTCTCTCTACGTGTACGGCTGGAAAATAACAACTTTAGGAATTATTCCAGTGTTAATTTGAGGTCACTGATTCCTGCAGCTCTTTCCCAAATATTAAATGCTCCTTTATAACAAGGACGAAAACCAGACATGGAGTGAGAGCTACTGAAGGGGCAGAGATTGAGCTGGAAAAATTGACCAGTTCTTCAATATTCATGGAATATTTGCCACAGGAATCCCACCAGCTAAATGCAGATTGTCATTATTTTATTATCAATAATACTGAGGCTCCTCAGACTTTCTCAGGTCAATCTTGAGACAATAAACTAGAACTGAACAAAATAATCTGAACTACTAAAGGTGCAGGGATTCAGCTGGAAATATTGACCAGTTATTCAATATTCATGGAATGTTTGCCACAGGAATTCCACCAGCTAAATGTAGATTGTCATCATTTTGTTATTATTAATATTGAAGCTCCTCAGAGTTTTTAGGTTTGTTGTTGAGACAATAAATTAGAACTGAGCAGAAAAACCTGAGCTAGTAAAGGTACAGATATTCAACTGGAAAAATTGAAGAGATTTTCATTTTTCATGGAATATTTGCCACAGGAATTCCACCAGCTAAATGCAGATTGTCATCATTTTGTTATTATTAATATTGAAGCTCCTCAGAGTTTTTAGGTTTGTTGTTGAGACAATAAACTAGAACTGAGCTACTGAAGGTGCAGAAATATTGAGCTGGAAAAATTGACCAGTTATTCAATATTCATGGAATATTTGCCACAGGAATTCCACCAGCTAAATGCAGATTGTCATTATTTTGTTACTAATTTTATTATTAATAATACTGATTGTCATTATTTTATTATTAGTAATAAATTTTGTAGCGAATAAAAACCTCCAAAAGGGGAGAGGGGGAAGTGAAAGAATCTTCTGCTGCCTCTCAGAC
>NW_016690299.1:1639090-1642417 GCF_001604755.1 Lepidothrix coronata | reverse complement strand
GGCAAAATCCAGGAAGGCTGAAGGGAAAATCCTGGAATGTTGAAGGGAAAAACCTGCAGGGCCAAAGGGAAAATTCTGGAGGGTTGAAGGCAAAATCCAGGAAGGCTGAAGGGAAAATCCTGGAATGTTGAAGGGAAAAACCTGCAGGGCCAAAGGGAAAATTCTGGAGGGTTGAAGGCAAAATCCAGGAAGGCTGAAGGGAAAATCCTGGAAGGTGGAAGAGAAAATCCAGAAAGGCTGAAGGGAAAATTCTGAAGGGTTGAAGGGAAAATTCTGGAATGCTGAAGGGAAAATCCTGGAAGGATGAAAGGAAAATTCTGGAAGGTTGAAGGGAAAATCCAGGAAGGCCGAAGGGAAAATCCTGCGGGACCGAAGGGAAAATCCTGGAAGGTTGAAGGGAAAATCCTGGAAAGTTGAAGGGAAAATCCTGGAAGGCTAAAGTGAAAATTTTGGAGGGCTGAAGTGAAAATCCTGGAAAGTCGAAGGGAAAATCCAGGAAGGTTGAAGGGAAGATCCTAGAAGGCTGAAGTGAAAATTCTGGAGGGCTGGAGGGAAAATTCTGGAAGGTGGAAGGGAAAATCCTGGAAGGTTGAAGTGAAAATTCTGGAATGGGTTGGATGTCTGGAATAGTCTGAGGAATTTGGGCAAAGCTGCTCCCTTGGGCCACGGTGGTGTGAGCAGAGGTGGGATCTAAATCTCCCCTTTCCTGCTGGTATTTTTAATCCTTGGAACATTAAAAGCTAAAAATGAAGCAGGAGAGGGCAGAGGACGTGGAGTGGGAATGTTCTCAGTCCAGCCAAGCCTTCAGGCCACCAAAGTGGCCTCCAGCTGCTGGAGGGACATGGGGATGATGCAGGGACTGAGCTGCTCCAGGCTGGCCCAGGACCTTCCCAAAGCTGGAATTTTGGGTTGGCAGGCCTAAATCCATGCTATCTGAAGGATGGTGAACCCAAGGAAGCAACCTGGGGTAAAGCCAAGGGCTTCTTGCTTTGTTGAATCCTCCCTGGGCTGTTTTCTCTCTTAAAACAAAAAGTCTTCACCCGGGAAGGGGCAAAAAAACCCGGAGACTTTCAAACCTCAACAGCAACCAGGGAAGAAAACACAGTGGCAGGGAAACACATCCCTGCTCCCTAAATAAAATCCAGGAAGGCTAAAGTGAAAATTCTGGAGGGTTGAAGGGAAAATCCAGGAAGGTTGAAGGGAAAACCCTGAGCGCAGCTGGAGGATAACACAACTGTATTTTCCTTTTTAACCAGAGGTTAAACACCTCATTCCTATTTCTTTCTGAATTCTTAGAAATGCAGCCATGTTCTAAATTTCCCAGGAAATGGAGCCCAGGGTTTGGGCAGGATTGCAGGATTCNAAACTGAGTTTTCCAGCCCTGAAATCGGGCTCTGTGCAGGAAAAGGTGGTTGGTGACACTGCAGTGACCCCCCCTCACTCATCCCAAATTAGCTCTTCCACGTATTTGGATCCGGGTTTTTAGGGAAAACTCCTTTATTGAGCTGCCTGAGAGGAGCAGTTTGCAAACCAGGGAGGGAGGAAATTCTTCCACAACAAAATTCTTTTTAGCTAAAAAGAGGGATTTAACTAAAAAAGGGTTGGATTTGGATTGGAAATAAGAAGATGAGGCCCTTGGGAATAGTTCAGTGGAGCCAGGCTGGGAGAGCTTCAATATTAATAATAACCAAATAATGACAATCTGCATTTAGCTGGTGGAATTCCTGTGGCAAATATTCCATGGATTTTGAATAACTGGTCAATATTTCCAGCTGAATTTCTACACCATTAGTAGCTCAGGTTTTTCTGCTCAGTTCTAGTTTATTCTCTCAAGACTGGCCTGGGAAAGTCTGAGGAGCTTCAATATTAATGATAATAAAATAATGACAACTTGCATTTAGCTGGTGGAATTCCTGAGGCAAATATTCCATGAATATTGAATAATTGGTCAATTTTTCCAGCTGAACCTCTACATCTTTAACAGCTCAGGTTTTTTATTTGGCCACAGTTTACTTTCTCAAGATTGACCTGAGAAATTCTGAGTACCCTCAATATTATTAATAATAAAATAATGACAATCTGCATTTAGCTGGTGGGATTCCTGAGGCAAATATTCCATGAAAATTGAATAATTGGTCAATATTTCCAGCTGAATTTCTGCATCTTCAGTAGCTCTCACTGCACGTCTGATTTTGTTCCTTGTTATAAAGGAACATTTAATATTTGGGAAAGAGTCGCAGGAATCAGTGGCCTCCAGTGCTGGGAGTGACCCATATCCTGCTTTTTTTCCCTCAGATTTTGGGAGATGTCCCAGGGAGACGTGAGCAGGAGGGCTGGGAATGGGATCCAGGCCACTGAGGGGCTTCCCCATGTTCTGAACGAGGCGCTTGGAGGAAGGACAAGGTGAGAAAGTGGGAAGGAATTCCTGGCTGAGAGAGGAGGGAGGCCCTGGAATAGAATTCCCAGAGAAGCTGTGGCTGCCCCTGAATCCCCGGAAGTGTCCAAGGCCAGGTTGGAGCCACCTGGGCTGGTGGAAGGTGTCCCTGGCACAGAACTGGACGGGCTTTCAGGTCCCTTCCAACCCAAACCATTCCGGGATTCCACAATTCTCTAAATTTCTAAAAATTTTCCAATTCTCATCAGTGCTGAGTTGGCAAATCCAGAAGGGTTTGAGGAGCAGGACTGGATAAACCCCACTATAATCTCATTTTTACGGCCTTTGTGCCTCCCAGTTCCCGAATCCGCGCTGGGATTCTCCTGCCAATCCAGCAGGACAAGAAATGGGATTTTGGCAGTGGTTTTAAGAATCCAAATTCAATAATTTGAACAAAGCAGGATGAGTTTCTGACGAGCTCTTTAATTCCTTAACGAGCCTGTTTGTTCAGTCTCCCTTCAGCCCAGAATAATTCCATTTTTATTCAATAACTGCCACGAGCTGGAGGATGACACAGGGTGAGAAATGATTCCCAGGGCATGGAATTCATTCCTGAGGGATGATCCGGAATGTTTTCCTGGCCTTGGATGGTGAGGGGGTGACAGAGGGGCTGTGACACAGCAGGAACCAGCCCTGAGATATCCAGGGACAACGTGGGGTTGCCAGGGAAATACCAGAAATTAAAGGGAATATCAAAAATTAAAGAAAATATCAGAATTAAAGGAAATTTCAAAAAATAAGGGAAATACCAGTAATTAAAGGAAATATCAGAAGTTAAAGGAAATACCAGAAATTAAAGGAAATACCAGAAATTAAAGGAAATACCAGAAATTAAAGGAAATATCAGAAATTAAAGGAAATACCAGAAATTAAAGGAAATATCAGAAATTAAA
>NW_016690299.1:1635557-1636982 GCF_001604755.1 Lepidothrix coronata | reverse complement strand
TCCTTTAATTTTTTATATTTTCTTTAATTTTTGATATTTCCTTTAATTTCTGGTATTTCCTTTAATTTTTGATATTTCCTTTAATTTTTGTATTTTCTTTTAATTTCTGATATTTTCTTTAATATTTGATATTTCCTTTAATTTCTTGTATTTCCTGTAATTTTTGGCATTTCTTTTGATTTGTGTTATTTCCTTTAATTTTTGGTATTTCCTTTAATTTTTTGTATTTCCTTTAATTTTGGTATTTTCTTTTAATTTTTGATCTTCTCTTTAATTTTTGACATTTTCTTTAATTTTTGATATTTCCTTTAATTTTTGGTATTTCTTTAATTTTTGATATTTCTTTTAATTTTCCATATTTCCTTTAATATCTGGTATTTTCCTTAATTTTACATATTTCCTTTTATTTTTGATATTTCCTTTCATTTGTGATATTTCTTTAATTTGTGGTCTTTAATTTCTGGTATTTCCTTTAATTTTTGATATTTCCTTTAATTTTTGGTATTTTCTTTTAATTTTTGATCTTTCCTTTAGTTTTTTATCTTTCATTTAATTTTTGGTATTTCCTTTTAACTTTTGATATTTCCTTTAATTTCTGGTATTTCATTTTTGATCTTTCCTTTAATTTTTGATATTTCCTTTAATTTCTGGCATTTTGCTTAAGTTTTTGTATTTCCTTTAGTTTTCGATATTTCATTTAATTTTTGGTATTTTTTTTAGTTTGTACCAGTTTCCTCAACTTTTGGTATTTCTTTAATTTTTTATATTTCCTTTAATTTTTGATCTTTCTTTTAATTTTTGACATTTTCTTTAATTTTTGATATTTCCTTCAATTTTTGGTATTTTTTAATTTTTGGTATTTCCTTTATATTCTGGTATTTCCTTTGGTTTCTGGTATTTCTTTCAATTTTTGATATTTCCTTTAATTTCTGATATTTCCTTTGTATTTTGGTACTTCCTTTAATTTCTGGTCTTTTTTAAAATTTTTAATATTTCCTTTAATTTTTAGTATTTCCTTTAATTGTTGATATTTCCTTTAATTTCTGATATTTCCTTTATATTTTGGTACTTCCTTTAATTTTTGGTCTTTTTAAAAAATTTTAATATTTCCTTTAATTTTTAGTATTTCCTTTAATTTTTGATATTTCCTTTACATTTTGATATTTCCGTTAACTTTTGAAATTTCATTTAATTTCTAGATTTTCCTTTAATTGTTGATATTTCCTTTAATTTCTGATATTTCCTTTAATTTTTGATATTTCCTTTAATTTCTGGTATTTCTCCTAATTTTTTATATTTCCTTTAGTTTTTGATATTTCCTTTAATTTTTGGGAAAATTATGGAGGGTTGAAGGGAAAATCCTGGAAAGTTGAAGGGAAAATCCGGGAAGGTTGAAGGGAAAATCCTGGAATGTTGAAGGGAAAA